>NW_022631200.1:1134455-1386662 GCF_010015895.1 Lontra canadensis | reverse complement strand
GCCCCGGTCCCTGCCTGCTCACCTGCACACACCCATCCGCTCAGCCCCGGTCCCCGCCGGCCCGCCTGCCCACCAGCACACACCTACCCGCTCAGCCCCGGACTCCGCCGCAGCCATCTGCTCCCCCCATGGCCTCCCTGTGATCCCCAGGTCCGCAGGCTCTGCTCGCCGCCCGCCTCCGCGTGTTTGCACGCGCCGCGTCCTCGACCAGGGGCGCCTCTGCAATTTTATGTAGCCGGCTGAGGGCTGTTCTCAACCCCTTTGTCCGGCTTCATCATTCTCCGGCCTGGGCTTCCACATCGCTGCGCGGAGGCAATCTTAGAACCCACCTCACGCTAGCTTGTATTTGGGAACAACAATGGTTACCACTCACGGAGCCAAAATAGGAATGCTTGCGCGGGCACAGTGCCGACCGACTCTGCAGCCGCGCATGTCCCCTCGGGGCCACCGTCCCCACCCCTGGCTTCCGGCTTGCCTTCTACGCCCACGCGCCCTTGCGTAAGCGGAGGGCGGGCTCAAATCAAGCCCGCGGCGCCCATTGGTGGCGCAGGGCCGAGGGAGGTGGGGCGAGGCCTCCGCGTGACGTCAGGACGCCGCGGTCAGAACGTCGAAGCCCAAGGAAGACAAGAACCAGCCGGGTCTCGAGCAGTTCCGTGGCCGTGTCGCTGTCCCCTTGGGCTGCCGCTGACGAGTCCGGGGGGGCGAAAGGCTGAGGTGGGTGTGGGGAGCGGCGGGCGGGCGGGCGAGCGGGCGAGCACGGCGTCTCCTTCCGGCCCGACGCCCAGCGGGTCCCGAGGCCTGGCGGGCCGTCGCACCAACGGACGCCGCGCGCGAGCGACGACAGGGTGTGGCGGGCGCAGGCGGCCAGTGCGCCTGCGCGCCGTCGCGCTTGCGCCATCGGCCAGGCTCCCCGCCCCCCGCCCTCGGAATTCCTGGGCCCGGAGCGCCCCTTCTCTCAACCCCCATTGACCCGGCGGTTCCAGGGGGAGGATGGCGTTGCCCCGGCGACGCGCGGGCCCGGCGCCGCGTCCCCCTAGCCCTCCCGCCCCCGTCCCGTCCCGCGCCGCCGGAGCCGTGGTGCGCACGCGCCGCGCGGCCGGGCGGTGACTCTGGAGCGGGTGGCCGGCATCTGGACGGGCTCTGCCTCCACTTGGCGCCTTTGCCCTGTCGGGCCCCCGGGACGGCCAGGTGCCCCTCGCGTCCGGTGCTCGTGAGGCCCGCCCGCCCGCCCTCCCCACGCGCTGTCCCCACTCGTCCCCTCCCGCCCCTTCCCAAGCTTGCTCGTCCGGGGCGTCTTCCAGGCTCCCTTCCCGCACTTGCTGTGGGGCCGTCAGGGTCTCCGGCCTCGCAGCCCACCCATGCCTCTCGGCCTCCCGGGTTTAGGCCCCCAAGGCACCCCTCGCTTTCTCGCAGCCCTCTCTGCCCCGCTCTGAGTTTCCGGAGGGCGGTTGGACGTCTCGGGACCCCCAGCCCGTGGGGGAGGTTTCTGGTAGCCGTCTCCCGAGAGCCTTCCGGGAGCGCGTTTCTCCCCCGCGGGGCTCCCCGTGGGCACCTCCGCTTCTCCCTGTTCCCCGGAGTACCTTCGCCCCCCTTCCTCTCGGGTTGGTTTTCCTCTGGATCTCTATGCGGATTCCTTCACAGACTGCTCCTCGGCCCACTCTTCTGGTCTCTCTTAGGGGCTGCCTTCCCCCCCCCCCCCCCCCCCCCCCTCCTCGGCTCTCTCTTGGGGGCCCCCCCCCCCCCCCCCCCAATGCTTTTTAGCGCTGCCCTGAGGTTCCCCCCCCCATCCCGCCCTCTGCACCTTTCCTCTGTGGCAGGGTTTCCCTGGGGCCTTCCTATGCTCTTAAGGGCTTCAGGTCCTTCGCTTTCCCTTTGGGAAATGCTTTCAGCCTTCCCTGTTCTCCAGTCCTTCCTGTTCCACTCAGCACTGCAGGGAGGCGAAGGTCTTTCCCTCACGCAGAGTCCTCTTCAGCGAGTCCTAATTTCACACGCTCCGTGTCTGCCTGGCTTCTCGTGGGCCTGTCTCCCGCTCTCCCCGCTTCCTGACTTTTTTTTTTTTTTTAAGATTTTATTTATTTATGACCGACAGAGATCACAAGTAAGCAGAGAGTCGGTGGGGGGGGGGGGAGCAGGCTCCCCGCTGAGCAGAGACCCCGATGCGGGACTCCATCCGGGACCCTGAGATCACGACCTGAGCCGAAGGCAGAGGCTCAACGCACTGAGCCACCCAGGCGCCCCCCACTTCGTGACTTTTTCTTGCTCCTCCTCGAGTCTACCTAACTCCTCCTTTTTCTCGTAGACAGTGAGAAAGCAGTCTGGCTCCTGAGGCCCGCCCCTTATGCCCCAAGGTCCAGATGGCGGCCAACGTGGGTGATCAACGTAGCACAGATTGGTTAGTGTGGCTAGAGGGACAGAGGCGGGGGGAGGGCAAGAGGAAGCCGGACCCAGTGTTGTCCTCTGGGATGGGAGTCCCATGGCGTGGGTGCTGGAGCAGTCCTTGTGGGCAGAGGGCGGATGAGCTCCTCCTCTGGCCACCAGGGTGAAGGGAAGCGTGTGGTTGTAGTGTGGACAGTCAGGTTTCCATCTCTGAGCATCATGTTTTCACAGTACAGTGCTGAGCTCTCAAAATTGGGATGATTCATTTCATGAGCTGTGATGAAGGCGCAGCCTCCAGCACTTAATGCTGTCCTTGCTCTGTTTGTTTATACCTTGTTTTCCCCAAAACAGCGTGATGATAGCTTGCTGGCTGGGGAGGCGTCAGCACTGACTCGTAACCATTTAGACCTAGGAGGCACCAGGTGCCGCATTAATTTCTTTGGATGCTGGTGATCATTTCGTTTGGTACTTAGCACTGCCGTGTACCAGGCCCCTGGAAAAGTGCCTTAGGTCTCTCTCTCGGATTTTTCCCTCACAGGAAGGCTGAGACAGAACGTGGTCATCAGCACGTTAACAGATCATACATTCTAGATTTAAAAGTTCAGACTCCAGTAGGTCGTGCGAGGGAGTTTGCATCTCAGGCCCTGCTGTGTGCCCGTCTGCGTTTTGCCCACTGTGTGTACAGGGAGGGAGAGAACTGACTCGATGTCCATTCTTTGCAGGTCTTCTCAGTACAGCGTGGTGGCCGGGGCAGGCAGGGAGAACGGCATGGAGGCCCCCATGCACGAGAACCCGGAGTGGGAGAAGGCCCGCCAGGCTCTGGCCAGCATCAGCAAAGCAGGAGCCGCCGGCAGCTCCTCCAAGGCCAGCAGCAATGGGCCTGTGGCCAGTGCACAAGTGAGACGGGTTGCTGGGGAGGGAAACGCTTGGTCTTCTCTGGGATCACAAGATCAGGGTGCCCCGAAGACGTTCGCACAGCCTCAAGTGGGAGAGCAAGGGCTGTTTCCTCAAAGAGCCCAGGGCACCATGTGGGAATCCAGCCTGAGGAGGGGGACGTGCCCTGGGTCCCCAAGGTGCCCCGAGTTCATGGGTAGAGGCTATGGCTGTTTGGAGACAGGTGGACCCAGTTGTGTTCTCAGGAATTAACCACATTGGGGGCCGTAGGGGGCGTGGGCTCCTGCCGCCAGTGCTGATGGCGCACGGTCTGTGCACAGTATGTGTCGCAGGCGGAGGCCTCGGCCCTGCAGCAGCAGCAGTACTACCAGTGGTACCAGCAATACAACTACGCCTACCCCTACAGCTACTACTACCCCATGGTGAGTGCCCGGCCTGGGGAGGGGGTGGATGGGGGGCAGGGGGCCTACCCGTGCAGCTACTACTACCCCAATGGTGAGTGCTGAGGTGGGTGGGGGGCATCTGTACAGTTACTAGTACTTCCCCATGGTGAGTGCCCTGCCCAGCTGGGACAGATGGGGGCTGGGGGGACTGGGTTCCAGGAGCCAGGGGAGGCCTCGAAGACAGCAGTGACAGCTTCTGAAACACTGTCCACTCACACGTTGCCCTCACGATCAAGCCGAGAGCCCTTCCCAGGTCCAAGTCCTATGTTCCCCACTTCCGGCCGCCAGTCTGCCGGTGCTCCGTCTGTCACCTGCGATGTCCACCTGTGTTCTGCTCTAGCTCTGGTCCCGTAGTCCCCTGTCCTTCTGTGTCCTCACCTTGCAGAGGGCTTCCCAGTTTGTGCCTCAGGGAGCCCTTTCTCTTCCTGGCCTGACTGGTTAAGGCTGCGTCCCGCACCCCGGCTTGCTTTCACGGGGCTGACTGCCGGATACGCCGCGTATCTGTCTCAGCTGTGCACGTGTCTTGAGTAGACTTGGTTGGAGCGTGGATTTTCCTATTTTATTTTTGGTTGTGTTGTGGTGTTTAGTGAACGTTTGTAAAATAGATGGGTCGATAGAGGTTTCCTGTTCGTTAGTTGTTTTTAACACTCCTAAGCAGGCGGGAGAAGGGGTGGGAATTGGGCCTCTGCTGACCCTGGTTTCTGTGCCCTTGGCAGAGCATGTACCAGAGCTACGGTTCTCCCTCCCAGTACGGCATGGCCAGCTCCTATGGCTCTGCCACGCCCCAGCAGCCATCGGCACCCCAGCACCAGGGGGCTCTGAACCAGGTAACGCCCTGCCTAGCTTTGTGCCATGTTCAAGAATGGGAATGTTTCTGTGAGGGGCATGCTCGGGGACGCCGGCATTTTTTAAGCTGCCCCCACCCTGCCTTCTCTCCTGCCAAGCACCTCCTGATCTGATCACGAGGAGGGCAAAGCACAGTGTTTCAAACCAAGATGGGTTTGGGACTTGGGCGAAGCCACGGGCTCGGTGTTGGGGTGACAGTGGGAGTGGTCTGCAGCATGGCGGCCTGTTTTCTGAGTTTCCCTCCAGCGCGTGCACATATACGTGCACAATCACACGCGCAGTCTGGCCTCACACTTAGTGTGCAGTGCGGAGGAGTGTGGAGCTGGTGCAGGGGAGCCGGGTAGACCTGGGCTGGGGTCCCAGCTCCCCTGTGGAACTGTCGTTATGAGTCATATGATCTCCGCTTATCTCAGCCAGTCCTGTCAGGCGGGAAGGAGAGTCACTTCCCAAGGCCCCTGAGAATGTGTGTGATCACGTGTGGGTCTCGAGTGGCACATGCGATGTGCTCAGTCTTTCTGGGTGGACGTGGTGTCGGGGCGGCGTTCTCCAGGAGGTGGAAGGCAGGGTGCAAATGCCCGCTGCCGCCCCTCCCAGCTGGGGCCAGGGGAGAGCAGCTCGGAGTCTGAGCTGTGAGGAGTGGGCACTGATGCTCCATTCCTCAGGGAGTCGCTCTGAGGGCCCAGGGCAGTTTGATGTGGGCGGGTCACGGCGCAGGCTTGGGAGCTAAGCAATGCCGTGATGGTGGGGACGGTGTGAGAGCCAGCACAGGGGCTCTCCTCCTGCCCTCAGCACCCACTTCTTCCAGCAGCCCCCGGTCCCTGGCATGGAAGAAAGCATGTCCTACCAGGCCCCCCAGCAGCTGCCGGCAGCCCAGCCCCCTCAACCCTCCACCCCCCAGCATGGGGCTCATACTCTGAACAGCGGCCCCCAGCCTGGAACAGCCCCAGCCACACAGCACAGCCAGGCAGGGCCTGCCTCGGGCCAGGCCTACGGGCCACACGCCTACTCCGAGCCTGCCAAGCCCAAGAAGGGCCAGCAGCTGTGGAACCGGATGAAGCGTACGTTGGCGGAAGAAGAGAGGGCACGGGGTTGGGCCTTGCGGGGCCGAGCATGGGGAGCTTCTGGGTGTTGTGCTCATCCCCAGGCTTCGGGTACCTGCGCTGGAGCCCTTCTCTGGAGCTTGGTGTCTCCTGTTCCTGGGGGTGGGGCAGCCTGAGATAGGGCATGGGCAGGTCTAACCCGGGCTCTTGGCTCTCACAGCAGCCCCTGGGACGGGTGGTCTCAAGTTCAACATTCAGAAGCGGCCCTTTGCCGTCACCAGCCAGAGCTTCGGCTCCACCTCCGAGGGCCAGCACAGCAGCTTCGGCCCCCAGCCCAACCCTGAGAAAGCCCAGAACCACAGGTGACGGCCCCCCTCTTGCACTTGTCCCAGCTCCCTCGCCTCTGCGGTCAGTCTGCGCCCCGGACCTCAGGCTGCTGCTCCAGAACGGGGAGGGGTCCCTCCCCCAGGGTGGCTGTGAGCACGAAATGAGGGGAAATAGAAAACGCTTCGGTTATGTCTGGCGTGTGTCTGCTGTGCGGGCGGCAGCAGTGACTGTCTTTGCCGCCCTCCCCAGGGGGAGCCTGTCCGGGAAGCCGGACGATTGGCCGCAGGACATGAAGGAGTACGTGGAGCGCTGCTTCACGGCCTGCGAGTCGGAGGAGGACAAGGACCGGACAGAGAAGCTGCTCAAGGAGCTGCTGCAGGCCCGGCTACAGGACGGCTCGGCCTACACCATTGACTGGAGCCGGGAGCCCCTGCCAGGGTTAGTCCAGGCCGGGGATGGGGAGGAGAGCCATTCTGGGTGCTGAAGCAGAGACCTGCAGACTTAGGTACCTGTGGCCCCAAGAATGAGCGAGAAAGTCGGATCCCGGAGGTGGAAAGCCAGGCGGGGAGAGCAGGGATGCGGGTGCTGCCCGAGGGTGCTGTCCTGGGGCGGGGTGAGGGCCCGGAAGGCTGGTGAGTGCACGCGCTCAGCTGCGGAGAGCACTCTCTAGACAGGAAATGTTGGGGTCGCCTCTCATGTTCGCAGTGTATTAGCTGAGTCTCCCGGGTAAGTCCCTCTCTTGCCCGAGGTGGTGTGCTCCGGGGGCGGCTGGCAGGTGTTGGGGTGCGCGGGGCGCTGGGTTGGTGATGCCCTGCCCTGCTTATCCTCAGGCTGACTCGGGAGCCTGGGGCTGAGAGCCCCAAGAAGAAGCGGTGGGAGGCCCCTAGCAGCCTTCATCCTCCCAGGGGGGCAGGCTCAGCGACCAGGGGCGGGGGTGCCCAGTCCCAGCGAGGGACACCAGGGGCTGGGGGTGCTGGCCGAGCCCGGGGCAGCAGCTTCACCAAGTTTGGCAACCGCAATGTCTTCATGAAGGACAACAGCTCTTCCTCCAGCACGGACTCCCGCTCCCGTTCCTCCTCCCGGTCCCCTACCCGCCACTTCCGCCGCAGGTGCGAGGGCTGGAGGTGTGGGGGTAGGGCGTGGAGGGTGGGCGTCGGGGGAGGAGCCACTTCAGTCCTTACCTCCCTGCTTCTTCTGTGCAGTGACTCCCATTCGGATTCCGACAGTTCTTACTCAGGGAATGAGTGTCACCCTGTGGGTCGCAGGAACCCACCCCCTAAGGGCCGAGGAGGTCGGGGGGCCCACATGGATCGGGGCCGAGGCAGGGCACAGCGTGGGAAGAGGTGAGACCCTGGGTAGGGGGGTAGGGCTAAGATTGGGATTCTTGGGGTGTAGTTGGAAGGGCAGGCTAGGACATCTGCCTTGTTCACCCCTGACCTCCCTTTCTAGGCATGACCTTGCTCCCACCAAGCGCAGCCGCAAAAAGATGGCCGCGCTCGAGTGCGAGGACCCTGAGCGTGAGCTGAAGAAGCAGAAGCGGGCGGCCCGCTTCCAGCACGGACATTCACGCCGCCTGCGCCTCGAGCCCCTGGTGCTGCAGATGGGCAGCCTGGAGAGCAGTGGTGCTGACCCGGACTGGCAGGAGCTTCAGATCGTGGGCACCTGCCCTGACATCACCAAGCACTACCTGCGTCTCACCTGCGCCCCTGACCCGTCCACTGTGCGCCCTGTGGCAGTAAGCGCCTGGGACGGGCAGGGCCTCCCTGCAGGGTGCCAGGCCGGGGCGCCCACCCTGGAAAGATGGCAGAGACCACACGGAGCCTGTGGGGTGGTGGCAGGGGCCTGCAGCTGGTTGGGGATGTTGGGGCCTGAGAGCTCTCGGAGGGGTGACTTAAAAACTGAACTTGTGTTTCGGAGACTAAGAAGTCTGGGTCCTGTGGCTTCATCGGGAGACTTGCTGGGCTTTGAGCCTCTGTCTCCTAAGAAAGCGACCTTCCCAGGCCAGCGTTCCTGAGGTGGGGGTGATCAGGCTCCTGAGTCCTGCTGAGGCCGCAGTAGCGGCGTGTCCGCGTTCCATGCCAGGGGACGCGCTGAGGCAGCCGGGGTCAGGAGTAGTTACCCTTGCCAAACGCATTGGGTTCTTCTTAAAGTTGCTAGTGAGTTATGACACGGGCGTGATGTCACAGCTGTCATTTCGGAACGCAGCGTTGGTGGAAGCGTACCGGGTGTTAGTGACGGCTTTGCTCACCTGGCTGGAATCTCACTGAGCCGTAATATGTTCCCTTCCCAGGTTTTGAAGAAGTCTCTGTGCATGGTCAAGTCCCACTGGAAAGAGAAGCAAGACTACGCCTTTGCCTGCGAGCAGATGAAGTCTATTCGGCAGGACCTGACGGTGAGGGTGCGCCCGGGGGACCTGTGCTGGGAGAGTCCCGCCCGCGGTGGCCTTCACCGCTCTCCTGCCGTTCCAGGTGCAAGGGGTGCGGACAGAGTTCACGGTGGAGGTGTACGAGACGCACGCCCGCATCGCCTTGGAGAAGGTGGGTGGGGTGCAGAGGCCCTCCGGGTTCTTCCCAGGCTCCCCGTCCCGGCCTCATGGTCTTTCTCTCCCTCCGGCCCCGGGCTCTAGGGCGACCATGAGGAGTTCAACCAGTGCCAGACGCAGCTCAAGTCGCTGTACGCCGAGAACCTGCCAGGCAACGTGGGCGAGTTCACTGCCTACCGCATCCTCTACTACATCTTCACCAAGAATTCAGGAGGTGAGAGTCTTTTCCTGCGGGATGGGGTGCCCCAAGCCCCTGGGGTGGGGCACTGCTGATCCTCGTGTGTCTTGGGCCGCAGACATCACCACGGAGCTGGCATACCTGACTCGGGAACTGAAGGCAGACCCTTGTGTGGCTCATGCCTTGGCACTGAGGGCGGCCTGGGCTCTGGGCAACTACCACCGCTTCTTCCGGCTCTACTGTCATGCGCCCTGCATGTCTGGGTACCTGGTGGACAAGTTTGCAGACCGGGAGCGCAAAGCTGCCCTCAAGGCGATGATCAAAACGTATGTGAAGCTGGGTTCTCCCCCGCCCCCTCTGCTCTGCCGGCCCTGCCGCCGCCTTCCTCCTCCCCCTCTCGTTTTGCACACTTCTGGGCTGTCAGGCCTCCAGCTCCTGTGCCCTGGACACTGGTCCTCTCTCCCTGTCTCTTCTTTCTACATGTACCCCGCTCCCCAGCTCCTCCTGCTTCTCTTCCCACAGTTGGCTCTCTGTCTCCTGGGCCCGCCTCTGCATCTTCCTTTTTCCCCATTCTGTCTCGCGGCTCCAGGGTTCCCTCTCCACCTGAGTCTCTCTCTCTCCTGCTCACATCACCCTGGACCTTGGTTTCTTTTCTTGCTCTGGGCTCTTGGGTTTCCTCGCTCCGAGGTCTTTGTTCACTTTTCAAGGCTTTTGCTGATACTGAGCTCCCACTCGGTAGAGACAAACTAGAAAAGATGGTCGTTCACTCGGTAGCTTCTGATCTAATGGGACCCCAGCACCCCATTCAGACTCGAGCTCCTTCAAGGGTGCAGAAAATGTATAGGGAGACGGGTGATACGGGGGCATGTCAGATCACAGACTATCTGCAGGTCAGAAGAGCAAGTTCTCGGTATGTTAGGTGTCCTGTATCAAGCACGTGTGTCTGCATGTGTGCGCGTGGTGGGCATCCCGTGGTTCTCAGGGCAGTGAGGTGCGCTCAGGTGACACAGCTAGGTGTTGCTACTGGTGTCTAGTGGGTGGAGGCCAGGGACGCTGCTCAGCCTCCCGTAGGGCCCAGGACACCCCACAACAGAGAACCACCTGGCCCCGCTGTCCATCTCACCAAGGACCTTGCCGAGGTCCAAGGGGCCACATCAGTTAGCTCAGGAGCCCCAGGAATGGTGTGGAATTGGAGAGGGACAGTACCCTGAAGTTAGGAGATGCACACACTGCAGGGTCTGGTTTGGTCCGAAGATTTAAGGCGGAGGCTGAGCTAGGGCAGGGGCCGTAGAAGTAGACAAGGACGTGGGACAGAAACATGAAGGCAGCAGCATACACAGGACCTGGTTACCTACCCAGGAATGACAGGGAGGTGGTGTGTCTCAAGCCCTGTGGGTCTGCCTTCTGCAGTGGGACAGCAGCTCCCAGGGGTGTCGTGTGGGCGGGTCACTGTTCTGGCTAGTTTACATGTGCTGCGTCTTGGTTGGGGCCACAGCTGTGAAGGTTCCTTGTAGGAGGGGCCTTGGCCTAGACTGGCCACCTGCTCTCATCCCCTCCCTCCCAGAGGCCCCAGACCAGGTCCCTGCAGCGTGGCGAGAATGCCAGCTCAGTTGTGGGGAGAAAGAGGCTCTCTTGTGTGTGTCCCCCTCCCCCCTCCCCCTCCGCCCGTAAATCCCAGAGCCATGATGTGGCACGGACTTGAGGCGGGACTGGTTCATGTCTTTTTTACTGTGTCCTTCCTGTGTTGACGCTGGCCGGGTGGCTCTGCCTTTGGAGCTACATACAGTTTGCTCAGCGGTTGTTTCTAAAGGGTAGGGCGACACGGTTTTGGGGAGAGAATTCGGCAAGTTCACAGCTATTTTCTGGTATGCGCCGTTTTGTTGGCACCTGCACGTGACGTCACCAGCATGTAATACGTGTTGGCTGACCCTGTGCCTGGCATTCCCAAGGCACTGTGACCCAGGCAGGGCAGATAGCCAGGGCGGATACCCCAGAGTAGCTAGCTATCAGACCTGCCAACCCATGCCCATGCCCATCCCCTCGGGTCACCCCCCTCTGCCTGCCCCCCTGCCCTTGGGCCACGGTGGGCCCTCTTCTGAGGGACTGCTCAGGCCCTTGAGCAGTGGAGGAGCTGGCTGGGCCCTTCCCTCCCATCCCCTCTCCTTGGTCCCCATGTACAGGTAAGTGAGGGTAAAGGGGGGCACAGCCGGGGCTGGGGCCACCAGCCCCACCCCGGGCCCCCCCAAGCCCCTGGAGGTGGGGAGGTTGGGTGGGGAGGGGTGAGAGGTCAGCAGGTAATGTGCTGAGGAGACCCTTTGGGTGCCTGAAGGGGGGGCGCCCACTCCCTGCTTGTGGGGCCCTCCCCTGCCCACCGCCCGCCTCATCACATTCTCCTCTTGTCTCCGTAGCTTCCGCCCTGCGCTGCCAGTCTCCTACCTGCAGGCCGAGCTGGCCTTCGAGGGCGAGGCCGCCTGCCGGGCCTTCCTCGAGCCCCTGGGCCTGGCATACACGGGCCCGGACAACGCCAGCATCGACTGCCGCCTCAGCCTGGCGCAGCTGTCAGCCTTCTGAGCACCAGCGCGGATGGGGGCGGGGCGGGGCAGGGCTGTGGCCCCCCAGCGCCACCTTTGCCGATTTTGTTTTTGAGCCATGGACTTGGGTTGTAAATTAATTCGTGGGGAGTGGGCTCCAGGAAGAGCCACCATCCCGTCCCCGTTTGCCCACCGGGGAGTCTGTACAGAGATTTTTTCTACATTTTTATTTTTTGCCTCCGAGGGAGGGGTTGGGGGAGGAAGGGGTGGGACAGCAGAGGGTTGGGGGCATGGTCTGTAGGCTGCTCGGTCCGCCCGGCACCCCCACTAATGCTGTCTCAGTGTTTTCTCTCTCTCTCTCTCGAGCTTGTACTCCGGTACCGACCTGGCAGCCCGGCCCATCCCATGCCGGGGGGGCCGGAAGAAGACTGGCCACGCCGCCTGTGCCCGCCCGCGGCGGGGGCACCAGCACCTCAGCCCGCCGCCCGCCGCCTCACCACAGACTTTTGTTGCACAGCCCTCAGGGGCCTCAGTGTCCAGGGCTCGGGGAGCCGTGTAGAGACTGTGCCTCGCCCTCAGCCCCCCACGCCAGCAATGCTGTCGCCAGGCCACCACCGCAGCCACGCCGACACTGCGCGCCGAGGACCCCGGAGGCTGCCGCAGGACCCCGGCTGGGCCACCTCAGCTGCACTTGTGTCGTCTCCGTGGCCCCCTCCTCCCTCCACCCCAGTGTTTCTTCTGGTTTGTTTTCCTTCCCTCCCTCCTCCTCCTGCCCCCCACCCTTCTTTGGTTCAGCACAGGTAAAGCGGTTACCCTCCCTCCCTCCCTGCCTCCATGGATCACCAGCTCACGTCATGTTTCCTTCTCTTTTCTTTTTGTGTGTGTTTATTTAAGTTATTTTTCTTCCTCCCCTTTTTCTTTTTGGTCCTCCCCCCTCTTCTGCCATGTAACTGGAGGATGTGCGATGAGTTTGCAAACAGCTGGACTGTCAGGCTGCTTTTTTTCCAGATGTTCCTCCTCTGCCTCCCCTCCCTTCCCTCTCCCCTCCCTTCTCCTTCCTTCATTCTTTCCTTGGATCACTGAGCACCATTTGGAAGCTTGAGAGAAACCAAAATTAAAGAGAGAGAGAGAGAGAGCACTTTGTCCTTTCCTGCTTGGGCGGGATCTTTCCAGGTTCTCCCGGTCGAGAGTGGTCTCCTGGAGACGTCGGAGGGGACCATCACCCCAGGGGCAGCTCAGCCAGGGGCTGGTAGGTGTCCCCTGCCCTGCCTATGCGGCACAGCCAGACTTCCCCTAGGGCCTGGCTTCCTAGCTCCTGCGTTGGGCTGAACCCAGGCTCAGGGAGGCTGACTTGAGAACCGTGGGGCACCTTGGCTAGTGTGAGGTGGGGGTGCAGCCCCCCTTGGGGCCCTACTACTCTGAGCCCCTCAGCTTCCAGCCTCTGACTCAGCACTTGGGCCATAGCTTGCAGGGAGGGGGAAGGTGGGGCACAGAGCACATGCTGCCCCAGGAGAAGCAGGCTCCTAAAAGTCAGCTGCGGGGGTGCCTGAAGTCCTGGGGCCAAGAGCGCACGTCTGAGTGCGCCCACTGCGGCGGCTACCTCCCCAGGGCCTGTGAGCCTCAGGAGGGCCAGTGTCAGGTGGAGGGCCCCTGCGGGCACCAGGAACGCAGCGCACGAGGGTGCAGCTTGAACCAGCTCTTCCTGGGCTTTGGCCACCCCAGCCTGCAGCCCAGGATCAGTTACCATGAGAGCCACAAAATGCGTGGGGCGGGGCTGGCGAGGCTCCGTGGCCCGGGCTCCAGCGGCCTCTCCACCTTCCGAGGGCCAAGCGTCAGGACCCCACTCCACTTCCGTCTCAGGAAAACCTGCAGGGGACCGTCCTAAAGCTGTCTGTGCTTCTCCACCCCGTGGCTCCGCGGTGGCCGGCTTCAGCGCCCTTTCCAGCTCTGTCCGTGGGGCAGCCTGGCCTTTGGCCCTGCGTCGCTGCCTGGCCTCCAGCCCAGTGCAGCCGGGTGCTTGGCGTTCCGTTCTGGTGTCGCCGGGAGTGGCAGCTGCCCCTTCGTGCGCGCTCCCGCCGTCCTGGGCGTCCTCAATGCCGTGCGCGTCCTCGCCGCCATCGCGGGCATCCTCACGGCTGTCGTGCGCGCGCCCGCAACGCTCGTCCTCGCCGTCATGCGCGTCCTCGCCGCCGAGCGCGTCCAGGATGGTGGGCCCGCGGCCCGCCGCCGAGCCCGAGCCGAAGACGAGGTCGGTGCGCGACGCGCGGTCCCACACGACGCGGCCGCGGAAGCGGAAGTAGCGCACCCGGTGCTCCGGCACGGCCAGGACGCCGGGCCCCAGCGCCGCCAGCGGCTCGTCCCAGCAGAAGGCGGCGAAGGGCTCCTCGCGCACGCCCAGGAAGCGGTCGGCGTAGCCCACCGCGAAGTCGGCCGGGTCGAGGCGCGGGTCCCAGCGGA
Source organism: Lontra canadensis (assembly GCF_010015895.1). Classification (NCBI taxonomy): domain Eukaryota; kingdom Metazoa; phylum Chordata; class Mammalia; order Carnivora; family Mustelidae; genus Lontra; species Lontra canadensis. The sequence goes on along the minus strand of NW_022631200.1, from coordinate 1,373,028 downwards.
TGCGCTGGATGACGGCCGCGGCCGTGCGCAGCGGCGGCTTCTTGGCCCCGGCCTCGTTCCCGGCCTCGCTCCCGGTCCCGCGGCTAGGCGGCGCGGGCGCCCCTGGGTGGGGCTGGCGGCAGCGGGCGCCGAAGCGGCAGCGGCCCTCCAGGAAGAAGCGGCAGGCCGGCGGCGGTGCGGGCTCGGCTGCGGGGACCGCCGCCATGGGAGTGGGGTGCGGGGGAGTCTCGCCGGGAGGTCACCGGCCGCGCCCCGTCCCCGCTGCCCTGGGAACCGCGCACGCGCTCTCGCGGGGCCTCGGATCCCGGGCCTGGCAGACGGCCCTGCGCGGGCGGTGTCCTCGGGGAGCCTGACCAATGCCTGCGAGGCCCCGCGATGCTCGCGTGTGTTCCTCCCCGCGTCCAAAGGATTTCAAGGCTGGGCACGGCCCGCAGAGTGACCTCCTCCCCCAGTGCCCTCGAGGAGCCGGACCTGTCCCCCTCCGCGGCCTCTGTCCACTAAGTTTACAGTGCGACCACGCCCTCTCAGCCCGCCCTCGGCGACGCTCTGCGGGTACGGTCTAGCCTCCTCCAGGTTCTTCACCAGGCTGGCTCCGCCCTCGCCTAGGGCTGTGAATGGGAGCCCCCCACCCCCTCGGGGGCCCTCTGGGGCCTGGATTCCTCCCCTCGCCTAAAGATTTGCACGTGCTGCCCCGCCTTCCGCCCCTTGTGGGTCATTCCCTCTACGGGACAACTGTACCCAGCAGGCTCAAACTAGGTTTCCCAGACTTGGGACACCGCTGTCCCCCTCGGGCCGAGGCATCTTTCCGAGGGGGTAGGTGTCTGCTCCACCGGAACCCTGCCTCTTCCAGACACTTTACTCAGCTGCCACTTACCGGGTTAAGGGCGGGTCTGCCGGAGGGGTTCACTGAAGAGGCGGGCCGGGAGTCAGGCTCCCCGAGCCACTGCACTCGGCCCCCGGGAGCGAGTCAGGCCGGGTCCCCGGGAGCAAGTTAGGTGGCCCCTGTGGGACGAGACAGAGGGTCCCCTGGAGCGAGTCAGGCCGCGCCCTGAGCTGGTCTGGAGGGCCAGGCTCCGTCAAGGTTGATGAGTGAATGCGGCTGTCAGAGCGGCCACGTTGGGACACCGCCCCCGAAAGGGGCACCGTGTACTCACGCCCCCCGGAGTTAAAGGGGCCACATCCCACCACTCCAGGCCAGCCGTCCGATCTCGACCTCGGTTAAGTCTCTGCGCGGAACCGAGCCACAGGTGACACACTTGGCCTTTAAAGGGGCCAGGACCCATCACCGACCCCCCTTGCCCACCCCCTCCGGCCTTCCCCTCCCACGTGCAAAGTGAAGAGACCGAACTCGCGCAGAGACCTTGGCCATTTATGTATAAAGAAGTGGGATGCCGGACCGTAAACGCATCGGGAACGCGGGTGCCTACAGGCCGATGACGTCGTCCAGCTCGAGGTCCGCGTTGGGGCGGCAGTGGGCCCTGGGGTGCTGTGCCCCGGTGCTGGGGTCCAAATCGGGCTTGGCGGCAGCGGCCCCCGGGCGCTCCGCGTCCATGACGCCCAGCACCGCGTCCAGCATGGAGGGGCCCAAATCCAGGTGGAAGGACAGCAGCGGGTCGGCGGGCGCGGGCGCGCGGAGGGCAGGCGGCGGGGGCTGCGGCACGGCGGGCGGCGGCGCGGAGCGCGGGGCCCCGGCGGGGGGCGCTCGGGGCTCCGGGGGCGGCCCGCCGCCGTGACGGCTCAGGAACGAAGTGTCCCCGAAGGCGTCGCCGCCGCGCCCCACGTGCAGCGTGTGCCGGAAGTCGCCGAGCGGCGCGGAGATGGACAGGGCGCCGCGCTCAGGCCGCTTCTTGGGCTGCGCGGGGCCCAGCTGCTTCAGCACCGGCATCTGAGGGGTGGGGGTGGGAGGTAAGAGCGGGTCAGCGCTGCCTCCGCCGGCGGGAGCCGCCCCCCCCCGCCCCCGCAGCCCGCGTCCCCACCCTGGGCCTAGGCAGCGGTTCAGAGGACGCTCTCCCGAATGACAGGTCAGGTCTGCCAGTGACCACCGCGCCAGGCTGATTCCACTAAACGAATATTCCCGTCTTCCCACCGGCCGGGCCACAGGCAACATGCATCTCCAAATCTGAGCGTTTCCTAAGCTTGGCAGAGGAACTGCAGCTTCTCCGAGGCCGAGATTGCCCGGGCCCTTCCCTGAAGACAGGGCTGACTTTGTCCACCAAGTGCCCCAGGCACCGTGCCTAGCCCCCCCCCCAGAGGCTCCAGAAAATGTTACCATGCTTTATTTTAAAATGACAGATGTCAGCCAATCTGTCTTTACACCAGCACAGCTATAAAATATAAATAAATACGGATGCACAAAAGCTTTGCCTAAGGCATAAGTCATAATGCAGGTCAGCCTAAAACCTCAAATTCAGGTTCAGAGTGGGCCCGGGGATCTATACTTGCACAGCATTTTATAATTCGAGTTATTTGATTTTGAAAGAGATAATATAATGTCTTACATTTTCACAAGTTTCTCTAAAAATAGCAAGAATGGCGTAAATTTGAAACTGGCAGCTAGTACCGTATGAACTCGGTTCGCTATTGCCTCATTGCTGCCCTGCATTCTACGGTAAATACGGTAAATTGCCAACCTTTGCCTATATCCTGGAACCTGGTTGTTTTTATGGAACTTCTGGGAAGGCCTTTGGTGACCCTGTACTTTTGTTTTAACAATCACTGTTGTCCTAATAATAATAATAACTTGGTTTGAATCAAAGCCCCACCCTTGGTTTGCCAGCTGTATGATTGGGATAAATTATGTGATTTCTCTATGTCTGTTTCCTCTCTGTAAATGGGATAAAATAACACTACCTTCCTTGCGGGGCACATAGAAAAATGTCAAAGAAAATAATATTTGTAATAGTGCCAGCTAATTAGTAATTCTAGTGCTGGTGGGGAGAGGTGTCCTCATATAACTGTAGAACAAGACCAAAATTTGATAAAATCCTATGAATCAGTCAAAGCAGCCACCATTATTCTTTTAGTAACTATCACCCCAGGAAATATCAGTGATAATGCAGAGAAAAATGAAAGCTAAGAGGATTTAAAATAATTATAGCTGGATGTATTCTGAGGACCACTCTGTAAAGACACACACACACACACACACACACCATTTATTTCTCTGGGAAAACCAGTCTCGATTTACCACCTCTGTAGTGTTTCTCAAACTTCTCTGACCTCTGCCTAGATGAATAAATATATTTTAATTGCAACGGGGCATGCCATCGCCTCTCCTCCCCACACCACCCCCAAGGAAAACAAACATTTTATGAAACAAGACTTACAACATGCTAGCACTCAGATATTTTCGATTCTAATCTATTTTATTTTTTTAAAACGCTTACCTCTGCTCATTAATAAATCTCAATCCACAGTTAAAAAAAAAAAACAAATAGCGACGACAACGACAACAAACTTCTCCCCATGCTAGCAGTGGCTGTCCTTACTCTGCAGTGAGTTGTGGGGGGAAAGAGCACACAACTCAGACAAATGCCTCGGTTTCCATCTGGCTATGTGTGTGTGTCTGGTTTTGGGCATTTTTGGCCTCATTTCCTCTTCTCAAAAATGGAACATAGGAATATAGGATGTTTCTATAAAATTTCGTAGTCTCCTTGCAAGATTGGTGGGATGTTGCCAGCAAAGTCTTGGCAGTGCTCAGGACACAAAGTTCAATGAAATGCTCAGTAGCCATCTGGGATCATTCTCCCATGTCCCAGAGAAGGACACATTCAGAGAGGGTATGTGACTTGCCCAAGGTCACAAAGCCAGCTCTGCGGGACTCCAGAGCCCAGACTTACCACTTCCACCCCCTGCTGCCCCTTGAACGGACCCCTCCCCAGACAGCTCTCTGCCACTGGCTCTTCTCCCTGCCCATGCCCTGATTGGTCCCTCAACCCAATGCTCTGTTGTCCTATCAGCCAACACCACTACCATTTTCCAGTTCCTGGCCAAACACACCTGTTATTTCCTTTCTGTGGGAACCTGAACTCACTTCCTCAACCTTAAACCTCAGTTTAGTCCACTGAAAAACAGAAATCAGAATGCCTCTTTGCTAGGGGTTTTGTGAAGTATATTCACGGTGCTGATGTTATATTTCCTAAGAGGGAACCTAAGTGTGTTACTCAAACTCACTCAATCCTCAGAACAGCTCCATGAGCTCTACAAAGGTGGTGGCCAAGGTGTAGAGGTGGAGTAAGTTGCCCAGGGTCACACAGCAACAAATGTTAGGGGCTGGATTTGGAAACCAGCAGAGACACTAAACCTGATGAGAGTCTGAAGATGATATCCTATTGCTCATAGCCCCCTACGGATAGGATGGGTGGGTGTGCATCCCCATGGAAACAATGTTTCCATATGCTTTAAAGGCCAGGGATTTTCTACACCCCTGACTATGTTTATTTGCCTTTCTTTTCCTCTTTTTCCATCCCAGACAGAGAATAATGAGTTAGAAAGCCTTTCCGAGTAAGACTTCTTCTTGCTAGCTCTGAGGGCGTCGGGCAAGTCACTCCACTTTTCGGAGCCTCCAGCCTCAGGGTCCTCTTAAATAAAAGGCTCCAACCTCCCTCAAGCAGAGTTGTGTGCTTGAAGCAATGAGGTCATGCTAGGGAAAAAAAGCCGTCAGCCACCCAGGGCTCCCACAGAGGGCTGTTGTTCGCCGCAAACGCGAAAGAGGCAGAGCGTGCAGGAGCGAGGTTGGGACCCCGAGGGGCCCGGGCCCCGCGACTAGAGGCTCGGCGCAGCCGCCCTCCTGCCGCCCCCTTCCAGCCTCCCTCTCAGCAGGCCCACCGCTCCAGCTGCGGGAGTGGAGGGCACAGCTGGTTCACCTCTGTCCTCTCTGGCCCCAGCCCCGCCGAGACGGAAATAACCGCCTGCTCCACGCCCGGCCCGACCGGTTCTCGGGTCCGGGGGTAGGCAGCGAGGCGGGTGGGGCCAGGCCCGGGAATGGGAGACCCCCGCCCCGTGGGCTCGCCGCGCTTGCTCGGGCCACGTGGCTGCCGCCCTGACTTGAGCGCCCGCGCCCCCTTTGCCCGTCTGTCCCGCGTCCCTCCGGACCTGACCCGGGACCCCGAGGCCCAGCTCCCCGCGACCCCTTACCTCTTGGTCCTCGCTGAGAGGGGCAGGCGCGCTCTCAGGCTCAGGCTGGGGGACCCCTCTCCTTTTCGAGGTCCAGGCCCGCGCCTTCTTCCTTCTTCCTCCCGATGGTTCTCACCTGGCAAAGGAAGTGTCATGCGGACCCCGGAGTGGGGGATGGGGCAGGTGTCCAGGACCCAAGCGTTCGGGTCCATAGTGCCCCCTCAGGACCCCTCCTCTCTCAGGTCCCAGGAGTCCTGCCTCCTACCTTTCTTACTCCTCAGACCCGGGAGTCCCAAGCCCCCCCCCCTCCTTCAGGCCCTGGGGTCCAGGCCTCAGACCCAGGAGTCCGAGCCCTACCCCTGGCAGCCCCTGGCACCGGGTCCCTTCTTTACCTGCACCGGGGACCGAGGTGTCAGCCCCTCTCGGGGGCCATAGTAGGAACCCAAACAGGCTGCGGAGTCACCGTCCAGGCCAGCTCAGTCCGTCTGGGGCAGAGAGGGTTAAGTCACAGGCCCCTCCCAGCCTTCCTGATTCCGCACCCCCCGCCCCAAAGTTTGCCTCTAGGATTTAAAGGACTCCAAAGCAGTTGTGGAAAAGCTGAGGCCTCCGGGCAGAGGGTAGAGTGTGGGGGCGGTGAGAGGCCCGACTGGGTGTGCACAGAGGACACGCAGAGGGGTGGGGGATGGCCAGGGCGCGCCCCCAGCCTGGCCCCTCCCCCTGCCCAGCTTGGAATTTCCTGAAGCTGGGGAAGTCTGGTTGTTTAGAAGAGTAATTTCTTCCAGATTGCAGCAGTTGGAGGATAGAGTGTAGAGGGAGGACGGAAGAGAGGGAGGGAGAAAGAGAGACAGAGAGAGTTTAAGAGAGATAAGGAAACAGACAAGGTCCCTGAGTCCTCAAGAGGATGGAGGTAGTGTTGGGGTGGGGTCAGGAGGCAGCTCTAACCCTGCTTTGGAGGGTTTCCTGGATGAATGTCCCTGCCCAAAGTGGCTGGTAGAAAGGTCATTACAGGACTCCGAGCGCCTGTGCCTTTTGGTGACAAGAGAGTCTCAGATGGGAAGATGGGTCCCAGGCCAGAGTGAGGGAGTGCTTTCCTTGGGAGGAGAGCTGAGTTCCCAGGGAGGAGGCTGGCTGGGAGGAGCAGTGTGGAGATAGAGGCCCAGGGCGGAGACTCGGTGTTGGGGGGGCGGGGGCTGGGGCTGGGGCTGTGGGGCTGCAGAAGAGAGTCAGCTTCACAGATCACAAGGAGTGCAGCTTGAACACCATCTCCAAGAAGTGGCAGGTTAGAGGGCGGAAGGAAGAAAGCTGGGAGCAGGCTGGGAGGCGGGTAGGAGCAGAGGGCACTAACGTCTCTGAGGTCTCTAAGGTGGAGTTCTTTTTGCCTGGAGAGGTCAGCTCAAAAGCCACTGGAGACTGTGGCGTGCTGAACCAGGCAGGGTAAGGGACAGGATAACAGGGTCAGATCCCGGTGCTAGAAAGTTCCTTCTGGGATTCACGAGTGGGATGGACTGATGGGAGCGAGGCTGCAGTTCAAACCCAGAGCAAAATTTAAAGGGTGTGTGTTGGGAGAGGAAAACTCAGTAACCAAGATAAATAATATATTTAAATACAGATTTTTATTAACTATTTTTACGGAGGTTAAAATCACATAACATAAAAGGAACTATTTAAAAGCGGGGTTTGGTACATCTCCAGTGTTGTGCAACCACACCTCTATCTAGCTCCCAAATATTTGCATCCCCCTCCCCCCACCCAGAGGAAGCCCCTTACTCATAACCAGTTCGTCCCTCTTTCCCCTCCCCTTCTCCTGACAGCCCCCACTCTGCCTTCCAGCTCTGTGGGTTTGCTTGTTCTGAATGTATCGTATACATGGAATCCTAGATATGTGGCCTTCCGTGTTTGGCGTCTCTCACTGAGTGTGATGTCCTCCAGGTTCACCCACATCATAGCATGGTCGGTGTTTCATGGTTTTCATGGCCCAATAATATTCCATGACACGCATAGACCACATCTTGTTTAGGGTAAATAAGATTTTTAATGCACTATTTTAAGGATGGATGCAGGAAAAATCCATAATGAACAAAAAAAAATCAAAAACTTCAAATAAACCGGACGCCTGGGTGGCTCAGTTGGTTAAGCGTCTGCCTTCAGCTCAGGTCATGATGGTGGAGTCCAGGGATGGAGCCCTGCGTGGGGCTCCCTGCTCAGTGGGGAGTCTGCTTCCCCACCTCTCCCTCTGTGCTCTCTCTCAAATAAAATAAATAGATAAGTTTATTTATTTTAATCTTAACTATTTATTTTAATCTTAATTTTATTTCAATAACTTTTAATAAATCTTAACAATTTATTTATTTTAATCTTAATCTTTTTAATCTTAAAAAGAAACTTCAGATAAAGACAGGATCAGGGTTGTGATAAACTTTATTGGATTGCTGGGGACATAAAGGAAAAATCCGTCACACTAATGGCATCTTCATTTAAATTTTTGATGTTTTGTTCATCATGGATGGGTTAGTAATTCTTTTTGTTGCATGTATTCATTTGTTGTGTCATATTGTTGTCAATCTTTGTTACTGACTCATTGATGTTGCTTTAATTTTATTTTATTATTATTATTATTTTTTTTTTTTTTTGCATCACCCTCCTACCCTTCTTCCTGGCCCTGGCCAGGAGGCTGTGAGACTGGGTGTAGGGATCCTGGGGAGGGGCCTAAGTTGGAGCAGGGGCCACAGGGATGGAGAGGAAGGTGCAACCAGAAGGGATTCAGGTTGGCTTACTTGGGCTTGAGAGCAAGGACGGACAGGATTTCCTGGAGAAGGAGGAGCCAAGGATGAGAGGATTGGTTTCCCATTGCTGGTGTAAGGAATCTCCACAACCCGTGTGGTTGACAACCACCCACATTTTTTATGCCACAGTTTCTGCAGGTCAGAGTCTGGGTGGGACATTAGGTCTGCCGGGGCTAAAGTCAAGATATCAGCAGAGCTGTGCCCTTTACTTGGAACAACCCTCTTCCAAGCTCATTGGGGGCATTGGGTGAATTCAGTTCCTTGTGGCCATAGGCCTGTGGTCCCTTGCTTCTGCTGGCCTAGCTGGGGGCTGGTGTGTGGAAGCTGCCTGCATCCCTCTGGTGCTTTCTGTGCTACTCACCCCTGCTGGCGGTGAGTCAGATCCTTCTCACTTCCCATTCTGCTCCATTTCCCTCCTGCTTCTAGCCAGAGAGAGTTCTTTGCTTTTAAGGGCACATGTGATTAGATTGGGCCCACCTGGGTAACACAGGTGTACCGATCAGGGTTCTCCAGGGAACCAGAACTTACTCTATGTGTATATACATACATGTATTAAGACATATGTATTATTAAAATATATAATTAGGATACCTATATAGTTAAGATATATAAAAATACTAATTTTTATTGATTACCAAGTAATACATATCCCTGGTCATATATATATATATGTGTGTGTATATATATACATATATATATATATATATATACATATATAGTATATTACATACATAATTGGATTCTGTGCTTATAGGGGCTGGCTAGCCACAAATCCATAGGGCAGTGTGGAAACTATCGGGCAGGAGCAGATGCTGCAGTCTTGAAGCAGAATTTCTTCTTCCCCAGAAAAACCTTTGTTTTACTCAACTGATTGGATGAGGCCCACCCATGCTCTCAAGGGTAATCTCCTTTAGTTAGAATCAAGTGATTGTAGGTATCAACCACATCTACGAAATGCTTCCACCAGCAACAATTGGATTGGTGTTTAAGTCAATAAACGGGCCCTGTAGCTGGGTCAAGTAAGATTCACCACCACACCAGGAGAATCTATTTTAAGGTCTGCAAGATATTTTAATCCTATCTGCAAAGTCCCTTTGCTATGTGATCAACATAGTCATGTGTTTCAGGCATTCACGGACATCTTTAGAGGTGCATTCTGTCTACCCCACAACCCTCAGAGAGTAGGTCTTGGGCAATTGTGGAGCCAAAACCAAGGTGCACAACATGGGGTCAGGGGGAGCAGGCCAATGAGACAGGCTGGGGATTAAACCCAGGAGAGTTGGAAGCCTGTCCGGCCTTGTGGGCAACTGACCTGCCCAGTCCCTTGGGGCCCCGTGCTCCAAAAGGCTCTGGACTTGGTTTAATGATTTACTGTGACCATTTTGAAATTGTTAATGATGGGTGAACAAGGGACGCTACATTTTCACTTGTAACACACCCCACCGATTGTGTAGGTGATTCCTGGATGGAAATACAGGAAGAGAAGAGGCCTGGGACAAAGCGTCTGAGAACGGTGACATTGAAGGGATAGCAAGAAGGAAAGGAATTTGGACAGGTCCTGGGCGGCAGCCAGAGGAAGAGGGCCAGAGAGACAGGCTCCAGGAGGTCAGGGAGATAGCACAGTCCCTCCCTGCAGTTTCAAAAGCAGGTCAACTATGATAACAAGTTTCACTGGATTTAGTAACAACCCAGAGACAGCTGTGGTCTGGGTGAGCTACAGGGGACTGGCACTGGAAGCCAGACAGGGGTAGGTGGGGGAGGCAGGGGAGAGGAGGTGAAGACCCTGGGGGGGTCTGGCAGTGATAGGAAGGAAGGAGAAATAGGGTATCTGGAGGCAGAGGTAAGGGTCAGAGAAAGAGTTCTGTTTCTTTGGTTCGTTTGGACACATTTGGTATCTTTTTGTTGTGGCTGTTTTTTATTTTTAATGTAATTTTTAGTTACACAGCTAATACATGAGTATACCCTGTTTGTAAAGAGAGAGAAAGAGAGAAATAAACCTTGACTAGTAAGGTTTTGATGACCTCCTGCAATCCAATCTCCATCTCATGTATCCCCCTGAAATTAGTTTGGGGTGCACAGCTCCCAAATAGGCTGGGTCCTTGCAAACACACAGACCAGCATTTTCCACCTGTTTGCTATTGCCATTTGGGGCTGGATCATTCTTTGTCATGGGGGGGTTGTCCTGTGTATTTGGAATGTTCAGCCACATCCCTGGCCTCCACCCACTGGAGGCCAGTAGCTCCCCTTGCCCCCACCCCCAGCATGGTCGACCAACAGTATTTCCAAATGTCCCTGGTCGGGGGATATTGCCCCTTTCTGAGACCTGCTGATGGAGATGGTGCTCCAAGAAAACATTTTAAATGCACAAATGAACTCCTACTGGATGATTTGGAGCTACTGCTTTTTTCTTTCCCACTTAGCCATTTCTTTTGGGAATCATTGATTGTTACTGCAGACAGATTTTGTTTTACTTTATTTTTTTTAGGTGATCTCTACACCCAACACAGGACTCAAACTCACAACCCCAAGATCAAGAGTCATATGCTATACCGACTGAGCCAGTGAGGAGCCCCTACATAAAAGCTTTTTTTTTTTTTTTCAAAAGATTTTATTTATTTATTTGACAGACAGAGATCATAAGCAGACAGAGAGGCAGGCAGAGAGAGAGAGAGAGAAGCAGGCTCCCTGCTGAGCAGAAAGCCCTATGCAGGGCTCCATCTCAGGACCCTGGGATCATCACCTGAGCCGAAGGCAGAGGCCTAACCACTGAGCCACCCAGGCACCCAAAGATTTTTTTTTAATTAATTTTTAAACATGGTTGGATAAGTTAGCTACTGCAGCTATTAAGGTGTGCAGGTGGGATTTGAATTCAGGCAGGCCGACCCTGACAGAGAAGGAGGATGGAATATACAGGAGAGGCATGTTCTGTGATGGAGGGGACCCCCCTGGATAAGGAAGACAGGGATCTGCCCAGTGGGACTTTCTGGAAAGATGAGAATGTCTTATTATCTGCGCTGTACACTATGGTAGCCCCATGTGGTGGCTGAGCACCTGAAATGTGGCTAACAGAACTGAAGAACTGAAATTTAAATTTTACTTAATTGACTTAGAAGGAAATTGCCAGTAGTGGCTGGTACTGGCTGTTCCAGGTCCAGAGCACATGGAGGGGAGTTAGCCCAGGGCAGGGGTGCTGCTTCTTGAAAGAGCAGGTGGAAGGTGGAGGGGTGACTGCAGCCTAGGTCATCTTATGAGGGGGTAAGGTAGGGGTGGGCAGGTGCTGGGGAGGCTCCCCCCCAGGCCTGGATCCTGGCACCAAGGGGGCTGGGGTGGACAGGCAAGGTGTTTGTTCAGCTGTGCTAGACAGGAAGGGGAAGCGGGCTCAGATCTGAGCCCCAGAACTGGTGGACAACATCTATGGAGCCCTTGCTGTGTGCCAAGCCTTGTTCTAAGTACTTCTCAAATATGATCTCACGTAGTCCTCACATCACCCTTGAAGTATGTGCTATTATTATGTTCACTGAACAGATGAGGAAATGGAGGCCGGGATAGTAGGGGTCATAGGGTGCAGTGACCAATGCACAGGCTATGGGATGTGAATGGGGGAGGCTGAGGGACGGGGTGACCCAGAGTCAGGTTTTGCCATCAGAAAGGTTTTCCAATACCCAAAAGGACTTTGAAACCCTCCCATCTAGGTTCAGAGGGAGAGGAGAAAGACCCAGAGAGGAGAGGGACAGGGACAGAGATAGAGATAGAGAGGCAGACACACACACAAAGAGGGAGAGAAATTTATGGAGAGAGGAGGCTCTGGAAAGATGGTGACAGAGAGAGAGGGAAGGATGGAAGAGGGAGTGAGGGCCATGCCAGCAGAGGGAGCCCCAGGAGAACAATTGCACTGAGACTGTGACCTGCAGCCAGTCTGCCTGCTTTCCAGGACAGCTGAGCTCTGTCTCTGGGGTTCCCTCTCATGAGTCTCAACTCCTTCCTCCTTCTGCTGAGCCATCTCACCATGCCCCATGCAACCAAGACCATTTACAGTTCCTTCCTCCTCTGCCCCAACCCCACCAGGAGAAGTTCCTGGGAGCCTACTGCAGGTTCTGTGAGAGAGAGGAGCAACTTTTCTGGTACAGGTGGCAAAGGTGAGGAAGGAGGAAAAGGCCAAAAGGTGATCCTTGCAAACTCCTGGCCAAAGTGCTTTGAGACCTGGTCTTCCCTCTGGGGTGGAGGAGGGGATTCCTAAGGTCCTTCTCTTCTTGATGCTAAATGTGGGCAGGTGGGATTGTGGCAAAAGCCCATTTGTTGGCATCAGACAGGTTTGGCTGCATGTCCCACTTCCACCAACTCTTGCCCTGTGGCCCCAGGCTGATCACTTTCAACTCTTAGTTCCAGTGTCTTCATCTGTGTCAGCTATCAGCAATCTTCACAGTAATCTACAGAAGCAACTACCATTCCGGAACACAGGCAGTTTTTCAGGCTGTGTCTTGGCACATAGCGACAAGGGTAATGATGATGATGATGATGATGATGATGATGATGATGATGGTAATAATGGTAGTAACAGCTCCCATTCTTGCATGACTGCTAACTATATGTCAGGCACTTTACACCACACATCACACATAGAAACGGTTTAGTTTCTTACCAAAACCCTATGAAGTAGGTCCTAGCATTATCCTCATTCTATAAATGACAACACAGAGACATGAGGGTGGCTTCCCCTAAGTGACAGCATAGTTAATGAGACAGAGCTATGATCAAATCCTGGGCTGCCTGGCCCCAAATCCTGCCCTCATAGCTAAACTTTTTGCCTCCTGTGAAAAGCAGAGTATAATAATAATAATCTCTGACCATCAATCTTCCAAACATTCCTATGAAGCAGGAACCATAATCACTGCAGTCTTACAGAAAATCAAAGTGAGCCTCAAAGAAGTGAGATGATATTCCCAAGGACACAGGGCTAACAAGAGGCAGCTCTAGGTTTTGAAGCCAGTTTGATGTGCCCCCAAATCTGATATCTTTTGGTCATACCCAATAGCTGGTACCCTGAACTTGGTCTGGTAAGATATGTTCTGAGGCAGATAGGGAGAGCTAACATTATATGACACCTCGAGCTGTCCCAGTGGCTGGCATGTTGGGTGTGGGGCCAACATCCTGAGCTTCCAAATTCTATCTCCATTCAGGATGCACAGATTGCCAGGGGAGTTTGAATTAATGTCAACTACAGACATCCCCCTGTATTTTTCCAATTTACCTTCACTCTCCGACTGAGTATTTTCTTTTCTTTTTTTTTTAAAGATTTAAAAAAATTTATTTATCAGAGAGAGAGAGCGCAAGCGAGTGCAGAAGCAGGCAGAGAGGCAGGCAGAGGCAGAGAGAGAAGCAGGCTCCCTGCTGAGCAAGGAGCCCGATGGGATGCGGGACTCGATCCCAGGACGCTGGGATCATGACCAAAGCCAAAAGCAGCGGCTTAACCGACTGAGCCACCCAGGCGTCCCTGACTGAGTATTTTCTATTTGACTCCTGTGTGGAGGCTATATAGGACCAACCATGGGGGCTCACTGAGGCCAACTTGCCAACCAAGATATCAGAATAGGGCAACTTTGTTGCTCCCACAGACTCTGGCCATGGTGCTGAAATGGATGGTACAGCCAAGTGCCAATCAGCACCATGGACAGCAACACAGAGCCCACCCTCCTGGAGTGGGGTCCCCATGGATGAAATGGGGAGGGTGTCTATACACAGGTCCAGGGGTGCTAGGGACACCCAAAAAAGACAATTTTGCAGTAGGCAGGGAAGCTCAACATGTAGATGAGGATGACCTTGACCACAGAACGCTGTCATCTGGGGAACTTAATTTCTTTTCTACTGTACACTGAGAGACAGCAAACATCAAAGCATGCTGGACTTGGTTTGGTCATAATGTTGTCCTTTCTGGATACAAGTATATAGTGTGACTGTGATAAAAATCCACACTCAAAATGTCAGGACTGTGCTGCTCGCTTTACAAACATTACATCTTTGCTTTTTTCCCTATTGGTGTAAAGTTCATAAATGTAAAATTGACCACTCACCATTTAAAAAGTGTACAATTCAGTGGCATCTGGAATACTTACAATCTTGTGCAATCATCACCTCTAACTAGTTCCAAGGTATTTTCATCCCCAAATTAAACCCTGTACCCATTGTATCATCTAGAGGACCAGATGCTTTTTCCCTGAAATCCACCAAAGGCATGCTTGCACACGTGGACTTCCACGGCACCCTCTCATGGTTTGTAGCATGTCCTGCTGAGCCCCTACCCTCTCCCCAAGGTCCTGCTCAGCTGCTAAGTACCACCTTCTCCCTCTGGCATCACCTCCACACCTGGACAAGGTCACCTAAGCAAGGGTCACTGACTTGGAGGTGGTCAATGCCAACAGCTATATCTATAGGGCTGAGTTTCAGCAGAGCGTCACCACCCTTTCCTCCTGCTTCTTCAGGAATCAAGGGTGGTTGCTTTCACATAGAAATAGAACTGCCTTTCTGGGGAGAGTGGCCCTGACCCCAGGCCCCAGTTTCCCTGAAGCAGGTGGGGGGACACTCTCTGTGGGAGCCACATGGCCTCTGAACCCACAGGGCTGCTTCCTGGGCTGTGTCCATGGCAGAGCTCATAGGTCTGGCCTTCTGTTCTTTGAGGCTGGGGAACACAGAGGTCAGGGCATCAGACGTGCAATTTCAGGCCAAGAATCATAGAGCAAGTGGGCCTTGATGCCCGGAGGGATGGCGGACATAGAGAGCTTGATTCTCTTGTCCTGGAAAAACAGTGGCGACAGAGGCTGGGTCTGCCCTGGGCTTGTGCACCAGGTCTGGGGAGAGCCCCACATCTATGCCCCTGGTCCAGGAACACACCACAGACCCCTTTCTCTCCCTATAAGACCTCGCCTTGCTGACCCCAGGATCCCCTAGGCAGTCCCTTCCTCAGGACTTGAGCTCTGCCTGGGAACTCTCATTTCTCTCTTTGACTATGACCAAATGTTTTATCCAGAACTTCTTTGCATTTGGAGCAGAGGGGGCCTCTGAACATGGGCCTGGTCTGCTACCTTGACTATGAAGTCTTACCCCATAGTCATTATCTTTTAAAAATTCATACTGGGGCACCTGGATAGTTCAGTCAATTAAGCATCTGCCTTTGATTCAGGTCATGGTCCCAGGGTCCTGGGATCAAGCCCCACATTGAGCTCCCTACTCATCAGGAAGCCTGCTTCTCCCTCTCCCATTCCCCTTGCTTGTGTTCCCTCTCTCTCTGAGTCGCTTTCTGTCAAATAAATAAATAAAATATTTTAAAAAATAAATAAAATAAAATAAAATTTATATTGGTAAAAACAATTAACAGGAGATCAACCCTCTTAACAAATTCCCAAGTCTATAATCCAGTATCATTACCTAAAGGCACAATGTTGCACGCAGGTACTTAGGGCTTGCTCATCTTGTAGAACCGAAGGTCTACACCTGTGGAACGTCGTCCCCCTACCTCCCCTCACCCTGAGCCTTGGCAGCCACCATGCTACTCTCTGCTTCTATGTGTCTGACATTTTAGATTCCTCACATCAGTGGATTCATGCAGTATCTGTCCCTCTGCGACTGGCTTAGTTCACTTAATACTGTGTCCTCAGCATCCATCCATGTTGTTACAAATGCTAGATTACCTCCTTCTTGAGAATATTTCCGGAATAATACCCCATGGTAGGTGGGTACCACATGTACTTTATCCTTCCAACCACTGATGGGCACTTAGGTTGTTTCCATGTCTTGGCCACTGTGAATAATGCTGCAATGAACAATAGAGTGCTAATTTTCCTTTGAGATTCTAATTCAGTCCTTTTGGATCAATACCCAAGGGTAGGATTGTGGGATCATATGGCAGTCCTATTATTAATACTTCGTAGAGCCTCCATACTGTTTTCCAGCAGTGGCACCATTTTGCCTTCCCACCAACAGTGTACACAGGTTCCAATTTTTCTGTATCCTCTTCAGTATTTTTTGTCTTTGTGTGTGTGTGTGTGTTTGAGAATAGTCATCCTAATAGATGTGCAGTGATATCTCCCTGTTGTTTTGATTTGCATTTCCCTGATGACGAGTAATGGTGAGTGCATAATCGGTCCTTAAGGATACCCCATCAGAATGGGTACAAGGTTTTTATTTTTAAATATACAGCTTATAATTCCTTACTGCTATATATTTTCATATTTCTGTGCATTTCTCTTTTTCAGATAAGTAACTGTGAGATCCGTTACTGAATGGCTGTCTTCTGATAATCTGAGCCCTCACTGTGACTACATCTTCTCGTTCACAGATGAATGTTCAGGGCCTGGAAAAAAATCTGAGGGTTCAAATGGACATTGGCTGGGTGAAGGGCTGACAGAAAGACATCCCCATAAATGGAAATCTTGAGAAGGGAAGTGGTATTCCCTTGGGCACACCCAGGTTGTAGTGGCCAACAGAGCCGACTCAGGACTGGAAATGTCTCCACCCTCTTCAGGAAGAAGGTCACGCCTGGTAGATGGAAGGTCGGGCACACCACAGATCAGGTCTCACTTGTCTGCAGGGAAGCAGGCATCCTCTGGAGCCCCTTCCTCTGAGCCCAACGATGGGAAAGCCCCCTGCTGCCTGCATCCTGCCCAGGCATCTGTCTGTGAAGGCTTGTCCAGTGGGAGGCAGCACCATGACCATCACCTTTATGGTCCTTCTCTGCCTTGGTGAGTTTTCAGAAGGATGGGGATAGACACCTGTGTGGGAGAGGGGAGCCCTCTCAAAGCCAGGCTGTATTCTCTCAGATCTCATGAACTTGGGGTGCTTAGAAAAGGTGGGGATCTGCTCAGGAGTCAGTGGCCTCTCACTGGGATCTCTCTTCCAGGACTGTGTCTGAGCCAGATGATGCATGTGCAGGCAGGTGAGCCTATCCCCAGGGGTCCCAGGTCCCACCTCCTCCTTGGGCACAATATAGGACCCCCCCCGCCCGGACATCTGGAGGATAGAGGAGAGGAATCTTAAACTGATCAATAAAAACATGTACAAGGGGCCCCAGGGCTGAAAACCAGGGGAAACTGAGGCATAGAGAATACCAGGACTGCAACTCTGACTCTATTCCAGAGACGCTGCCCATACCCATCATCTGGGCAGAGCCAGATCCTGTGGTGGCCCAGGGGAAGCCTGTGAGCATCTGGTGTCAGGGATCTCAGAATGCTGACCAGTACTGCCTGTACCAGGAAGGGGTCCCAGAGCCCTTGAGGAGGGAGTTTCCCCTGGAACCCAGCGACAAGGCTAAGTTCCCATTCCCACACATGACCTACCACCTTGCTGGTCGCTACTCCTGCTTGTATCACAGACAAACAAGCTGGTCAGTGCCCAGCAAGCCTCTGGACTTGGTGGTCACAGGTGAGCCAGCTTTTCTGTCTGCACAGGTGAGGTGGCTGTGCCCCGGGAGGGACCTTCCTTTCTATAGCACAGTCCCATCGACCATTGGGGGTGGTGTTCCTTCCCCCCACCCAACATGAGATCTACCTTCTTCACAAACTTCTGAGTGCCCAGCACAGTACTGTTATAGGCACAGGGCTGCACAGCAGATCTCCAGAACTGAACCGTCTTGCAAAACTGAAACTGTACACATGACCCTCCCTCTTCCCCTCCTTGCGGCCCCTGGCAACCACCATTCTACTCTCTGCCTCTACGAATCTGACCATCTTTAGGTTCCTCATAGACGCAGAATCATGCAGTACTCATCCCTCTCTGCCTACCTTATTTCACTTAACGTGATTTCCTCAGGTGCCCCCCCCCCACCCCGCCCTTCTAACATACCAGGCTTGTTCTCTTCCAGGAATGTTCAACAAACCCAGCCTCTCAGCCCTGCCCAGCCCCATCGTGACCTCAGGAGGGAGCGTGACCCTCCAGTGTGGCTCATGGCAGGAATTCGACTGGTTCGTTCTGTGCAGTGAAGAAGGAGAGGGCCACCTCAGGCACTTGGACTCACAGCACCAAGCTGACGGGTGGTTCCAAGCGCTCTTCACCGTGGACCACGTGAGCCCAAGTCACAGGAAGACATACAGGTGCTATGGTTATTTCTCGAGCTCCCCCTATGTGTGGTCTACCTCCAGCCACGTTTTGGAGCTCCTGATCTCAGGTGAGGAATTCAGGGCAAGGCTCTAGAACTCCTTGGTTCTCCAGACCAGTGAGAGGAGCATCATCCCAGGTGGGGCACTGGGGACGATGAAGTTGGGGCAAAAGAGCTCAGGACGCTGGGAGCCAGCAGTGGGAGGCCTGCGGGAGGAGCAGGAGAAACCTGACCCTCTTGGAATCCAGAACCACCTTTTCTCCCAGGTGTGTCTAGGAAACCATCCCTGTCAGTCTTGCCAGGGCCCGTGGTGGCTCCTGGGCAGAGCCTGACCCTCCAGTGTCACTCTGATGTCGGCTACGACAGATTCGCTCTGTCTAAGGAGGGCGCAGGTGACCCTCCCCAGCGGCTTGGCCGGCAGACCCAGGCTGAGCTCTCTGGGGCAGACTTCCCCCTGGGCCCTGTGAGACCCTCCAACGGGGGCCGGTACACGTGCTACGGCGGACACACCCTCTCCTCCGAGTGGTCGGCCCCCAGTGACCCCCTGGACATCCTGGTCGCAGGTAGGAGCCATATCCCAGCCCACACTCCCACTTTTCCTGGGCTGGCATCTCAGGCACTTGTTGGAAGTGCGGGCGGGGAGCACAGGCAGAGAGAGGCGCCAGGGCGGGAAGCGCGAGTTTAAGACAACCGGACAGAGAAGAAGCCTGGAGCCGCGCTTGGGTGGGGCACCTGCGGAGCCGCCCCTAACACCCGACTCTCTCCTCCCAGTCCAGCTCCCACAGGGGCCACCTCCCACCCTGTCTGCGCAGCCAGGCCCCGCCGTGGCCGCAGGAGAGAATGTGACCCTGCGGTGTCAGAGTGCCAGCTTCTTTGATGCGTTCCTTCTGTCCAAGGAGGGGGAGGCTGGGCCGCCCCTGCACAGCAGGTCTCAGCACCAAGATGGGGAATTTCAGGCGGACTTTCCCTTGCGCGCCGTGACTCTGGACCGCGGCGGGACTTACAGGTGCTACGGCTCACTGAGCAGCACCCCTTTCCTGCTGTCGCACCCCAGCGACCCCCTGGAGCTCGTGGTCACAGGTGAGGGGCTCTCTGAATGTCTTCCTCCCCATCCCCTCTGTCTCGTGTCTGGAAGTCCTCCCAGCAGGCGCCTCTCTGGAGGCAACTTGTCCTTCCGTCCTCTGCCCCACACCTCCCACTGGTGCGTGGGATCCCACTGGGCCGGGATCCACGCGTGAATGCAACATCTCTGAAAAAGCCAGAAGCCAGGAGTGCATTCGCATGGTGCATCCCGGAAACTGTTCACAAATGGGCTACAAAAAGAGTAGTTACCTTGCAGTCTCCGCTACCACTTGCTCAAACCCCAAATCAACCCCATCACACTCGGCTACCTTTTCCCCCCAAACATTCAGGGAGACCCTACAAACATCTTCCGCGAGTGGACAAACATCAGCATCTTATAGACACAGTTCTGACCAGCTCTGTTTTGTTTTGTTTTTTAATGAAATGATACATTCTAAAGAATCATCTGATATCAGTAATATAAATCTCTTTTAGACTTTTTAATGGTTGTATGGTAGTTTCTCGCTTGAATGTGTCAGGATAAATGTATCCAATACCCTATACTTTGGCAGTTCGTTCGTTCCCAGGCTTTTGATATTTCAAAGTAACCTATGATGAATATCCTTGCACGTACCGATGCACAGGGGTATGCAGAAGCAATTACTCCTTCTCTCTTGGTTAAATTCTTAGAACAGAATAGCTTAGGCAAAGGCCGTGGACATTCATCATGTGATAAATATTGGCACTCTCTCTTCCTATGCCTCACTGTCACCCTTCCGTGTTGACTTAAAATCCTCTTCCAAATGTCACATTGGCTGTGACCCTATACAAATACCTCATTAACACCTTTTGTAATTTTAAAAAAGTGTTTGATCAGTCCTAAATGTATTACAGACTTTTCTATTTATAGCTCCACTTTATCTGATACACATTTCCCCCCTCCTTCTCCTCCTTCTTTTTCTTCTTCATTGGGTATGGAGCCCAATGCAAGGCTTGAACTCACAACCCTGAGATCAAGACCTGAGCTGAGATCAAGAGTCAGATGCTTAACCAACCGAGTCACCCAGGCACTCCACATTTTTCTTCTTCTTCTTCCCCTTCTTCTACTATTACTACTACTACTTCTTCTTCTTCTCCTTCTCCTTCTTCTTTCTTAAGATTTTATTTATGTACTTGACAGAGATCACAAGTAGGCAGAGAGGCAGGCAGAGAGAGAGGGGAAGCAGGCTCCCTGCTCAGTAGAGAGCCTGACGTGGGGCTCGATCCCAGGACCCCGAGATCATGACCTGAGCTGAAGGCAGAGGCTTTAACCCACTGAGCCACCCAGGTGCCCCTCCACATTTTTCTTCTTAATAAGAACATTGATTATTCTTTATTACCTTCACCAAGACACACTTGGGCATGCTGGTACCACATACCGATGTGTATTGTATACTTACAAGTGTCTCACCACATATGTCTTATTTACATACAGATATACATAGTATATAAAATACATTATATAATACATAATATGTATATCATATGTATTTATGTGTAGTACGTATTTCATACATTTTTATGTATAAACACATCCTATACCATACGTGTCAATAATGTACATAAATACACACATATGTATGTAAGTACGTCTGTTATATTTTCAGACGGTCTGTAACTAGTGGCTCTAGTGAATGAATGAATGTGTGAATGAATGAATGAATGAATGAAATAACAAAAGAAAACCATTTGAAGGTTCTTTTGTTTTAAAGATTTTATTTATTTATTTGACAGACAGAGATCACAAATAGGCAGAGAGAGAGAGGGGAAAGCAGGCTCCCTGCTGAGCAGAGAGCCCGATGTGGGGCTCAGTCCCAGGACCCTGAAGACCATGACCCAAGCCAAAGGCAGAAGCCTAACCCACAGGTGCTGTGAAGGTTCTTAACATAGGTGTAGGATGAGACTGACTGGGCCGAGGCTGAGGAGAGACTGGTAGCCTGGGGTGCCCACCCCTTCGTGTTTCTGACCCTCAGGAATCCGTGGGCGCCCACCTCCCATCCCTAAATCCAGGATTCCCCGATGAAGGTTAACTCGGGACTCTCTTCCCCAGGAAATCAAGCTCAGGGTGGGCTGTTGCTCAGTCTGATAAGAGAGCAAGAGGACATGAGGGATTTCCGCTTGTGGCATGGAGCGTGGCTGAGCCTTTTTTGTCATCAAGACCCCAAAGCAAAGTCTAAATGCAAAGGAGTTGGAGACAACGGGGTTCACACCTTACCTGTGGCTGCAGGAGGGATCACTGTGAGGACGAGCTTGTTCCTCAGGACAGGAGAAGGGAGAATTGATCATTCAGATCCTCAGGGGAATGCTGGGCTGAGCAGCCCCAACTACTCATGTTCTCTGCTTTCCTCTCAGGGGTTCCTGCTGCTGTCACCTCATCACTGCAGACCCCAGACTCCACAAGTGGTGAGTAACGGGACATAGGCATCCTGGGGTGCATATGACCTGTTCAAGGGGAAGGGAGACCTAGATCTCCCCTCTGCGTGTGGTGGTAGGCATGACCTGTCCTGCCCTGCATGACCCTCTGCCCCACTGTCCCTAGCCTCACGCACAGATCACACGCTGGAGAACCTCATCCGAATGGGTCTGTCTGCACTGGTGCTGGTGGTGCTAGTGGTGTTGGTGTTTCAGGCATGGCACAGCCAGACAGATTCCCAAGGTGAAACCAAGAGGTAAACGGAGGATGGCGCTGCACATGCTTTGGGGTTTGAGAATCTTAGAACAGAATCACACATACACAGAAGGTTGCATTAACCCAGAAGATTCTGAAGCGGTCCATGAACTGTGTGAACTCTGCGCTGAAAACCTAAAGGCAATGAAGCGGTGTTGTCTGTGCAGGAGGCAAGGACAAGGCTGGGAGAGCTCCCCAGAGGAGGGTCCTCCACCATGAACCCTGCCCCCTGCCTTGCTGTCTCCTTAGTGTCCGGCTTCTCTTATTCCCTCACCATGATGACATGAGACTTTATCCACATGAACGTTTGTGTCCATAACTCCACTCAATTTTTTTGGTTCTGCTCCAACACTGTGTATCACAAAAGTCTTTTTACCACATGCACACTCCCTGATGTGAGTTTCCAGTCAGTGCCTCCAGCTCTAAGTGCAGAGACTCAGGTAATGAGCAACTGTTTCGATGGATTGAAATTTATATCCAGCCTGGAAGGTGCAAGCCCAGAATGACATCCCAACCCCTGTCTGGATTCTGCAGGCTTCTCTCTCTTCACCAGGTGCTTCCTGCACGGCTCCTCCCCCAGCATCAGCACCTGGAATCAGCACTCTCCCGCGTAAGCCTCTGGTGCTTTCCCGTGTGACTGTTAGTCATGATGCCTCTTTCAGGGCTGTGGTGCCAATTAAATGAGATTGTGAATTCCAAGATGATAGATAGATGTTTGCTGTTTGTTTTGATTTCAATATTAATTTCTGGGGAGCAGGTAGCATCTCACAGACCTCTGGTAGGTGTGTAAATTGCTCCAGCCAGTTTGGTAGGGGGTAGTGTGGATTTCCTGGTTTGGGGGAAAAGATATGCAGCTATGATCAAGCAGTCCAGCACCTAGAGGTTTGCCCTGGAGAACCCTGTGCACATATACCCAAGGATATAAAGCACCAGAGTCAGGGGAGAAGCATTGCTCCCACTAGCCAAAAACTGTAAACAACAAAATTCCACCAACTGAAGGATAAATGAGTATTTTGTGTTACTTTTATACAGTGGAATGCAATACAACAGTTAAAATGCATAAAGTAGGATGACAAACAGAAAAAAATACAGCTTGATCTCACAAATACAACGATGAGTGAAAGAAGGAAGCCAAAAAGAATGTATGTGATATTATTGCATTATTAACAGGACACAACATAAATTATGTAAGAGTCATAAAAGGTACAAAAACCATGAAAAGGGGTGAAATGATTAATTTAAAATGATGGTCACCTGTAGAGAGGGTGCAACCGCAGGGTATGATCACAGTGAACATTACTATGGGAAACCATGTGGGAAATAGCAGATTGTCTGAATCCCCAACCCAGGCTCTGGTCTAGAGAGGAATCCAGTACCCTGGTTGTATGTTAACATCGGGTGGGATAGCCTTGTATGGGGTGGACGTCTGACTTTTTAAGTCTTATGGGAATGATCAATATTGCACAGGGGTTATGGGGCAAAGATGGTCAATCTGGACTTTGGGGTTTAATTCATTATCCATTGGGCCCAGTACAGTTAAGCAATGGGTGGGGATCAGGCATGGGATTTATTCTATTCTGATAAAATTTTTTCTTTGTCCCACTAAATTGATAGTCTAAAGAGAACTATGTACACATGGAGAAAGGCAGAATCTAGCAAATTGTCAGAAAGACCTAACTGGGGGGGACAACTGACAATACTCCACAGACAATACTCTAATGCTGGCATTTTGGGGTCTCCCCACCATGTGACAGTAAACTCCCCGAATGGTCCACATTAACTAAATCCAATCAGAACACCAAGCAACTTGAAGTTGGAGCCGGGACTTTTCCTTCCCAATGTCATGTAAGTTACTACTGAAGATGAATCCCAGAATACCCATGTCCCCCAATTAAAATGGAAGTCAACCATTTATTTCAATTAGGTAGTGTTTTGAGTATCCACAAAGGTTTGATTTTAATGGAACACACTCAGGAATCAGCTAATTTTTTTTTATTTCTTAGGATTTTTTATTTCTTCTCATGTGTGAAGATTCACCCATTTGAAGACCTTTGCTCAAGATAGTCTACAGTACTTCCTTCTTCCTCTTAACCCCACTTAATTTCTGTAAT
The DNA here is from genome assembly GCF_010015895.1 of Lontra canadensis. Lineage (NCBI taxonomy): Eukaryota > Metazoa > Chordata > Mammalia > Carnivora > Mustelidae > Lontra > Lontra canadensis. The sequence goes on along the minus strand of NW_022631200.1, from coordinate 1,349,166 downwards.
GCCAATTCATTCTTGGCATGTAGCTGCAACTTACATAATTTAATTTTCCCTCATCACCTTCAATCTGAAATCCATAAAGTAGGTTATATCTTTATCTTATGTTGTCCTGTTGCTTTAAAGCTTTCCTCTGTGGGACTAATCCTTGTCCCTATGTTAGACTTATTTGTGTAATTGGTTTATTATAAAGAATTTATTTATTTATTTGACAGAGATCACAAGTAGGTGGAGAGGCAGACAGACAGAGAGAGAGAGAGAGAGAGAGAGAGGAAACAGGCTCCCTGCTGAACAGAGAGCCTGATGTGGGACTCGATCTAGGACCCTGGGATCATGACCTGAACCAAAGGCAGAAGCTTTAACCCACTGAGCCACCCAGGCGCCCCATGTGTAATTGGTTTATTAATTGGGCTTTCCCAAAGACTCTAGACTTCACATGAGGCCAGAGAATATATCCGCTTCGCTCAACGTTGTCTCTTCATTTCCTGGGGCAGCTGCGGGTTGACATGGTTAGAGATTTCTGAAATGTACAGGGGTAAGATTCCTGAATGGTGAATGAGTGAATAAAGGAGTAAGAAGTCTTGGGCTGGCTGTGGTAAGGAATCATATCACCGGGGGAAAGAAAAACCTCATGGCATTTTCTAGCCTTTAAATTAGTGTGAGTGACTCTGAAAGCAGGAGCTAAGACAAGAATATGACTGCAGGTGGTTTATTTGGAAGCAAGAGTGAGTGAGATGGGGAGAGGGGTTCCTGAAATAGGGATGCATTCTTGAGATCACTGCAGTAGGTCACGTGGATAAGACTCCCCCAGATCTCTAAGACAGAACAGAATACCACCCAGAATTTTCCTTCCAAACAATGAGACATTTGGGCATATGCTTACGGGCTCCCATTCCCTATTGCTTTGAGTTTTCCTCCAGGAATTGTAAGATCCTTCAGTTTGGGGTTCAGTTTGCTTCCGATGAAGTCCTTATTCCAAATGTGGGGAGATGCATGGGCATCTTTGAGATGGGGTAAACACACACACACACGCGCACGGTTCTGAATTGTGCTGGTCTGTCAGTGATATCTAAGAGGAAGTCAGCAGTCATCCAGAGGGAGATGAAATGGGGATGCTTTAAAACATAAATTCAGTGGATTTAATGCAATATCTGCTAATTTGACTCCTGGCCCTTCTGCAAGTTTCCTTTTTTTATGCCTTCGTGTGTATTTTACTAGTATATAAAAAATTGATTTATCCCAGAACACTCAGGAATCACAGAAAAGTAGGAAGAAGTAAAAACCTAATAATCCCATAATCCAACACTAGCAGGTGTTTTCCTGCTAGTCTTTTCTCTCCATGGGCATAATAAAAAATTAAGATCACCTGTAAATATATATCCCTTCATTCCCTGACTTCTTTGCTCAGTAAGATCTGTTTCTTCTCAGATAATTGAACGTCCTTAACTCTGATTTTAACTAGCTGGGGGTGGTCTGTAACCAGAACTGGACTGACCATATCTTCACTGAAAGGTGGGTACTCACAGCATTTCCACTTTTCAGGGGTCATAAACAGTCACCTCAGGCAACACAGAGCTCACTGGTCATTGTCCCCTTTGCTTTGAGTGTCTTCAAAGACCCAGTCATTTGACCAAAGAAGCCAGAACCTGCTCCCACAAATGTAGGAAAGAAAGCCCTCAATTTCCACAGCGAACACACAGGTTAGCCTGGGGATAACCTTCAAGTTTGGCTTTGATCAAACCTCTGCTTCTTTGCCTTCTGGACCACAAGATGGAATGACTTCACTTTTGCTTTGAGCCCAGCTTCCTCTTTCCCCTCCATCTTCTGTTTCACTTCCGAAATCGGAAGCCCCTTTCATCCTTTTTAGGGAGAACGGAGCTGAACGGCGGCCTAGCAAAGACCACAATATCAGATCATTCCAGGTCATACCCATTGGAACGGATAGTCAGCTGGAGCTAGATGCTTGCTGGGCTCACTACAAGTAGGCATCTGAGGGTGGAAACCACATCCTGGCCGGTGAGGACAGCTGTCTGAGCAAAGCAGAAAGACAAGCAGGCACTGGTTACTTGCCTGCACCTTCAGCATGTGCTCAGGGGTAGCTGAGAGGATAGGAGAAACCTGGAGTGGAGGGGGTTGATTATGCTATAGGAAGAAACATCTAAGAATTTTCTGGAAGGCCAAGGTAAAGAAAGCATCATAGCCAAAGGGCCTCCTGCCTTAGCATGTCACTGGGTCCCCTCAGCTCTTAAAGAAGCTCTAAGAGGGAGCCTGGCTCATTCAGAGGAGCATGTGACTCGATCTTAGGGTCATGAGTTTGAGCCCCAGTAGAGACTACAAAAGAAAAAAACGAAAAGAAAAGAGAAAGAAACTACTTCTGGAAGTTCTGGCTTAGGAAAAAGCATTTATTCCTTTTGTTTTTCTTATCATTTTGTACTTTTGGATTCTTTTTTTTTTTGTAACACCATTGACTCTCCAGATTAGACATATATTTACAATGCTTGTATTTCCACAAATTTTTCATTGTGCTCTGTGCTATGAAAACAGGCCAGTTACCAAGGAAAAACAAGGAGGGTATAAGACTCAGAATGGGCCATAGCCACTTTTTTGTTTTTACTGAAATTTTGGCAATGCAAGACCTTATGCTCTTGTGGATTGTGGTGGTTCTACTCTGGTGGCGACATTGAGTGGAAAACAGAGCTGAAAATGCAGGATGAGCCAGTTCTTTGAAGACTTTGAGTAGCGGGAGAATTTGATTGTGTGGTCGTTAGGGAACTGGACAAACAGGGATGTGGGTGAGGAAGGCTGTGTCACGAGTGAGAGTGCATGGCAAGAAAGCCCTAGGAATGCCATGATAAAAGCCACTCAGTGGTAAAAAATATCAAATACACTCAACTAATAAATCATTGAACATTATATCAAAAACTAACGGTGTACTATACCTTGGCTAAATGAATTTAAATAAATAAAAAATATCAAATGTGTTAGCTGTTACAAAATTAATTTCTAGGAACAGCTCTCATACACACAAATAAAACCCAACCTCTTTTATTGAAGAGATTGTCTTTTTTCCACTGTATATTTTTTCCTGCTTTGTTGAAGATTATTTGACCATAGAGTTGAGGGTCCATATCTGGGCTCTCTACTCTGTTTTACTGGTCTGTGTTTCTGTTTTTATGCCAGTACCATGCTGTCTTGGTGATCACAGCTTTGTAGTAAAGCTTGAAATCAGGCAACATAATGCCCCCAGTTTTGTTTTTCTTTTTCAATATTTCCTTTTTTAAAAAAAATTTCTTTTCAGCGTAACAGTATTCATTGTTTTTGCACCACACCCAGTGCTCCATGCAATACGTGCCCTCTCCTGTACCCACCACCTGGTTCCCCCAACCTCCCACCCTCCGCCCCTTCAAAACCCTCAGGCTGTTGTTCAGAATCCATATTCTCTCATGGTTCACCTCCCCTTCCAACTTCCCTTAACTCCCTTCTCCTCTCCATTTCCCCATGTCCTCCATACTATTTGTTATGCTCCATAAATAAGTGAAACCATATGATAATTGACTCTCTCTGCTTGACTTATTTCACTCAGCATAATCTCTTCCAGTCCTGTCTATGTTGCTACAAAAGTTGGGTATTCATCCTTTCTGATGGAGGCATAATACTTCATAGTGTATATGGACCACATCTTCCTTATCCATTCATTCGTTGAAGGGCATCTTGGTTCTTTCCACAGTTTGGCAAGCGTGGCCATTGCTGCTATAAACATTGGGGTACAGATGGCCCTTCATTTCACTACATCTGTATCTTTGGGGTCAATACCCAGTAGTGCAATGGCAGGGTCATAGGGAAGCTCTCTTTTTAATTTCTTGAGGAATCTCCACACTGTTCTCCAAAGTGGCTGCACCAACTTACATTCCCACCAACAGTGTAAGAGGGTTCCCCTTTCTCCACATCCCCTCCAACACATGTTGTTTCCTGTCTTGCTAATTTTGGCCATTCTAAGTGGTGTAAGGTGGTATCTCAATGTGGTTTTAATTTGAATCTCCCTGATGGCTAGTGAAGATGAACATTTTTTCATGTGTCTGATAGCCATTTGTATGTCTTCATTGGAGAAGTGTCTGTTCATATCTTCTGCCCATTTTCTGATATGATTGTCTGTTTTGTGTGTGTTGAGTTTGAGGAGTTCTTTATAGATCCTGGATATCAACCTTTTGTCTGAACTGTCATTTGCAAATATCTTCTTCCATTCCATGGGTTGCCGCTTTGTTTTGTTGACTGTTTCCTTTGCTGTGCAGAAGCTTTTGATCTTGAAGAAGGCCCCAAAGTTCATTTTCGCTTTTGTTTCCTTTGCCTTTGGAGACCTATCTTGAAAGAAGTTGCTGTGGGTGATATCGAAGAGGTTACTGACTATGTTCTCCTCTAGGATTCTGATGGATTCTTGTCTCACGTTGAGATTTTTTATCCATTTTGAGTTTATCTTTGTGTATGGTGTAAGAGAATGGTCGAGTTTCATTCTTCTACATATAGTTGTCCAGTTTTCCCAGCACCATTTATTATTATAGACATTTTAACAATTGATGCAGAAAAAGCATTTGACAAAATCCAGCATCCATTCCTGATTAAAACACTTTAAAGTATAGGGATAGAGGGAACATTCCTGAACTTCATAAAATCTATCTATGAAGAACCCACAGCAAATATCATCCTCAATGGGAAAAAGCTCGCAGCCTTCCCGTTGAGATCAGGAACACGACAAGGATGCGCACTCTCACCACTCTTGTTCAACATAGTATTAGAAGTCCTAGCAACAGCAATCAGACAACAAAGAGAAATAAAAGGTATCCAAATTGGCAATGAAGAAGTCAAACTCTCTCTCTCTTTGCAGATGACATGATACTTTATATGGAAAACCCAAAAGACTCCACCCCAAACTACTGGAACTCATACAACAATTCAGTAATGTGGCAGGATACAAAGTCAATGTACAGAAATCACTGGCTTTCTTATACACTAACAATGAAAATACAAAAAGGGAAATTAGAGAATTGATTCCATTTACTAGAGCACCAAGAACCGTAAGATACCTGGGAATAAACCTAACGAAAGAGGTAAAGGATCTATACTCAAGGAACTACAGAACACTCATGAAAGAAATTGAAGAAGACACAAAAAGATGGAAGACCATTCCATGCTCTTGGATCGGAAGAATAAACATTGTCAAAATATCTATACTGTCTAGAGCAATCTATACTTTTAATGCATTTCCAATCAAAATTCCATGAGCATTGTTCAAAGACCTGGAGCAAATAATCCTAAAATTTGTATGGAATCAGAAGAGATTCTGAATCGCTAAGGAAAAGTTGAAAAACAAAAATAAAACTGGGGGCATCACGTTACCTGATTTCAAGCTTTACTACAAAGCTGTGATCCCCAAGACAGCATGGTACTGGCATAAAAACAGACACATAGACCAGTGGAACAGAGTAGAGAGCCCAGATATGGACCCTCAACTCTATGGTCAAATAATATTCTACAAAACAGGAAAAAATATACAGTGGGAAAAAGACTGTCTTTTCAATAAATGATGCCGGGAATACTGGACAGCTATATGTAGAAGAATGAAACTGACCATTCTCTTACACCGTACACAAAGATAAACTCAAAATGGATAAAAGACCTCAATGTGAGACAGGAATCCATCAGAATCCTAGAGGAAAATATAGGCAGTAACCTCTTCAATATCAGCCACAGCAACTTCTTTCGAGATATATCTCCAAAGGGAAAGGAAAGAAAAGTGAAGATGAACTTTTGGGACTTCTTCAAGATCAAAAGCTTCTGCACAGCAAAGGAAACAGTCAACAAAACAAAGCGGCAACCCATGGAATGGAAGAAGATATTTGCAAATGACACTACAGACAGCAGGTTGATATCCAGGATCTATAAAGAACTCCTCAAACTCAACACACACAAAACAGACAATCATATCAAAAAATGGGCAGAAGATATGAACAGACACTTCTCCAATGAAGACATACAAATGGCTATCAGACACAAGAAAAAATGTTCATCATCACTAGCCATCAGGGAGATTCAAATTAAAACCACATTGAGATACCACCTTACACCACTTAGAATGGCCAAAATTAGCAAGACAGGAAACAACATGTGTTGGAGGGGATGTGGAGAAAGGGGAACCCTCTTACACTGTTGGTGGGAATGCAAGTTGGTGCAGCCACTTTGGAAAACAGTGTGGACATTCCTCAAGAAATTAAAAATAGAGCTTCCCTATGACCCTGCCATTGCACTACTGGGTATTGACCCCAAAGATACAGATGTAGTGAAAAGAAGGGCCATCTGTACCCCAATGTGTATAGCAGCAATGTCCACGGTTGCCAAACTGTGGAAAGAACCAAGATGCCCTTCAACGAATGAATGGATAAGGAAGATGTGGCCCATATACACTATGGAGTATTATGCCTCCATCAGAAAGGATGAATACCCAACTTTTATAGCAACATGGACAGGACTGGAAGAGATTATGCCGAGTGAAATAAGTCAAGCAGAGAAAGTCAATTATCATATGGTTTCACTTATTTGTGGAGCATAACAAATAGCATGGAGGACAAGAGGAGATGGAGAGGAGAAGGGAGTTGAGGGAAATTGGAAGGGGAAGTGAACCATGAGAGACTGTGGACTCTGAAAAACAATCTGAGGGTTTTGAAGGGGCGGGGGGTGGGAGGTTGGGAGAACCAGGTGGTGGGTATTAGAGAGGGCACAGATTACATGGAGCACTGGGTGTGGTGCAAAAACAATGAATACTGTTACGGTGAAAAGAAATAAAAAATAAAAAAAGATAACATAGACGGGTGCCTGGGTGGCTCAGTCAGTTAAGCATCTGCCTTCAGCTCAGGTCATGGTCCCAGGTTCCTGGGGTGGAGTCCCACATCAATTTTCCTGCTCAGCGGGAAGCCTGCTTCTCCCTCTGCTCACTCCTCCTGCTTGTGCTTGCTCTCTCATTCTGTCAAAAAATAAAGTCTTTAAAAAAGTGAAAATAAAAGAGAGTTCAAAATCCAGATGCAGTGCCAAGAAATAATGGAAATTGGGCTACATAAAAATTAAACACATCTTTTCATGGCAAAAAAATAAGAGAAGGTCCAAACACAGATGGAGACTAAGAGAAAATATTTATAACATACATCAAAGGTTCTGTATGTATGTGTACATGCATATACATATATGAGGATATTACATATATATATGAATGTCAATTATAGAAGAAAAATAGGCAAATGGTAAACTATACAAGTACGAAATTTTAAAAAGATTAAAATGGCATTTATGATGAACACAGGTGATGTATGGATATATTGAATCACTACATTGTACACCTGAAACTAATATAACTCTGTATGTTAAGTATTATAGAATGTTTTTAAAAAATCCTTAAAAAATTAAAAACATTAAAAAATTAAAAATAATAAAAAATAAATATCCAGAATATTTTTACTCCACAATGACAAAGGAAATGACCCAATACATGTTTATTATAATGTGCTCTATTCTTTTCCAGATTAATTTTAGTATTTTCCATGAAAATGAACATTCTTCTACAGCATAAAATAGAATAAAATGCCACTTTAACATACGAAAATTTGTTCAGATTTATTTCTATAAAAAGAAATGCAAATTTAAACTAAACTGAAATGGTTTTTTTTTCATATTTTTTTAATCATTTTTTTAAATTTATTTTCAGCATAACAGTATTCATTGTTTTTGTACCACACCCAGTGCTCCATGCAGTCTGTGCCCTCTCTAATACCCACCACCTGGTTCCCCCAGCCTCCCACCGCCCCCACCTCTTCAAACCCTTCAGATTGTTTTTCAGAGTCCATAGTCTCTCATGGTTCACCTCCCCTTCCAATTTCCCCCAACTGCCTTCTCCTAACTCCCCATGTCCTCCATGCTATTTGTTATGCTCCACAAATAAGTGAAACCATATGATAATTGTTATTTTTCTATTTGGCAAAAATTAGAAGCTTGCCAACTTGCTTTTACAAATCTGAATAAACAGAATAAATAGAAATGTTCTCATATTGTTGGTAGGAATGCAAGATTGAAATATGGATACATAGAAAGCTGGCATGTGTGGAAGGTATTGTTATGTTTTAGGTAGTAAATGAAAAATTTCAGTCTCACTCTAGTATTTATCTAAATACATAGCCACCCAGATCCTCAAAGTCCATATTATATCTTTGGGAAATACCAATTTCCTTAAGTTGAAGGGATTGCTTTTTGGTGTAAAAAAAAAAAATTGGGCAGTTCACAATTAGGGGAAATTGTCATTATTTACCAAGCAACATATGGCAATTATGCTTCTGCCCCAGGAAATGCCCTTCAAAAATATGAAAAGATATGTCCCAAGGCTACTGATTGAAGTATTATTTGTACTTGTGAGATACTGGGAAACTGGGTTAAATAAACTCAGGTTCATCTCAACATGGAGCCGTTTACCACTGCACAGGAAAAGAGAAAGTTAGTTTCTTTTTTTCATTGGAGGATATTTGACACATAATGTTAAATTGGTGTCAGGGGCACAACGTTGCGACTTAACTTCTCTTCATGGTCCCTCTGTACTCACCACAAATGTAGCTCCCATCTGTCACCACACACACTATCACAGTATCATTGACCATATTCCCTGTGCTGTGTCTTTTTTTAAAATTTATATTTATTTATTTATTTTTTTTAAATTTTCAAATTTATTTTCAGCGTAACAGTATTCATTGTTTTTGCACCACACCCAGTGCTCCATGCAATCCGTGCCCTCTCTAATACCCACCACCTGGTTCCCCCAACCTCCCACCCCTGCCCCTTCAAAACCCTCAGATTGTTTTTCAGAGTCCATAGTCTCTCATGGTTCACCTCCCCTTCCAATTTCCCTCAACTCCCTTCTCCTCTGTGTCTTTTAAAAGATTTTATTTATTTATTCATGAGAGAGAGTGTGAGGCAGAGGCAAAGGGAGAAGCAAGCTCCCCACTAAGCGGGGAGCACTTGATCCCAGGACCCTGAGATCATGACCTGAGCTGAAGGCAGAGTCTCAACCCACTGAGCCACCCAGATATCCTGGACTGTGCCTTTTATTCTCATGACTTATTCATTTCGTAGCTGGAAGCCTGTGCCTCTGGTTCCCTTTCAAGTCCTTTAGCACATCACCCTCCATTGCCCTCCCCTCTGGCAACCACCAGTTTGTCTTCTGTATTTGTAGATCTGATTCTGCTTTTTGCTTCTTTGTTTATCCATTTATTCTCTCTCATTTTTTACCTTCTGCATATGAGCAAAGTCATATGATATTTATCTTTCTCTATCTGACTAATTTCACTTAGTGTAATACCCTCTAGGTCCAGCCATGTTGTCACAAATGATAAGATCTCATCCTTTTTAAGGCTGAGTAATATTCCATTACGTGTATATGCATATGTACATCTCATCATCCTTACCCACACTTCGGTTGCTTCCATATCTTGGCTACTGTAAATGATGCTGTTGTAAACATAGGGGTGAATATGCCTTTCTGAAAATATTTATTTTATTTAGTTTAGAGAAAGAGAGAGAGCAAGAAGGCAGGGGTAGGGGCAGAGGAGAGGGAGAGAAAATCTCAAGCAGACACCCCACTGATCTCGGAGCCTGACTCAGGGGTCGACTTCAACCCCAAGATCATGACCTGAGCCCAAATCAAGAGTTGGCCACTTACCCAGGGGTGAATATGTCTCTTCAGATCAGTGTTTTTTTTTTCCTTTGGATAAATATCCAGTAGTGGAATTATTGGATCATATGGTATTTCTATTTAAATTTTTTTGAGGAATCTCCATAGCGTTTTCGAGTGGCTGCACCAGTTTGCATTCCTGCCAACAGTGCATGAGCGTTCTTTTTTCTCCACATCCTTGACCACTCTTGTTTCTTCTCTTTTCATCTCTAGCCACTCTGGCAGGTGTAAAGAGATATCTCATTGTGGTTTTGATTTGCATTTCCCTAATGATGAGTGATGTGGAGCTCTGTTCATGTGTCTATCGCCCATTTGGGTGTCTTCTTTAAAAATATTTATTCAGGCCCCCTGCCAATTTAATTGGATTATTTGTGGGTTTTTGGTGTTGAGTTGTATAAATTCTTTGTATATTTTGGATATTAACCCCTTTGTCAGATATGTCATTTGCAAATATATTCTCCCATTCCATAGGTTGCCTTTTTATTTTTTGATGGCTTCCTTTGCTGCATTTTATTTTGATGTAGTCCCAATCGTTTAATTTTGCTTTTGTTTTTCTTGCCTGAAGAGACATATCTGGAAGAAGGTTGCTATGGCCAGTTTTGGAGTAATTGCTGCCTGTGTTCTCTTCCAGAACTTTCATGGTTTCAGGTCTTACATCAAGGTCTTTAATCCATTTTGGGTGTATTTTTGTGCATGTTGTTAAGATAGTGGTCCAGTTTCATTCTTTTGCAATAAAGTTATCTTTACATACAGTGAATTTTAGGGTGGACTTTTAAATGAAAAAAGGAAATGGTAAAGAGAAGAAAAATAGTGCTGGGAGAACATCAGATACCACTAATCAGAAAGCCAGACGCCTTTGTTTATTACGGCAGAGATAAATACAAGGAGTATCAGTCACAGTTTCACAAGCGTTTAATAGCAACAAGATACTATCAACATTGTTATTTCCATAGCAATGAATCCAGAGGGGGAAAGAGAAGGCATTTGCCTCAGCATAATAGTCAGTGGCTGATAGAATGAGCTAAGTGGAAGTTTAATGGGGAACATGTTGTGTACACACTCTCAAAGTATCTCCCTACAAATCAAGTAGTAATTACAAAAGGCAAATAACGACGTTACTATGGAGAAACCTGGGGGATGCCAAATTAACCAACTTATGAAAATGAAAATCACCCATAAGGAAAAATAAGGACAGTGGCGCTGGAGTGGTATTCCACTGTCAAATGCACGACCTGAATCTAAGTGGGAGGTGCCCTTGGACAAAGCTCTTCTTCTGTATGCATCATGGTTTCTTTCCCTTCAGAGCGTCCCCCTTCTCCTCGGCCCCTGAGTCATTGCCCCTCACCACAGCCCCATGACCAATGGCTGGGAGGAAAGGCACCCAAGGTCTCCATTCATGCACTTGTTTTAAACGTCATTAATTCGGATGGCATTCCGTGAGCTAGGGGAGCTCTGGAAGTGCACACAAACCACACGAGTGTGGGGAGAGGTGGTGACTTGGGCAGGACCCAGGAATCTTCTGACCGTCCAGCTCTGAACCAGGCACTGGGCAGTCTTCCCTCGATGGCTCATTTGGACAGTGCCTAAAATGTAGAACTGTGCACTTACAGCAGGTAGAAATGGTTTTCTGACAAAGGAGAAGCCCACATTTTCTTTGGGACCAGTACAGAGACTGACAAATGAGGAAGTAGCCATTCTGCTTCCGGTAAAATGTCGGTGTTGAAACACAGCGGGGATGGGCAGGTAATGCACGCCTACCCACGCATCCTGTTTCTCAGTGTGGCCTTTCAGACTCTGCCCCCGGGGCCCCTCTGCACAGCTGGGGCAGGCAGGAAAGTCACCAAGGTTGCAAAAATCACCATCCTGCTCTGCCTTATGCTGCAGGGAAGGAAAGTGAGTCATATTTTTATGATATCATTTTGTACTTTTAGAATGAGCCTTGAATTCCACTTTAAAATTCGCCTCAAGTTATCTTCTCGGTGGTGTCTTACCAATTTACTATTCATGAATAAATAGTCTTAAATTGAGCATTGGCAATCAATTAAGCAATTATCAACCAATCATTGATAAATGTAGTCATTTGCTGTGTAAATATTCGTTTATTGTCTTCTACAGGCTGAAGTTCAGTGTGAGGTGTGCTCATGATTCAACGATGAGAAGATACAGCTTAGAATTCCATGGGTGATTTATGGCTTAACTCCTGCTTGTTTACAGAATCATTCTAACAAATTCTCAGATATAACTCCCTACCTTACCAGGGACGATTATTTATGAGGCATGGAGAGACACTGACTGTGTAAGTAGCATAAGATCAGTTTGAAATGCAAAATTAGTCACTTCTGTGTAGGTCCTAGACACCTGTGAGATTATGTTGGATCTGTAGGGGAAGGGGACCCTTGGGTGGGACTTCAGGAGAGATGGGAGTGGGGACACCAAGAGAGGCAGACTCAGATCTGGTATTGACTTTGAAATGGGAAGTCAGAAAGTGGGAACTTCTATTTAGGAGAAATGGGTTGAGGAGTTTTTTCCAGTAGAGTCTGTTTCTTCAGAGAGGAGGAAGATCAAATGAGTTGTGCGTCATGCACATTCAGTTTTCAGAAAGTGTGCAGGAAGTTGAGAGTGGACAGAGTCTCCATTCCCTGGGCACAGGCTTCTCCCCTCATTTAAAAACAATGTCATTGCCTTCTTCACTGGTAAAATAGTAACCTGTTTCCTCCTGCGGATATTTTCTCCCCTAAAACGTGCCTTGTTGATCTTACCATTTTGTTAAATATTCAATTATTTCTGGAGGCTCCCAAAACACTGAGCTTTCTGCGTGGACCAGTGAGAGTGGAAGCTCAAGGAGGAGGTGTGATTAGTGGGTCCCTGGACCCACCCTTGTGGTTATTTCTCTCATTCTGGAACAGACACCCTCAACAGCAGACACGGGGTTTCTGATGCACGGAGTAAGAGATTCAGTGAAGGAAAGGCCTGGTGGAAGGTGCTGGAAACACCTTCCCTACCAGAATAGGGAAACAAGTAAGTCTGCACTCTTGGAGAGATTACAGATTCATGCCATCACCAAGAACTCAGAAAGACACAAGTACCAGGGATGCCTCCCACTCCTCACTCGACCTGCCTGCTTAGTTTGCACAAAGAGAGACGGACCTTGGAGAATTGGGTTCTTGTACACCAGGTGATTCTAATTTCCACTTCTGTCCAGCTGAAAACTCATATAGAAACCTATCTCCCGGCACCAGGTGCACAGCTGTAGATTGGTGTGTTTATTTTCTTGGGTCCGCCCATAAAGGTCTTCAGGTTCAGTTTGCCTTTAGTTCTCAGAGCCAGCCACACACTGTCCGCGTCCACACTTGTTCTGGTCCATGTCACGTGTTCAGCCCTGCTCATCTCCAGCCCTGCGCGCGTCTCCAGCCCTGCACGCGTCTCCAGCTCTGTGTTATCCAGGCTGCGGGGACCGTGACTGTCCCTCCATTGCAGAGGACATCACTCAGGTCCAGTACACACCATGTGGATTCCATCTGTGAAACAGGAAGTAGCAACTATGCTAGTGCTTTGTAAGATGGTAGGAAATAAATCTCCCCAGATTTCAGGTTCTTGCCACCTTGGTGACATTTCCTGGACTCCAGCTGCCTGAGACATGTTGAGATACCCCACCCAAGGTGAAGACTCATTGCTCCATCGCATCCTCCTACTAATGAGACAATAGCTCAGTCCCTAGTGGGCCATCTTTGGAAGGTGGAGACAACATACGGCTCCCTGGGCGTGCTACTGCTATGCACTTACTGAGTGTCTGGAGAGGCTGTTGGTTTTGAGTGGAGTCCCGGACAAGAGAAGTCCTTGCGACGGGCCCAGGCTGCAGAAAGCCCGAGATTTATGATCCCAAAGATCCAGTGGTGTTTGGAGCTTTGGTGGCAGATGGGGTTGACATGGTTTGGCAGGGAACTATATAGATGAAGCACAACACAGACATTAAAGATTTTGGAACCACACTATGCTGATTCTGCAGAGAACTACTCTCCTTTTGTGAAGCAGCTCAGGGTTGCTCCTGGGCTTTAGTGGAGGCAGAGTGCTTGGCCGTGAGTCATCACAAGGGTCCTCATGACTGAAGGAGGGGGTCAAGGGGCCAGAGATGAAAGGAGGGCGGCAAGGCATATGGGCAAGGCACCCAGCTTGGAAAGGAAAGGGAATGGATTCGCCCCCAGGGGCTCCAGAAGGAGCACAGCCCAGGACACCTCAACAGTCACTCAGGGGTGTCCATGTTGGAATTCTGCCCTTCGGAACGATAAGATAATACGTCTGTGCTGCTTTAACCCACCAGCTTGTAGTGATTGGTTACGGCAAGAACGCAACGGGAAAATAATACACCAGACAGTCCTTTTTTGATTGTGCTTTTTTGCTTTTAGTTTTCTGTTTTGCTAATCTGAGCTCCGCAAACTAGCTCTAATCAGGCTAGTCCAGTCTAGTGTTTCTGGACCAGACAAAATGCAAGCATTCAATAAAACCTGTTGGAGCTTGGTCCACAAGGCGGGGTATCGGGCCAGGAAGACAGGAGTTCATGGGTCGGGGGAGCCTTAGAGGTGGTCAGAAAAATCTTCAAAGCACATTGCCTGCCCCAGCCTCAGCCCTGGGGATATGACAGCCACACTGTTCCCCTTCCTGTGGGACAGCTGACGTGACAAACCCGTGATGGGGAGGGCTGGCCTCCGAGTGCCCACACCATGTGTGTCTGCCTGTCCTGCGGTCACAGTGGGCCCTCCTTCTGCACAGCCGGAACCAGAAAGAGGAGACACCATGACCCCCACCCTCATGGCCCTGTTCTGTCTTGGTGAGATCTGAGGAGGGGAGGGAACAACCTCGTCTTGGAGGGACCCGCCCAGCCAGGACCTGGTCTATTGGAGACCCCAGGCTCAGGAAGCTCATGGGGAGGAGGGGTTCTGCTAGGATTTGGGGCAAACCTCTCACAGGGACTCTCTTCCAGGGCTGAGTGTGGGTTCCAGGACCAGAGCGCAGACAGGTGAGTCTGTCCCCAGGGGTCCCAGCCCCACCTCCTCACTGTGGACAGGGTTCACCCACCAGGCAACGAGGGATGGAGAACAGCAGTTCTAGGCAGATGGAGGGGGAATGTCTGGGGGTTTGGGGCTGAGCTGGGACCTGGGGTTGGGGAAGGTCTGTGTCCCAGCCTCTGTTTCCTTCCAGGGACCCTCTTCAGACCCACCATCTGGGCTGAACCAGGTTTTGTGATGCCCTGGGGGACACCTGTGACCATCTGGTGTCAGGGGAGCCTGGAGGCCCAGGAGTACCTCCTGCGTAAAGAGGGAGAGTCAAGGACCTGGGACAGACAGAAGCCGCTGGAGCCCAGGGACAAGGCCAAGTTCTCAATCACACACATGACAAATGTACATGCAGGAAGATATCACTGTAGCTACTTCAGTCCCACCGGCTGGTCAGAGCCCAGTGACCCCCTGGAGCTGGTGGTGATGACAGGTGCGAGCCCACTTAGGGTCCCAGCCCCAAGCTCTGCCCTCAGGAAGGGGGTGGGCTCTCAGGGGTCTCTCTAACACAGCCCAGCCTGGGGATAATGTGGGGGGTCTGAGCCCCATTTCATACCACCTCCTCCTTCTCTCCTAGGATCCCAGGGCAAACCCAGCCTCTCAGTCCTGCCCAGCCCTGTCGTGACCTCAGGAGGGAATGTGACCCTCCAGTGTGCCTCATGGATGGGATTCCACAGGTTCGTCCTGATGAAGGAAGGAGAAGGTCAGCCCTCCTGGACCCTGGTCTCCAGGCCAGTCCCCCATGGGGGAACCCAGGCCCTGTTCCCTGTTGGCCCCGTGACCCCCAACCACAGGTGGATGTTCAGATGCTACGGCTATTACAGCAACACCCCCCAGGTGTGGTCAGACCCCAGTGAACCCCTGGAGCTGCTGGTCTCAGGTGAGAAAGTCTGATTGTTGCCCCATCCGTGTTTTGAGGCACCAGACATGTTAACAGGGACTCTGCTCCCAGGGGAGCCTCAATGAGAGGGTGGGTGAGGGGACCACGGGGACTCACAGGTCAGAGTCATGGAGGGTGATGGACAGTGAGACCCTGGGGTCAGGAGGGGAGAAGAGAGGTTTGGGGAGAAGCAGCCCCTGCCATCCACAGCTGGTCTCTTCCAGGTGTGTCAGGGAAGCCCTCCCTCCTGACCCAGCAGGGCTCTGTCGTGACCTCTGGACAGAGCCTGACCCTCCAGTGTTGCTCTAATGTTGGCTACGACAGATTTGCTCTGTCAAAGGAGGGGGCACCTGACCCTCCCCGGCAGCTTGGCCGGCAGACCCAGGCTGGGCTCTCTGGGGCAGACTTCCCCCTGGGCCCGGTGAGACTCTCCCACGGAGGCCGGTACACGTGCTACGGTGGACACACCCTCTCCTCCGAGTGGTCGGCCCCCAGTGACCCCCTGGACATCCTGCTCGCAGGTGAGGGCTCACGGCATCAGTCAGGACCCTAGATTCTGCACAGGTCCTGCCAGGGGAGCCCAGGTGGTGGCCGGGACCAGGGGTGTGGGGTCCCCAGGGAGGGAGAGACAGAGAGACAGACAGAGAGAGAGGGGGGATGGGAAGGGACAGACTCGGAGGACACAGACACACTCAGTTCAGATCAAGGGCTGGACAGCCCCTCACCCGCCCTTCCTCTCTCTAGGACAACTGCCCTACACACCCTCTCTCTCGGTGCAGCCGGGACCCACGGTGGCCCCAGGAGAGAATGTGACCCTGCTGTGTCAGTCACGGAGCCCTGTGGACACTTTCCTTCTGTCCAAGGAGGGGGCAGCCGATCCCCCCCTGCGTCTTAGATCACAGTACCGAGCTGAGCAGCACCAGGCTGAATTCTCCATGAGTCCTGTGACCTCAGCCCACGGGGGGACCTACAGGTGCTATGGCTCTTCCAGCACCTCCCCCTACCTGTTGTCACAGCCCAGTGACCCCCTGGAGCTCCTGGTCTCAGGTGAGAGTCGCTGACCCTGTTCCTTCTGTGTCCCAACATTGTCTTTAGGCTCCTGGGACCAGGAGGGCTCTGGTCTAGGATGGGAGTGAGGGGCTCCAAGGGAGCGTCCGCAGAGGGGTCCACCCCTCAAGCTGCAGAATGGAAACAAGATCCTCCCACCCTTGCCCGTCCCTTGCCTCAAGCCCCAGGATTCTTCTGGTGGAGGAGGAGCCACAGGGCACATGAGGAGGAAGACCGTGAGCAGTGATAGGGTCTCAGGGGAAGCTCCAGCCTCCCCCCTACAGTCCTGTATTTTCCCCAGGACCCTCTATGGATCTCGGCCCCCCGACCACGGGGCCCCTGCCCACAGGGCCAGGCTCAGCGGACTGTGAGTCACAGGGGCTGCTGTCCAGGGTCTTTTCTTCTAGGCTCTCAGAGATCCCAGGGGACAACGGGGCTCTGGAGGCTCTGAGGCTGGTGGAGGGCAGGGGTCCCGAGTGGGGGAGGAGAAGCCAGATGCAGTGGGGAGCACAGCAGGTCCTGCACCTCACCCTTTCTGACCCCAGGAGTCTCCGAGGGTGAGTGAGGGTCTCTGTCAGCCTTGGTGAGTGGGTCCATGGGGAGCACTGAGCTGCACCCTCAGTTAAGGGTCCTCTGGAGGTGCTGGGTTGCACATACCCCTCCCCTGTGTGGGCCTCAGTTTCCCCAAGTGTAAAGGAGAGAGTCGTGGACCAGAGTAGATTTCCCCTCAGTTCCGACTGTGGCTCTGATCCTGGGAGAGGAGGGCTCATGGGGAAGCCCCCCAGGTCATGATCTATGGGGGGGATCTGTCCCTTTGCAGTGATGACAGTGACATTGTACAGGGAAGGGAGGGAGGACAATGGCTGGGAGCATTCAGGTAATAAGGGGAATCTGGAAGGACTCTTGGCTCTAGAAGAAGATGCTAGGACAGGCTGTGCCCCAGATGAAGGGCCCAGAGCCCTGAGCTGGTGTACCCACAGGGGAACACAGGGAACCCATGGCCCTAGTTCCAGTCTCAGCCCTGCTGTGTCCATGCTGGGCGACCTGAGACATATGAATGACCTCTCTGTGCCTCAGTTTTCTGTCTGTGGAGTGGGCGGGAGGGGCAGCAGTCGTCTGCTGGGTGATCGTTGATGGGGTCAGAGCTGAGTGCACAGAGCCCAGCAAGTGCCTGGCACACAGTAGGTGCTCAGGTAAATGGCATCACTGGCTCATTCATCATGTAGCTCCTGCCCAAGGTCCCCACTGGTACCTGTATGTACTCATCGCGGCCGCGGTGGCCTTTGTCCTGCTGCTCGGCCTCCTCGTCTTCCTCCTGTTTCAACACTGGCATCGGGTCAAATGCAGAAAGCCAGGTGAGAAGAGGAGGGGGTGGAGGGCTCCAGGGGTGGTGGCTGCCCCATGGGCCAAGAGGGTGGGCTCAGGGCAGCGGCCAGAGGGAAGCCAGAGTGGTGGGAAAGTCTGTGTAGGAGGACAGTTGTGCAGAATCTCAACTCAGAGAATCTAGAAAGAAACCCCCAGGTCGGCCCCCAAATGCCAATTGAAGGTTTTTCCCTCTATTCAATCTGGGGAGATGGAGAAACACACAGACAGTATATATGAAGGGTGCCTTTCCCTGGAATCACATGGTTAGAGGGGAGTTGTACCCTCAAAGCACAGAAGGAGACTGATTCCCAATGTCCTGCAGGGGCTGCAGACCCGGAGCCCCAGGACAGAGACCTGCATCACAGGTAACTCCTGCCCGCAGTCCCCCAGACTCCCACCCACCTTCCCCCACTATGCCCCCCTAACACTCTGTCTCCTCCCCAGCTCCAGCCCAGCCCTTGCCGCCCAGGAGGAGAGCCTCTGTGAGAGAAAGGGGGCCGCCCTGGGGGGTGGGCTGGGAGGGTCCGGCGTCGGGGGTGAGGACTGAATTCCCACATGCCCCTCAGCCCACTGCTGAATCCCTGGCATGGCAGATGCCCTATCTGGGAGCAGGGTGGGGTCTGCAGCCCTCAGAGGAGGGCTCAGGGGACCTTGCCAAGAGACATACCCTGTTCTGTCCCAGCAGACGCTGCCATGCAAGACACTCAGCCTGAGGAGGGGGTGGAGCTGGACCATCGGGTGAGACCCCCACTCTTGTGCGGACTCCAGGGCCCTTGTGGTGCCAAACTGACTCCAGTGGACACTTCCATGTCCTCACACCACCCAGTCTCAGTAGTGTCCTTCAGAGGCCCTCACACTCCTTGGGCACCCTGGGTCAGCCCACTGTGACCTTGTGGGGTCTCCTCTGTGCTCCCCTTGTCTGGCTCCCCAAACACTGTCTGATTTCTGGTTGTTGGGGTGCATGCCCACGTCTCAAGAGGGTGCATGAAGAAATGATTCTCCCACTGGTCACGAAGCCCCTTCATTCATTCAGCCAGCAAAAGGCACAGGGAGCCCAGCATTTGCCAGGCCCCACCTAGTGCTGCCGGCATAGCTGTGAGCAAATCTGACCTCCCTCCATGAGCTCACTTTGTGGGTGGTGGGCAATATGCACGGAATTGGGCAGCATCCTCGAGGGTGACGTGTGGCCAAGGAAAATAAAACAAGGGAAGAGGGTAGCAGGTGCAAAGGTCTTGAGGCAGCAACATGCTTTATCGGGAACATGGCCCATGCAGCTGCAACCAAATGAGCAAGAAACACTGTCTGGAATAGAATCAGAGCCAGAGTAAGAATTTTACACCTCAAGGCTCAGGAAGCCCCTGCAGAGTTCACCAGGAAAGTGACCTAATGGGCATGAAAATTTGGAAGCATCACTGTGGCAACCATGGGGAAAATTGTCTGAGGTGGTCGAGGGGAATCAAGGAGACAAACCTCCCCCTCACTGTCTGTCCGCAGCAGAACACACAAGATGAAGACCCCCAGGGACCAATGTACGCCCAGGTGAGCCCGTCAAGATCAAGACTCAGGTGGGGACTGGCTACTTCTCCTTCCCCCATGTCAGAGGGATTGCTGGACTCGGAGGACAGAGAAGCAGAGAAAGAGAGGCAGACGGACTGTCAGGTGGGTCCCTTCTCTGAGTTCCCAGGCTCCCCCTCCTCAATCACAAGCCTCCCCTCTCTTCCCCACTGCAGGTTGCTGCATCTGACACCCTCCAGGGTGTGACCTATGCCCAGCTGCACCCCTTGGCCCTCAGACAGGAGACAAGTGCATCCTCTCCCTCCCAATCAGGGGAGCCCCCAGCAGAGCCCAGCGTGTATGCTGCTCTGGCCATCCACTAGCCCAAGAGGGGCCCAGACCCCACACTCCACGGAGGGGGACCACAGGGACCCTGGAGGGCACAGGAGCTGCCCACAGTGGGTGCCACCTAATGACAACCCCAGCCAGCCTGGACTCTTCACATGGACCAGTAAGACTCCTGGGACCCTCTGGGAGTCCTGATTCTGCCATCAAAGATAGTAATACCCCTACACTTTGGAAATCAAAGCAACAGGCTTCCCAATTACCCGTGAATGAAATGAGAAAATCCAAATGGAAATGAGAGAATGTTTACACTGAAGGACAATGTAAATGTTACACATCAAATCTATGAAATGGGAAAATAAGAACCAAGAACCATCTATTAGAACAGAAAAAGACTAAAATAATTAATGACAAAACCTATTCTATCGAGAACTTGGAAGAATAGCAAGTTTTTCCAAACAAAGGTAGAAGGAGGAAAATAATAAAGACAAGACCTAGCTAGTAATGAGGACACATTTAAAAGTAGAGAAAAATCAATGAAGCTGAAAGTGTTCCTTTTTGTAAGCAACGGTCACATTTATAAATCGTAGCCACAAATCCAAGAAAAGGGTGGGGGGAAGGAGGCACATATCACCATTATTAGGATGGCGTCCCATCCTACAGACTTTAAATTTAGAATGGAACATTATTAACTCTTTTATGCTGATACATGAGACAATGTAGATGAAATGGATAAAATTCTTGAAATAGAAGCTACTAAATTGATGGAGAAGTAGAAAATATGTATCACTTTATGAATACATTGAATGCATTGACTGTGATCAAACCGTCCCCCAACTGAAGTATGTGGAAACTGAGAGAAATGGAGAGCAGAGTGGTGGCTGGTGGGGCTAGACTGTGGAAATGAGGAGGTGTTGGTCAGGATTATAGATAGAAGAAGAACAAGTTCTCTACAGTTGTAAGACCACAAGTTCTGGGGATCTCACGTACAGCATGATGACTGCAGTTCATAACACCGTACCCTATTCTTGAATGTTGCAGAGAGTAGATCTAACTGTTCTCATCACATACATGAAAGGCAGCTGTGGTATGGCATGGAAGTGTGAGCTAATGGCATGGCGATAATCATTTTGTAACATACATTTGTGTCTGTCAATGAAGCTTCATTGGCAATTTCCTAAACACTTATGCCCTTAGGAAACACACACACTCTCGCACCCACGTGGATACAATGCATACATGCACACACGCATACTCACATGCACACACACACACATGCAAACACTCACACAGAAGCATACGCTCAAACACATTCGTGCATACACACAATAAAATTATACAGGCCCTTCCTGAGAATAAAAAAAAAAGAAGAAAAATTGCATCAGGCTAAGAAGAAATAGACACCAAAACTAGGCCAGGAAATTCCAGAATGGAAAGGCACAGAAAGTTCCCTCACATAAACTCAGATGTGAATCTCTAAATGAAACGTTCACAGATGAGATTCAGCAATGTATAAAAAGGACACTAAATCATGACAGCACTGGATTTGGGGGGTAGGGGAAGGCAGAGTAGCTGAAAATATTGAAACTCAACCAATATAATGCAATACATTATCAGTAGAAGTAAAAAATGACCTTCTCACAAACCAGGGGGGAGGGGGATGGGGAGATGGGTGAACAGGTGTACAAACTTCCAGTTACATAATAACGGTGCCCAGGGGTGTAAAATACAGCTTAGGGAATATAATCCATGATATTGTAATAATTTTTGTGTGACACATGGTAACTGCACATCTTATAGTGAGCACTGCATAATGTATATAAATGTTGGCTCATTATGTTGGACTAATATATTATATGTTGACTATAATTAAAAACTTAGCACTGGGTGTTGCACATAAACAATGAATCTTGGAACACTGAAAAGATAAAATAAAAATTTTAAAAACCCTATGGAAAAAAAAGAATTAAAACATAAGAAATAATTTAACAGATGCAGACAAAGCTTTTGATAAAACACACCAACAATTCATAATGAAAACAAAAACTCAGCAGAAATAAAAAGGTGCTTCCTTCCATTTATGAAGGCATGATTAGCAATTAGTATCTGGACATCAACTTTTAAGGTGGGAACCCTCTTATACCATTGTTGGGAATGCAAGCTGGTGCAACCACTTTGGAAAACAGTATGGAGGTTCCTCAAAAATTTAAAAATAGAGCTACCCTATGACCCAGCAATTGCACTACGGTGTATTTACCCTGAAGATACAGATGTAGTGAGAAGAAGGGCCATATGCACCCCAATGTTCATAGCAGCAATGAACAATAGTCCACAATAGCCAAACTGAGGAAGGAACTGAGATGCCCTTCAACAGATGAATGGATAATGAAGATGCAGTTCATATATACAATGGAATATTACTCAGCCATCAGAAAGGATGGATACCCACCATTTACATCAACATGGATGGGACTGGAGGGGATTATGCTGAGTGAAATAAGTCAAGCAGAGAAAGACAATTATCATATGGTTTCATTGACATAAGGAACATAAGGAATAGCATGTAGGACATTAGGAGAAGGAAGGGGAAAATAAAGGTGGTGGGGGGAATCAGAAGGGGAGACAAACCATGAGAGACTCTGGACTCTGGGAAACAAACTGAAGGTTTCAGAGGGTTGTGGTTTGGGGTAATGGGTTAGCCTGGTGATGGGTATCGAGGACAACATGTGTTGCAGCGAGCCCTGGACTGGATGTTATATGCAAACAATGAATCATGGAACACTCCATCAAAAACAAGTGAAGTACTATACAGTGACCAACATGATGTAATAAAAAATTTGTATATAAATATAATATATATATATAAAATATGAATGTGAGAACTTGAATTCCTTCTCTCTGTGATGGGGAATGATCCAAGTATTTTTTTTTGACCATTTGTATTCAGCACAGCAATCAATTCATAATTGGAGGTACCAACTAATTAAATGAAACAAAACAAAAGGATAAGCACTGAAATGGATAGAATAATACCTGTATTGCTCCATAATTTCACAGTTTTGAACATAACTAATGAATCAGTGAACATTGTATAAAAAACTAATGATGTACTATATCTTGGCTGATTGAATTTATATTAATACATAAATAAAATAAAAATAATATAAAGATGTATTTCCCAAATTGAAAAGGAGAGGGGGAGATGAACCATGAGAGACTGTGGATTCCCAGAAACAAACTGAGGGTTATGGAGGAGAGAAGGTGGGGGGATGGGTGAGCCTGGTGGTGGGTACTAAGGAGGGCACATGGAGCACTGGGTGTGGTGCATAAACAATGAATCTTGGAACACTGAAAAAATAAAATTAAATTAAAAATAAAAAACAACGAAAAGGAGTTTTCCAGATTCACTGCATACATGGTCAATATTTAGAAGTCAATTGCATTCAGAATTCTGGTTCTGAATGAAGATGACATAAGTGAATGTTTCCCTATTCCTTGACTTTATATCTGTTAGACTCTATTTGTACTTCTGACCTCCAGAATTTTAACATAATCTATTTATGTTGTTTAAAGACACCAAATTTGTGGTAATTTGTGACAGCAGTAGTTGGAAGCTAATTCAATGACTTCAATATTCTTTGGATTAGTGTTTGTGTTGTACATTTTTCTTTCTCCTACTTTTTAATTTAATTTATTTTGTTTAAGATAGGGTAAATCATTTTTTAAAAACATTTAATTTATTTATTTGACAGAGATCACAAACAGGCTGAAAGGCAGGCAGAGAGAGAAAGGAAGAGAAGCAGGCTCCCTGCTGAGCAGAAAGCCTGATATGGGGCTCGATATGGGGCTCAATCCCAGGACTCTGGGATCATGACCAGAGCCAAATGCAGAGGCTTTAACCCACGTAGCCACCCAGGCGCCCCTCTCCTACTTTTTTAATGTAGTTGAATATACAGAACATGAAATTTACCATTTTAATCACTACTAAGATATATAATTCAGTGGCATGAACTACATTACCAAGTTAGACAATCATCACCACTATTTCTAGAACATTCTTAATATCCCAATGCAAAGTCCCTACCCATTACATAATTATTTACAGGTGGTGCTTTTGCCACCAGCCCCTGTCAATCTCTGCTCCACTTCCTGTCTCTTGAATTTGCCTCTTCAGGTCATATAAATGGAGTCACACAAGATGTGACCTCTGTGTCTGGATTTTTTTTTCTTAGCATAGTGTTTTCTAGGTTCATACACATTCTTCATTCTTTTACTTTTAACCTATTTACATCATCACATTTGAAGTGAATTTCTTACAGACACAAATAGTAGAGTCTTGCTTATAGTTGTTTTTCTTGTACCCATCTTACAATCTTTGTCTTAAGTGTTGTGTTTAGACCACTGACATATAATGTAAATACAGATGAGATTGTTATTAGATCACCACTTTACTTTTGCTTCTCCCCTCTTTTGTTTGTCCTACTATTTCCATTATCTGCCTTTTTTTGGCTTTAAGAAATCTTTTTAGGAATCCAATTGAATATCCTTATTGGGGTTTTAACTATACCTCTTGGGTGCTGTTAAGCAGTAATCTAGATATTATCATATGCATACCTAACTTAACACAGTCAACTTAGAGTTAGTATTTTACCTCTTCAAGTGAAATGTAGGAACCTGAAAACATCTAAATGAGTGTATCCTCACCCTTTTACATTGTAGTTGTTATATGTATTGTATCTAATGACACTTTCAGGATGTGACAGGCCCCATGGGACCAGGCACAGATGGGTGAGCCCTCCCCAGAAAACTTGCTTCAGCCCAACAACCCCACTGGGCAGCTGGGGGACACAGAGGGGCAGGGCTGATAATGACAAAAGTGGGAGGGCCCTTGGGGTTACAAGTGGGGAAATGAGAGGAGAAGGGCACCCTTACAACTCTCCATCTGATTCATTTCTAGGGGGTCTTCCCAAACCCTTCCTCTGGGCTGATCTTAGCCCCGTAGCCACCAAGGGGAGCCCTGTGACCATCTGGGGTCAGGTGTCTCTGCAGGCTGATGTCTACTCTCTGTATAAAGAGGGGGTCTCTGAAGCTTTCTTCATGAAGACCTCACAGGATTCCAGCACCAAGGCCAGTTTCTCCTTTGCATCCATGAGCTCACACGATTCAGGGTGATACCAGTGTGCATATCAGAGCAGGAATAGCTGGTCACAGCAGGGTGACCTCCTGTACCTGGTAGTGACAGGTAAGGGCAGGAGCTGGTTCCCTACCCCAGGCATGCCTTCTTCAAGCATAAGGGAAGAGACTGTGGCCTCAGGAGGATCTCATGCTCACAGTCCACACCAGGGAAAGGTGGGTGATGGCCCTATTTAGCACACTACCTCCTTCTCCCTCGGGAGTGTAGACTACAATTCTTTTAGTTCATTTCCTACCAATCACTCTATCTAGATGGCAAACTGAATGAGTAATTGGATTTATGTTAATTGTGGTAATCCTTCCTCCTAGACAGATTGCATGGTGGGTTGCAGAGATCCCACCATGTCATTCCTTAAAATAATATATGGCCAGATTGAAAAACAGAATGTGCTGTGGGAATAGATAATCCCAAGTCAGGGACCAGAAGGAGTTGGATGATGTGCTGGGATGAAAAGGCGGACCCTGCTTTTCACTCCTCTACTTTCCTGATTCTCAGGACAAAATGAAGCCTCACATGTTTACTTTTGCCTCCTAATTAGATGGAAGGTGAGACACTGGAGATGCTCAACACAAGGTATTGAGATGGTATTATTTAGTTTCAGGAACTCCCTAGAGATGAGGGAAGGGAATACTTAGGCATTCCTATGTCTCCTCAACCACAGGCTCTATTTTTGACCCTCTGGTGTAGCTGATACTCTCAGACCATCACAAAACAAGTCAGACTTCAAGAAAGGTGAGTGAGGAGGAATTGTGGGTTAGTGCCTGGGTCAGAGGGTCACATCCTGTCAAAGATGCAGTTGACCCCAGTGGACATGCAGGGATCCCTGGGTGATTTCAGTCTGCCCTGACCACTGTAATCTCTAGCCTCAAACAGCCAGGATTACGCAGTGGAGAATCTCATCCAGATGGGCATGTCTGCTGTGATCCTGATGGTTCTCGGGTGCTGCTCTTTCAAGTGTGGCAGTCAGAGAAGACCCCAAGATGCAGCCAGGAGAGAAATCTGAGAGAGAGAAGACTGTCTGTTCAGCAAGGTAGATCCTCACCACTGAGTGGGGTAAATTCTGGAAGAAAATCTGGAGCATTACACTGAGGGAACTATGTGTTGAGAATGTCCAAAGGAGTAAATATGGTTCTCATGTAGGAGATGTGTGGAGAGAACATTTCTTCCTTGTAGAGGACTTTTCTGCCATTAACCTGGTTATTTTCTCTCTACCGATAGTGATTGTCCCTGACCGGTCCCTGCCTTTCTCACTCCCATGACATGAGACTGCATTCATATTTCAGGCGTAGACCCACACGTATGCACATCCTCACAGGCTGGTCCACTTCTATATATATACACATTCTACTTCATTTTTTTTTTCAATGGAGATTTTTAAAAATTTCTTTTCAGCGTAACAGTATTCATTGTTTTTGCACCACACCCAGTGCTCCATGCAATCCGTGCCCTCCCTAATACCCACCACCTGGTTCCCCCAACCTCCCACCCCCTCCCCTTCAAAACCCTCAGGTTGTTTTTCAGAGTCCATAGTCTCTCATGGTTCACCTCCCCTTCCAATTTCCCTCAACTCCCTTCTCCTCTCCATCTCCCCTTGTCCTCCATGTTATTTGTTATGCTCCACAAATAAGTGAAACCATATGATAATTGACTTTCTCTGCTTGACTTATTTCACTCAGCATAATCTCTTCCACTTCCATCCATGTTGCTACAAAAGTTGGGTATTCATCCTTTCTGATATTAACCACATCCTTTGAAGCATACTTCTGTTCCTTATAGAACACAAAATCTGGTTTTTAATCACTGAATAGATGGGGTAAAAGTAGGGTCTACTTGGAAACAGATAATGGAAGACCATTCCCTAAACCCTCTCTGGACTCATAGAGCTCTTCTCTGCTCATCTGATGATAGCTGGCAGAGTTTTCCAGAAAGGCCATCAGTATTAGGGAACTCAGGGGTGTTTGAAGGGACAGCCTGGAGGTGAGCTGCTACACTGGCTCTAAGAAATAATCAGTTTTTAAAAAGCTGTCCTTCATGGCATTTCACCTTTTCTTTAGTGTAAATACACCCATCATGACCAATATCAAGGACCTCTGTGAAGGCACTGTGTGCCCAGGTGGGAGTCATGGATACACTGTCTTTCATATGTGAGTGTGATCCAGCTACAGGCACACCTCACTGGTGACCCCAACATGCATATATACCTCCTTCTATTTTATTTTTTCCCTTTCTTTTCTAAGTAGACTCCAGGTCCAGCATGGAGCCCAACACAGGGTCTGTAACACAAACCTGAGATCAAGTCCTGAGCTAAGATCATGAGTTGGATGTTTAATGGACTGAGCCACCCAGTGGACCCTCCTTCTATTTTAAACATTTATTTTACTTATTTGAAAGACATAGAGATAGAGATAGAGAGAGAGAGAGAGAGAGAGAGAGTAGGGTAAGGGGACAATGGTGAAGCGGAGGGGAAGGGAGAGAGTCTCAACCTGACTCACCTCTGAGCATGTTCACCAACACAGGGCTCAATCTCAAGTCACTGAGATCATGATCTGAATCAAAACCAAGAGTCAGACACTTCACTGAATCACCCACCAATGTGCCCCTTCTGGTGCCCAGAGTCTCCTTGGACTTGGAAATGTGGGCCCTGCTGACCCTTTTGCCTTTCTCCCTTCACAATCCCATGGGTGAGTAAGCATTCTTCACTCATCATTCCTTACAGGTGTTTTTCCCAAATCTCTATTTTTCTTCTGTTCAAAGGTCAGCTTCCGTCAACTTCCTTTACTCCACCATGAGATATGGAAACACAGATTTCATGGACACTTCCATGAATACCAGCACCTGCCTGTTTTGTCTCCATCTGTAAAACACCTGACTATTGGCCAATGCGACTGTTCCCTGACACCCTCCTCACGGCTCTCCTTCTGGAACTCACAGTACCCAGTGTCCTTCCTGTTCCCCAGATAGCTGCAGGCTTTCATTTCTGTTGTTTTGCATCCAATAAAACGTCCTCAGCATTGTCTTCCAGTTTCATGTTCTGCTCTTCAGCTGTGTCTTCTCATAGATGAAACAAGTACTTGCATTCTGTTGTATCAAGGACTTATTTATTTATTTTTATTATGTACAGTTAGCCAATATATAGTATTACATGTTGGCTAAGTTTTATTATTATTATTATTATTATTATTATTATTATTATTTTACCTCCAGAGTATTTGACTAATTCACTTCCAATTTCTATCTTCTTCCATAATATAACTTCTGTTATTGATTCAAAATCCAATGTTGGCTTTTTCAGTATTTCATGTGCTTAAAGGAAAACGAGTTTCCCATATTCTGGCTGTTTCACTGGACTATGATGGATGATTCTGTGCACAGTCTTCCATAGCACCCCTTATCACATTGGGGACACTCTCTGATATCCATTCCTGTTGGATACTCACCTCCCACACCCCTGAGTTCCAGAGACAGTTGCTCCCAGACCTGTTCTGAAGCTCAGGACTGTAAGGGGCAGATGGTCACGGCCCCAGTTACCCCTGGCATCCACCCTTCCAGCTTGGCACCTCAGCTTGGATGTGTCTGGCAGGATGTCTCCCTTGGGAGTCGCACACTCACACACAGGCAAGACACCACTCAGCTGAGGGTGCACTGGATAGAACCATTCCACACACATACACAGAGGACACGGCTCAGTGCTGACCTCTGTGCTGGGTCAGTGGGCATAGACATGTCAGTCCCCACTCCACACATGGTGGAAGGGTCACTACTTCCACAGTCAGCCAGAAACTGGATGCCCTTCCTGCTTGTGAAGTCCTGGCCACCCACCTGACCACAAGGAGGCAAAAATCAAGTTTGACCACCCCTAACTTGACCCCAGGCACTGGTGGTCACTCAGCTTGGGTCTCTGTTCTATTGAAGTTCCCCAAATTCCAGAAATGTCTGTTTCTCTTTTCTGAAATAGGCTGTTGTCAATAATTTCAGAAACATAAGTAGCATTTCTGAGTGTGAACAGCCCATGGGGTCTCTTGAGAGGTGCATCACTGGTCCACCTTCACTGTGGGATCTGACACATGGACCTCCTCGGTCTTAACCACACGCCTCTTAATCAGGTCAGGAATCTAACAAGATTGATCCCATCCAAATTCTAGGTCCCTCTGACCCCACAACCACTCTGAGAGTGGGGTTCAGGACAGCATGCTACAGACCAGGTCACTGTGCTCAAGATCACCCGGGCAGTGGACACTGGACACTGCTAACCCACCTCCTCATGTAATGACATGAGAATCAGCTCTGTCTCCCATATCAGAGCACTCACCCACGTATTGTTCCCTACAGCTTACAGGCAAGACCCCAGGGTGGTCTTGCTCTACAGCAAGGGGCACTGAGGAGCCAGGAGGGACTCACACAGGCATGTGCCCATGAATGGGGTGTGGATCATGTCACAGGAAAATAGAGAAGTCCTTGGAGGCTGTGACAAAAAGGAAGCCCACACTCTGGGGCCAGGAGAGGGGCCGTGTTTCCTTCCCTAATTGCCCGTTTTTCTCCTCTGGGCTCATTGCCACCATGACGTCGACCTGAGCCATTTAGAGAAGTCACACAAGTGTCTGTGCTGACATGAGCTCCCCAGCACAGCAGGAACCCATGTCCCCTGCAGCATCTCTGAATCTGGGGACCCGTCCATGCTGAGGACCCAGGGGTGTGCTGGGATGAAGGAGACCCAGGGGGAGGCTCTGGGAGGGAAGGACCTGCCCTGGTCTCCTCACCTGGATGGATCATCTCAGGAAGCCTCGGGGTCTACTCACTGCACTGTCATGGACACCAGAGCCAGCTGGGCCCTGCATAAGTGCTGTTCCCCTTCCTGTGGGACTGCTGACGTGACAACACTGTAACAGGTAAGACTGGACTCTCTGTGGCCACACCCTGTGTGTCTGTCTGTCCTGTGGTCACAGTGGGCCCTCCATCTGTACAGCCAGAACCAGAGAGAGGAGACACCATGAACTCCATCCTTACAGCCCTGCTCTGTTTCAGTGAGATCTGAGCAGGGGAAGGGACACCCTAGTCTGGGAGGGACCTGCCCCACAGCCAGGCCCTGGTCTGTCAGAGGTCCCTGGCTCAGGAGGCTCAAGGGAGGTGGGGATCTGCTAGGATTTGGGGCAAATCTCTCACAGGGACTCTCTTCCAGGGCTGAGTGTGGGCCCCAGGACCCAAGCGCAGGCAGGTGAGTCTGTCCCCAGGGGTGCTAACCCACCTCCTCACTAGGGACGGGGCCACCCACTAGGCATCAGGGATGGAGAACAGCAGTTCTGGGCTGACAGAGGGAATGTCTGGGCTTTGAGGCTGAGCTGGGTCCTGGGAGTGGGGAAGGTCTGTGTCCCAGCCTCTGTTTCCTTCTAGGGACCCTCCTGAAACCCACCCTCTGGGCTGAGCCAGGCTCTGTGATGCCCTGGAGGACACTTGTGACCATCTGGTGTCTGGGGGCCCTGGAGGCCCAGGAGTACCGCCTGCATAAAGAGGGAGACTCCAGGACCTAGGACAAACAGAAACTGCTAGAGCCCAGGGACAAGGCCAAGTTCTCCATGAAACACATGACAGATGTATATGCAGGAAGATATCACTGTGACTATTTCAGTCCCACCAGCTGGTCAGAGCCCAGTGACCCCCCTGGAGCTGGTGGTGACAGGTGCGAGCCCACTCAGGGTCCCAGACTCAAGACTCTGCCCTCAGGAAAGGGGGTGGTCTCTCAGGGGTCTCCCTCTCACAGCCCAGCCTGGGGATACTGTGGGGGATGGGTCTGAGACCCATTTAACACCACCCCCTCCTCCTCTCCTAGGATCCCAGGACAAACCCAGGCTCTCAGCCCTGCCCAGCCCTGTCGTGACCTCAGGAGGGAATGTGACCCTCCAGTGTGCCTCACGGATGGGATTCCACAGGTTTGTCCTGATGAAGGAAGGAGAGCACCAGCCCTTCTGGACCCTGGTCTCCCAGGCAGCCACCCGTGGGGGGACCCAGGCCCTGTTCCCTGTGGGCCCCGTGACCCCCGGCCTCAGGTGGACATTCAGATGCTATGGCTATTACAGCAACACCCCCCAGGTGTGGTCGGACCCCAGTGAGCTGACCCCTGGAGCTGCTGGTCTCAGGTGAGAAAGTCTGACTGTTGCCCCATTCATGCTTTGAGTCACCCGACAGGTTAACAGGGACTCTGCTCCCAGGGGAGTCCCAATGAGAGGGTGGGTGTGAGGACCACGGGAACTCACAGGTCAGAGTCACAGAGGGTGATGGACAGTGAGACCCGGGGGGTCAGGAGGGGAGAAGGGAGGTTTGGGGAGAAGCAGCCCCTGCCTTCCATGGCTGGTCTCTCCCAGGTGTGTCAGGGAAGCCCTCCCTCCTGACCCAACAGGGCCCTGTCGTGACACCTGGACACAGCATGACCCTCCAGTGTCACTCTGATGTCAGCTACGACAGATTCGTTCTGTCCAAGGAGGGGACACATGAACCTTCCCAGCGGCTTGTCCGGCAGCCCCAGGCTGGGCTCTCGGGGGCAGACTTCTACCTGGGCCTGGTGAGACCCTCCCACGGGGGCCGGTACATGTGTTATGGTGGAAACACCGTCTCCTCTGAGTGGTCGGCCCCCAGTGACCCCCTGGACATCCTGCTCGCAGGTGAGGGCTAATGGGTTCAGTCAGGACTGCAGACTCTGCACAGGTCCTGCCAGGGGAGCCCAAGGTGGTGGCAGCTGGGACCAGGGTTCTGGGGTCCCCAAGGAGAGAGAGAGACAGAGAGAGATGGGGGATGGGAAGGGACAGACCCGGAGGACACAGACAGACTCAGTTCAGAACAAGGGCTGGACAGCCCCTCACCCGCCCTTCCTCTCTCTAGGACAACTGCCCTACACACCCTCCCTCTCAGTGCAACCTAGACCCACGGTGGCCCCAGGAGAGAATGTGACCCTGCTGTGTCAGTCACGGAGCCCTGTGGACACTTTCCTTCTGTCCAAGGAGGGGGCAGCCGATCCCCCCCTGCGTCTTAGATCACAGTACCGAGCTGGGCAGCACCGGGCTGAATTCCCCATGAGTCCTGTGACCTCAGCCCACAGGGGTACCTACAGGTGCTATGGCTCTTCTAGAATCTCCCCCTACCTGTTGTCACAGCCTAGTGACCCCCTGGAGCTCCTGGTCTCAGGTGAGGGGCCCTGACCCTGTGCTGTCTAAGCTCTGTCAGCTCAGGACACACGTCTCAGGAAAGCCTGACACAGTAATACATGTAGGGTCACGGGGGCTCCACAGAGGAGGGTCCTGCCCTGGAGAGGTTGGGAAGATCCACAGTGTGCACCCGGTGTCCCCCATCCTGCGGTCTCAGCAGAGTAAGGAGTAGGGGCTGCGTGGGGGGTGAGTGAGGATGATGGTGAGTGGACAGTGCCTCCCACTCTCCTCCTGTCCCTCCATAGCAGAATCTGATGGTGTTGTCAGCCCCACGGGACACTCTCCTGGACAGAATCCTCCCCACCTGCGGGCACTGCTCTGCTGCCCCCGTACTCACCTGGGCGCCTCCATGCCCCTTGGTGCACACCTGAGACCCAGGAGGGGCCAATCCCGGCTCACAGGAGTCCCCAGGGAGGCTGCACCCTATGTCCATGTGCACTGGTGTCCACTCTGCATTGTGTGTGGACCCTGGTCCAGTGTCCCTGTGTCTGCTTCTCACACCTTCTAGAGCAGCACCTGCAGATGAGGACAAAGGGAACTCAGGTGACAGGGACACCAGACTCAGAAACCAGTCCTCCTTCTCCTGTGTGCATTGGGGTTATATAGATTCACAGGGTCCTTGTGGGGCACAAGCTCTGGGCACTCCCGGGTCTTAGCATGTTTTCAATGAGTCTCATTTATTTTTTGTTCATTTATTTATTATTTTTTTTAAATTTTCTTATGTAGCTCTTCTTCCCATCTCCATCCACACTGCATGAAAGCAATAAGGGTGTTCCTATGACCTAGTAACTGACCATCACCTTTCATGGATACATATTTATATGTCTGTTGTAGATGTGCACACACAGATCTCTCTCTCTCTCTCTCTCTCTCTCTCTCTCGGTCTCTGTGTGTGTGTGTCTGTCTGTCTGTGTGGCACTGTGGGTATCTGTAAGTAAATGAAGAATGAATTAATGAACATAGCCAAGGAGGAATACTGTAGGTACAGAATAAAGTGCAGACCCTGAAGGAAGGGAGCTGGTTGACATGGAGCGACAGGAACCCGACTCCAGACATCAGCCCCTCTGTGCTCCTGACAGTCAGGAGCCCCTGACTCCCGCTCCTCGTCCATGGATGCTGCTGGGACCTCGGCTACTGAATAAGTGGGAACTGTCATCTACAGGGACATGTGCCCAGGAGGTCTTGTGTCCCAGACAGAACGGAGAACATGTGAGGACATGATGATTTCTGTGCTGGGAGGACATTTTTCCCTGCAACCCTGAGCTGGTGGGGCACAGCCAGAATCTATCCCGAGTGACTCAGAAGCAGAGTCTGAAATCAAAGAGAAGAAGGAGGCTGAAGGAATCCAGTGAGGAGAGCAGAGGAAAGCCCCTAGTGCAGAGAAGGACTAGTTCAGAAACTGTACAAAAACCACATAGTGACAGGCTGAGGATAGAGACACAGAGCAGAGGACAGGCTGGATGGGGGTCTCCAGCTCCTTCCATCTGCTTCCATCTTCCCTGCAGAAGCCACTGGCACCGTGAGCCCACCCCAAATCAACTCAGACCCCAGCAGTGGTGAGTAGGAGAAATTCTCAGTGATGGGGCTGGTGTGGAGGGGGTGTCCTGTCTGGGGAAGCAGGTCCCCAGGGTGGACATGCAGGATATGGGTGATGTGGGTCCTCTCTGACCTCTGCAACCTCTCTGTCCTCATTCCTAGCTTCAGACCCCAGAGATTACACGGTGGAGAATCTGACCCGCCTGGGCGTGGCTGCCTTGATCCTGGTGGTCCTTGGGATTCTGCTGCTAGAGGCTCAGCACAGCCAGAGAAGGACCCCAGATGCAGCCAGGAGCTAAACACGAGTGGGAACAAGGCCACCATTCCATGTGGCAGAGCTGTGGGCATGCATTCCAGGTGCCCAGAGAGATCTGGAGGAAAGTCTGCAGCTCACCCTCGCTGATCTGTCTGCTGACAACATCGAGGGGGAGCATGGTTCAGGTGGCAGGCCATGTCTGGGCTGCTCCCTGTCCGGGACTGATCCCTCATGACTTGTGGTGGTTTCCCTCCTGCATTGTTGGACATCCTTGACTGCCCGCATCTTTCCTCATCCCTGTGACTTGAGGCTTCATCCCACACAGCAGGGCTGCTTCATACCTTCCTACAGCGGCAGCTCTGGTCCAGCTTCGTGGGATACATTTTCCTTCACTTTCCGTTTCCACCTTCCCTGATGTCCACTACTGCCCTCCGTCCCTTCAGCCCAAAACACAGTCTCTGTTTTCATAAGTAAATAAGTGGGTGAAAATTTGGACCACGTTTTAACAGATGAATCCAAAACCATTCCCTGAACCCTTTCTGGACTCACAGAGCTCTTCTGTCCTCATGTGGCGACACCTGGTGGAATCTTCCAGAAACACCATCAGTTTGAGTGAGCTCAGGGGCGTTTGAGGTGAAGTCAGGTGGGAGCTTCTACACTGACTCCATGGATTAAAAGTTTGGGTTTTTTTTTTTTTTAAGTTGTGATTCGTAGTATTTGCCCACTTCTTTGGTGTAAACACTCCCGTCATGGGCAACATCAAGGAGCCATGTGAACGCACTGTGCACCCAGGTGGGAGTCATGGATACACCGTCATCACGAGTGAGTGTGATCCAGCTGTGGGCTCACCTCACTGGTCATCCCAACGTGCACGTGTGCCTCCCTGTATTGTAAACATCCTGGTATTTTCCAGCTCAGTGTAATGCCACGGTTTCAGGGAAACTGACACACAAATCCTACTACAGCCACAGGACAGGCAAGAGAACACAATGGCAACATCCATCGTTGGAGAAAATACTGTGTACTTAGAATCCCAGTACATTCCTGGTAGGAGTATAAATTGCTAAGGACAAGTTGGGGATCAGATCAGAGTCATCTGGTGAAAGCAAGGGACGCAGCTCTGCCCCAGGATCCCACACCCTAGTGGAAACCATGTGTGTAGGCGTGGCACCTGTGGGAGAATATTGACAAGTGTGTTGCTCAGTGTAGACACAAACCATAGAGTTCAATCCCACACAATTAGCATTTTTTTAATTTTTAATTTTTTCAACGTAACAGTATTCATTATTTTTGCACCACACCCAGTGCTCCATGCAATCCGTGCCCTCTCCAATACCCACCACCTGGATCCCCCAACCTCCCACCCCCCGCCCCTTCAAAACCCTCAGATTGTTTTTCAGAGTCCATAGTCTCTCATGGTTCACCTCCCCTTCCAATTTCCCTCAACTCCCTTCTCCTCTCCATCTCCCCTTGTCCTCTATGCTATTTGTTATGCTCCACAAATAAGTGAAACCATATGATAATTGACTTTCTCTGCTTGACTTATATGAACAGACACTTCTCCAATGAAGACATACAAATGGCTATCAGACACATGAAAAATGTTCACAATTAGTATTTAATGGCAAATGTGGAATGGGATGTTTTAAGGTTGAAAAATCACAAACTGAAACCACCAGCAGTGTACAGATCAATTTCATCCTCCACATCGTGTATAGGAAAGCACATGTCAAGAACCCTGCATATAGGATTAATCCATCACATACATAATGTTCGTGAAGAGACCAGTCATTTTTTAAGCACAACTGACTAACTTCAACCCCATAAATAATGGGAGGAAAAGCTTCCCATAATCCATTATGGCGGTAAACCATACAAATGCCTGAGCTACGTATAGGTCCGTCTCTAAGAATCTGTCTGTTCTTCCTCATGGACTCGCCCTCTGTCCTACCAGACCATCATCCTGAGCAGCTGGGAGGAACCTCAGTTCCAGCTCATTCCTTGTCTGTCCCATCCCTAATCTCTGAGAGTTCAGGGCAGACAGCTGTGTGCAAGGGTGCTGGTCTCCAGGGTCAGAGTTCTCTCTACTCCATTCCTAGATGGAAACTTATTAGGGGCTGGACCTTGAAAACAGATGCAGAACCCCTCGACCTTAGTGTTGTATTAAGAAGTGGAAATAGGGTACCTGAGTGGCTCAGTGGGTTAAGCCTCTCCCTTCGCCTCCGGTCATAATCTCAAGGTCCTGAGATCAAGGCCCATATGGGGCTCTCTGCTCAGCAGGGACCCTGCTTTCCCCTCTCTCTCTGCCTGCCTCTCTGACTACTTGTGATCTCTCTCTGTCAAATAAATAAATAAAATATATATAAAATATATATAAAATAAATTTTATTTTTAAAGTGGAAATGACTTTTGGGTGGCAGAGAGCTTCCAACACAGGAAAACCTCTAATGACAATCCCTGGAATAATTCTTGCCCCACAGCTAATAGTTCCTTCCATTATGGATCTTACTTCTGGAGAGAGAAAAGAGTGGGACCCGTGAAGAAAGACCCCCATTTCCTCCGGGATTCACCATACACGAGGGTCCTAGATATGCTGACCCATTTCCATGGCAATGACAATATGACCCTCTACACCTCTACACCTGCAGAAAGAGAAATGCTCTGAGCTGGAGGATAACCAGGCTCTATGAGATCCCATAATAAGCCAGCAGGCCCCAAGCGATGACTGTGGGCATTGCAAATGCCACCAACAGAATGCCCCTGGCGAGTGGAGTTGTCAGGTCAGGGTCCTGTGTCTCCACATGAAGCCCATCTTACCCTTGTGACCTGAAGTACCGTAGGGACCAGACCTGGGCCACGGTGCTGCTGATTCTCACAGTAGCCCCACAGACAAATCTCTGTATGCTGTTCCACACCCTTTAGATAACAAGGTGATGTGCACTTTTGTTTTAAGTGCAACAAACAGTTTAGTTCTCTCATAAACCTCAGCAGGACTTTAGCAATACCGTTGTCATTTGGGAGAATGGTTTTCCCATCAAAATACAAAATTTCTTGGTGAAAAACACATCCACAGGGTTTGGGTGAGGCCAGGTGTTGCTTGTTTAGTAACTCAAGCCCAGAGAGATGAGTTAACTCTTTTTTTTTTAAAGATTTTATTTATTTGACAGATAGAGATCACAAGTAGGCAGAGAGAGAGGAGGAGGCAGGTTCCCTGCTGAGCAGAGAGCCCGATGTGGGGCTCGATCCCAGGACCCTGGGACCACGACCTGAGCCAAAGGCAGAGGCTTTAACCCACTGAGCCACCCAGGTGCCCCGAGATGAGTTAACTCTTGAAGGAAATGAGATTGAACTTGTATCAAATTCAGCTGCTTCCATTCAGTAAGCCAGAAGAGTTAAAATGAAGGATTACCAAAAAATGTTTGGGTGGTATCTATGTTTCTGAGAAAAGAACAGCTCAGCAGGCTGGTGAACAAGATCTAAGTCATCCAGCTACAGAAACTGCGAGATGCCAGATGATTTTTCAGACTTATTTGTGATACTTTATTTTTTATTGTTATTTTTGATTGTGTTATGTTAGTGACAACCATAATGCAATATTTGTGATATTTGAAAGATACAATAAAAGCTGAACTGATGTTGAGGGGGAGGAAACAATCTCATTTATAATAACATCAATAATAAAATATTTGGGAATAAATTTAGCCAAGGAGGTGAAAGCTATACCCTGAAAACTGTAAGACTTTTGATGAAAGAAAATGAAGAAGACCCAAACAAATGAAAGATGTCCCATGTTTATGGGTCAGAATACTGTTGTTAAAGTATCTCTATCGCGTGTATTATCTAGATATGCATTGTAGCCAGATATCTATAATAATGAGAATGGAAAAATACATGGTGATATATTCATGCAAGAAATACTATATTGCAGTCCAAAACAATGAAATGGAGCTATAAAAATTATGTGTATATCCTAGCAATATAAACTGAAACACAAAAAAGGCGGCACATGTTGTGATGAGACTGGGGATTATACACAGCTAATGAACCACTGAACTCTACCTCAAAAACTAATGGTGTACTATATGTTGGCTAACTGAACATAATAAAAAATGTGCGAAAGCTGATAATTTCAAAAATGTGAAACAGCTGTATATGCATATATGGACAGGAGAGACTGTGGACTCTGAGAAACTAAACTGAGGGGTTTGGAGAGGAGGGTGGGGGATGGGTGAGCCTGGTGGTGGGTACTAAGGAGGGCACGGATTGCATGGAGCACTGGGTGTGGTGCATAGACAATGAATTCTGTTACACTGAAAAGAAATTAAATTTTAAAAAAGATGTAAAAAAAATTTAGCACTTGATGTTTACATAAACAATGAATCTTAGAACACTGAAAAAATAAAATAAATTTTTTAAAAAACCCACTTATTGAAGAGACTGTCTTTTTTCCACTGTATATTTTTTTCTTGTTTTGTCGAAGACTATTTGACCATAGAGTTGAGGGTCCATATCTGGGCTCTCTACTCTGTTCCACTGGTCTATGTGTCTGTTTTTATGCCAGTACCATGCTGTCTTGGTGATCACAGCTTTGTAGTAAAGCTTTAAATCAGGTAACGTGATGCCGCCAGTTTAATTTTTGTTTTTCAACATTTCCTTAGTCTCTTCAATAAATGGTGTTGGGAAAACTGGACAGCTATATGTAGAAGAATGAAACTCGACCATTCTCTTACACAGTACACACAGATAGACTCAAAATGGATAAAAGACCTCAACGTGAGACAGGAATCCATCAGAATCCTAGAGGAGAACATAGGCAGTAATCTCTTCTATATCAGCCACAGCAACTTCTTTCAAGATATGTCTCCAAAGGCAAAGGAAACAAAAGCAAAAATGAACTTTTGGGACTTCATCAAGATCAAAAGCTTCTGCACAGCAAAGGAAACAGTCAACAAAACAAAGAGGCAACCCACGGAATGGGAGAAGATATTTGCAAATGACAGTACAGACAAAAGGTTGATATCCAGGATCTATAAAGAATTCCTCAAACTCAACACACACAAAACAGATAATCATATCAGAAAATGGGCAGAAGATATGAACAGACACTTCTCCAATGAAGACATACAAATGGCTATCAGACACAAGAAAAAATGTTCATCATCACTAGCCATCAGGGAGATTCAAATCAAAAGCACATTGAGGAGATGGAGAGGAGAAGGGAGTTGAGGGAAAGTGGAAGGGGAGTTGAACCATGAGAGACTATGGACTCT
Organism: Lontra canadensis; assembly: GCF_010015895.1. NCBI lineage: Eukaryota > Metazoa > Chordata > Mammalia > Carnivora > Mustelidae > Lontra > Lontra canadensis. The sequence goes on along the minus strand of NW_022631200.1, from coordinate 1,309,784 downwards.
GAAAAGCAATCTGAGGGTTTTGAAGGGGCGGGGGGTGGGAGGTTGGGGGAACCAGGTGTTGGGTATTGGAGAGGGCACGGATTGCATGGAGCACTGGGTGTGGTGCAAAAACAATGAATACTGTTATGCTGAAAAGAAATAAACATTTTTTAAAAGCACATTGAGATACCACCTTACACCACTTAGAATGGCCAAAATTAGCAAGACAGGAAACAACATGTGTTGGAGGGGATGTGGCGAAAGGGGAAACCTCTTACACTGTTGGTGGGAATGCAAGTTGGTGCAGCCACTTTGGAAAACAGTGTGGAGATTCCTCAAGAAATTGAAAAGAAAGCTTCCCTATGACCCTGCCATTGCACTCCTGGGTATTTACCCCAAAGATACAGATGTAGTGAAAAGAAGGGCCATCTGTACCCCAATGTTTATAGCAGCAATGGCCACGGTTGCCAAACTGAGGAAAGAACCAAGATGCCCTTCAACGGAGGAATGCATAAGGAAGATGTGGTCCATATACACTATGGAGTCTTATGCCTCCATCAGAAAGGATGAATACCCAACTTTTGTAGCAACATGGATGGGACTGGAAGAGATTATGCTGAGTGAAATAAGTCAAGCAGAGAGAGTCAATTATCATATGGCTTCACTTATTTGTGGAGCATAACAAATAGCATGGAGGACAAGGGGAGATGGAGAGGAGAGGGGAGTTGAGGGAAATTGGAAGGGGAGGTGAACCATGAGAGACTATGGACTCTGAAAAACAATCTGAGTGTTTTGAAGGGGTGGGGGGTGGGAAGTTTGGGGAACCAGGTGGTGGGTATTAGGGAGGGCACATATTGCATGGAGCACTGGGTGTGGTGCAAAAACAATGAATACTGTTACACTGAAAAGAAATAAAAAAAATTTTTTTAAGAAACCCTATGGAATAAAAAAATTAAAACTTAAGAAATAATTTCAACAGATGCAGACTAAGCACTTGTTAAAACATACGAACAATTCATAATGAAAACAAAAACTCAGCAGAAATAAAAAGGTGTTTCCTACCATCTATGAAGGCATGATTAACCATCAGTATCTGGACATCATCTTATATGGTGGGAACCCTCTTACACCATAGGTGATGCAAGCTGATGCAACCACTTTGGAAAACAGTTACGGAGGTTCCTCAAAAAGTTAAAAATGAAGCTACCCTAACACCCAGGAATTGCACTACAGTGTATTTACACCACAATACATATAATAGTGAAAAGAAGGACCATATGCACATCAATGTTCGTAGCAGCAATGTCCACAATAGCCAAACTGAGGAAAGAACTGAGATGCCCTTCAACAGACGAATGGATAAAGAAGATGTGGTTTGTATATACAAGGGCATATTACTCAGCTTTCAGAAAGGATGGATACCCACCATTTACATCAGCATGGAGGGGACTGGAGGGGATTATGCTGAGTGAAATAAGTCAAGCAGAGAAAGACAATTAGCATATAGTTTCACTCATATTTGGAACATAAGGAATAGAATGGAGAACATTAGGAGAAGGAAGGGAAAAATAAAGGTTGGGGGGGGGGTGAAAAATCAGAGGAGTGGGGGAAACCATGAGAGACTCTGGACTCCAGGAAACAAACTGAGGGTTTCATAGAGGAGGAGGTCAGGGTGATGGGTTAGCCTGGTGATGGGTATTGAGGAGGGCATGTGTTGCAGTGAGAACTGGATGTTATATGCAAACAATGAATCATGGAACACCACATAAAAAACAAATGAAGTACTATACAGTGACTAACATGACATAATTAAAAAAATTATATATATGTATATGTACTTGAAGTTCTTTCCTCTGTGATGAGGAATGTTCCAAGTATGTTTCTTTTGAGCATTTGTATTCAGTACAGCAATCAATTCATAATTGGAGGTACCAACTAATTAAATGAAACAAAACAAAGGGAGAAGCACTGAAATGGATAGAATAATACTTGTATTGCTCCAAAATTTCACAGTTTTGAGCATAACTAATGAATGACTGAACATTGTATAAAAAACTAATGATGTACTATACCTTGGCTAATTGAATTTAAATGAAAAAATAAATGAAAAAAATGAATAAAATAAAAAATAATATAAAGATGCATTGCCCAAATTGAAAAGGAGAGGGGGAGATGAACCATGAGAGACTATGGACTCTGAGAAACAAACCAAGGGTTTTGGAGGGGAGGGAGGTGGGGGGTTAGGTGAGCCTGGTGGTGGGTATTAAGGAGGGCATGTTATGCGTGGAGCACTTGGTGTGTTGCATAAACAATGAATCTTGGAACACTGAAAAAATAAAATTAAATTTAAAAAAAACAATGAAAAGGAGTTTTCCAGATTCACTGCATACATGGTCAATATTTAGAAGTCAATTGCATTCAGAATTCTGGTTCTGAATGAAGATGAAGTAAGTGAATGTTGCCCTATTCCTTGACTTTATACCTGTTAGACTCTATTTGTACTTCTGACCTCCAGAATTTTAACATAATCTATTTATGTTGTTTTAAGACACCAAGTATGTAGTCATTTGTGACAGCAGCAGTTGGAAGCTAATTCGATGACTTCAATATTCTTTGGATTAGTGTTTCTGTTATACATTTTTCTTTCTCCTACTTTTTATAATGTAGTTGAATATACAGAACATAAAATTTACCATTTTATTAATCACTACTAAGATATATAACTCAGTGGCATGAACTACATTACCAAGTTAGACAATCATGACCACTATCCATTTCTAGAATATTCTTAATATCCCAATGGAAAGTCCCTACCCATTACATAATTATTTACAGGTGGTGCTTTTGCCACCAGCCCCTGTCAATCTCTGCTCCACTTCCTGTCTCTTGAATTTGCCTCTTCAGGTCATATAAATGGAGTCACACAAGATGTGACCTCTGTGTCTGGATTTTTTTTCTTAGCACAGTGTTTTCGTGGTTCATCCACATTCTTCATTCTTTTACTTTTGACCTATTTACACCATCACATTTGAAGTGAATTTCTTATAGACGCAAATAGTAGAGTCTTGCTTATAGTTGTTTTTCTTGAACCTATCTTACAATCTTTGTCTTTTAAGTGTTGTGTTTAGACCACTGACATATAATGTAAATACAGATGAGATTGTTATTAGATCTCCATTTTATTTTTGCTTCTCTCCTCTTTCATTTGTTCTACTATTTCCATTATCTGCCTTTTCTTGGCTTTAAGAAATCTTTTTAGGATTCCAATTGAATATCTCTATTGGGGTTTTAACTATACCTCTTGGGTGCTGTTAAGCAGTAATCTAGATATTATCATATGCATACCTAACTTAACACAATCAACTTAGAGTTAGTATTTTACCTCTTCAAGTGAAATGTAGGAACCTGAAAACATCTAAATGAGTATATCCTCACCCTTTTACATTGTAGTTGTTATATGTATTGTATCTAATGACACTTTCAAGATGTGTTAGGCCCCATGGGACCAGGCACAGGTGGGTGAGCCATCCCCAGAAATCCTGCTTCAACCCAACAACCCCACTGGGCAGCCCGGGGACACAGAGAGGCAGGACTGATAATGACCAATATGGGAGGACCCTTGGGGTTACAAGTGGGGAAATGAGAGAAGTCCCCCTTGCAACTCTCCATCTGATTCCTTTCTAGGGGGCCTCCCCAAACCTTCATCTGGGTTGATTCCAGCCCCATGGCCACCAAGGGGAGCCCTGTGACCATCTGGGGTCAGGCGTCTCTGCAGGCTGATGTCTACTCTCTGTATAAAGAGAAGGTCTATGAACCCTTCTTAGTGAAGACCTTGCAGGATTCCAGCAACAAGGCCAGTTTCTCCTTTGCATCCATGAGCTCACACGATTCAGGGTGATATCATTGTGCATATCAGAGCAGGAATAGCTGGTCACAGCAGGGTGACCTCCTGTACCTGGTAGTGACAGGTAAGGGCAGGAGCTGGCCCCCTCCCACTGGCACAAATTCTTCAAGCTTAAAGGAAGAGAGTGTAGCCTCAGGAGGATCTCTTGCTCACAGTCCACACCAGGGATAGGTGGGTAATGGCCCTCTTTAGCACACTACCTCCTTCTCCCTCAGGAGTGTAGACTACAACTCTTTTTGTTCATTTCCTACATCACTCTATCTAGATGGCAAACTGAATGAGTAATTGGATTTATGTTAATGTGGTAATCCTTCCTCCTAGAGAGATTGCATGGTGGGTTGCAGAAATCCCACCATGTCATTCCTTAAAACAATAGATGGACAGATTGAAAAATAGAAAGTGCTGTGGAAATATATAATCCCAAGTCAGGGACCAGAAGGAGTTGGCTAATGTGTGGGGATGAAAAGGTGGGTCCTGCTGTTCACTTCTCCACCTTCCTGATTTTAAAAACTGATTATTTCTTTCAGCCCGTGTAGCAGCTCACCACCAGGCTGTCACTTCGAACACCTCTGGGTTCCCTCAAACAGATGGTAATTCTGGAAAGCTCTACCAGGTCTCATCGGATAAGCAGAGAAGAGCTCTATGAGTCCAGAGAGGGTTTAGGGAATGGTCTTCCATTATCTGTTTCCAAGTAGACTCTCTTTTTACCCCATCTATTCAGTGATTCAAAACCAGATTTTGTGTTCTATAAGGAACAGAAGTATACTTCAAAGGATGTGGTTAATAAAAATGAAGGAGAATGTGTATATATATAGAAGTGGACCAGCCTGTGAGAGTGTGCATACGTGTGGGTCTGAGAATGCAGTCTCATGTCATGGGAATGAGAAAGGCAGGGACCAGTCAGGGACAATCAGTACTGGTAGACAGGAAATTACCAGCTTAATGGCACAAAAGTCCACTACAAACAAGAAATGTTCTCTCCACACATTTCCTACATGCGAACCATATTTACTCCTCTGGACATTTTCAACACACAGTTCCCTCAGTGTAATGCTCCAGATTTTCTTCCAGAATTTACCCCACTCAGTGGTGAGGATCTACCTTGCTGAACAGTCTTCTCTCTCTCAGATTTATCTCCTGGCTGCATCTTGAGGTCTTCTCTGACTGCCACGCTTGAAAGAGAAGCACCCCAAGAACCATCAGGATCACAGCAGACATGCCCATCTGGTTGACATTCTCCACTGTGTAATCCTGGCTGTTTGAGGCTAGAGGTTGTGGTGGTCAGGGCAGACTGAAATCACCCAGGGATCCCTGCATGTCCATTGGGGTCAACTACATCTTTGAAAGGATGTGACCCTCTAATCCCAGTCAGATAACCCACAATTCCTTCTCACTCACCTCTCTTGGAGTCTCACTTGTTTTGTGATGATCTGTGGGTATCAGCTACACCAGAGAGTCAAATATAGAGCATGTGGTTGAGGAGACAGGAATGGCAAAGTATTCTCTTCCCTCATTTCTAGGGAGTTCCTGAAACTAATACCATCTCAATCCCTTGAGGTGAACATCTCCAGTGTCTCACCTTCCATCTAATTAGGAGGCAAAAATAAATATGTGAGACTTTATTTTGTCCCAAGAATCAGGAATCAGATGTCTCCGTTCATCTGATGATAGCTGGTAGAGTTTTCCAGAATTACCATCTGTTTGAGGGAACTCAAGGGTGTTCAAAGTGACAGCCTGCTGGTGAGCTGCTACACTGGCTCTAAGAAATAATCAGTTTTTAAAAAGCTGTCCTTCGTGGCATTTTACCTTTTCTTTAGTGTAAATATGCCCATCACAGCCAATATCAAGGACCTCCGTGAAGGCACTGTGTGCCCAGGTGGGAGTCATGGATACACTGTCTTTCACATGTGATTGTGATCCAGCTACTGACACACCTCACTGGTGACGCTAACATGCTTGTATGCCTTCTTCTATTTTATTTTCCCCCTTTCTTTTATAAGTAGACTCGGTCCAGCATGGAGCCCAACACAGGGTCTGTAACATGAACCTGAGATCAAGACCTGAGCCAGATCAAGTCAGATGTTTAATGGACTGAGCCACTCAGTGGCCCCTCCTTCTATTTTAAACATTTATTTTATTTATTTGAGAGAGAGAGAGAGAGAGAGTCTCAACCTGACTCATCTCTGAGCATGTTCACTGACACAGGGCTCAATCTCAAGTCACTGAGATCATGTTCTGAACCAAAACCAAGAGTCAGACACTTCACTGAGTCACCCACCAATGTGCCCCTTCTTCTAGCGCCCAGAGACTCCTTGGCCTTGAGAATGTGGGCCGTGCTGACCCTTTTGCCTTTCTCCCTTCACAATCCCATGGGTGAGTAAGCATTCTTCACTCATCATTCCTTACAGGTGTTTTTCCCAAATCTCTATTTTTCTTCTGTTCAAAGGTCAGCTTCCGTCAACTTCCTTTACTCCACCATGAGATACGGAAACACAGATTTCATGGACACTTCCATGAATACCAGCACCTGCCTGTTTTGTCTCCATCTGTAAAACACCTGACTATTGGCCAATGCGACTGTTGCCTGACACCCTCCTCATTGCTTTCCTTCCAGAACTCACAGTACCCAGTGTCCTTCCTGTTCCCCAGATATCTGCAGGATTTCATTTCAGTCTGTCTGTTTTGCACCTCACAAAGCATCCTCAGCATTGTCTTCCAGTTTCATGTTCTGCTCTCCAGCTGTGTCTTCTCACAGATGAAACAAGTACTTGCATTCTGTTATATCAAAGATTTATTTATTTATTTATTTTTATTATGTCCAGTTAGCCAATATATAGTACTACATGTTGGCTAAGTTTTTATTATTATTATTATTATTATTATTATTATTTTACCTCCAGAGTATTTAACTAATTCATTTCCAATTTCTACCTTTTTCCACGATATAACTTCTGTTATTACTTCAAAAATCCAATGTTCACTTTTTCAATATTCATGTGCTTAAAGGAAAATGAGTTTCCCATATTCTGGCTGTTCCACTGGACTATGATTGACGACTCTGCACACAGTTTTACATAGCACTCCTTATCACACTGGGGCCACTCTCTGATGTCCCTTCTTGTTGGACACTCACTTCCCACACCCCAGAGTTCCAGACACAGTTGCTCCCAGAGCTGTCCTGAAGCTCAGGACTGTAAGGAGTAGATGGTCACAGCCCCAATTACCCCCTGGCATCCATCTTCCAGCTTAGAAATGGAGCTTGGATGTGTCTGGCAGGGATGGCTCCCATGGGGAGCCACACACTCTTACATGGGCAAGACACCACTGGGGGTGGTGCACTGGATGGAACCATTCCACACACATGCACAGAGGATGTGTCTCAGTGCTGACCTCAGGGCTGGGTCAGTGGGCATAGACATGTCAGTGCCCACTCCACACAAGGTGGAAGGGTCACTACTTCCACAGTCAGCCAGAAACTGGATGCCCTTCCTGCCTGTGAAGACCTGGCCACCCATCTGACCTCAGAGAGGCAGAAATCAAATTTGACCACCCCCAACTTGACCCCAGGCACTGGTGGTCACTCAGCTTTGGCCTCTGTTCTATTGAAGTCCCCCAAATTCCAGAAATTTTTGTTTCTCTTTTCTGAAATAGGCTGTTATCAATAATTTCAGAAACATAAATAGCATTTCTGAGTGCAAACAGCTCATGGGGTCTCTTGAGAGGTGCATCACTGGTCCACCTTCACTGTGGGATCTGACACATGGACCTCTTCGGTCTTAACCACACCACTCTTAATCAGGTCAGGAATCTAACAAGATTCATCCCATCCACATTCCAGGTCCCACTGACCCCCACAACCACACTGAGAGTGGGGTTGAGGACAGCATGCTACAGACCAGGTCACTGTGCTCATGGTCACCCAGGCAGTGGACACTGGAGTAGTAATGACATGAGAATCAGCTCTGTCTCCCATATCAGAGCACTCACCCACGTATTGTTCCCTACAGCTTACAGGCAAGACCCCAGGTGGGGAGCATGACTCTGTCCCTGCAGCAAGGGGTGCTGAGGAGCCAGGAGGGACTCACACAGGCATGTGCCCATGAATGGGGTGTGGACCATGTCACAGGAAAAGAGAGAAGTCCTTGGAGACTGTGACAAAAAGGAAGCTCACACTCTGGGGCCAGGAGAGGGGCCGTGTTTCCTTCCCTAATTGCCCGTTTTTCTCCTCTGGGCTCATTGCCACCGTGACCTTGACCTGGACCATTCAGAGATATCACATGCATGTCTGTGCTGACATGAGCTCCCCAGCACAGCAGGAGCCCATGTCCCCTGCAGCGTCTCTGAGTCTGGGGACCCATCCATGGTGAGGACCAAGGGTTGTGGGGATGAAGGAGACCCATGGGGAAGGCTCTGGGAGGGAAGGACCTGCCCTGGTCCCCTCACCTGGATGGGGCATCTCAGGAAGACTTGGGGTCCCCCTGCTGCACTGTCATGGACACCACAGCCAGTCTAGGCCTGGGGAGGGGCCGTTCCCCTTCCTGTGAGGCTGCTGATGTGACAACCCTGTGACAGGCAGGACTGGCCTCCGTGTGGCCACACCCTGTGTGTTTGTCTGTCCTGTGGTCACAGTGGGCCCTCTGTCTGCAGAGCCAGCACCAGAGAGAGGAGACACCATGACCCCCACCCTTACGGCCCTGTTCTGTCTCGGTGAGATCTGAGGAGGGGAGGGGACACCCTAGTCTGGGAGGGACACGCCCCACAGACAGGCCATGATCTCTTGGAGACTCCAGGCACAGGAGGCTCATGGGGAGGAGGGGATCTGCTAGGATTTGGGGCAAACCTCTCACAGGGACTCTCTTCCAGGGCTGAGTGTGAGCCCCTGGACCCAAGTGCAGACAGGTGAGTCTGTCTCCAGGGTTCCCAGTCCCACCTCCTCACTGGGGACAAGGGTCACCCACCAGGGAGTAGGGGATGGAGACCAACAGCCCTGGGCTGACAGAGTGGGACGTCTGGGGGTTTGGTGCTGAGATGGGACCTGGGGGTGGGGAAGGTCTGAGTCCCAGCCTCTGTTTCCTTCCAGGGACCCACCCAAAACCCACCATCTGGGCTGAGCCAAGCTCTGTGATGCCCTGGGGGACACCTGTGACCATCTGGTGTCAGGGGAGCCTGAAGGCCCAGGAGTACCGCCTGCGTAAAGAGGGAGACTCATGGAACTGGGACTCACAGAAGCCACTGGAGCCTGGGGACAAGGCCAACTTCTTCATCACACACATGACAGATGTACATGCAGGAAGATACCGCTGTGACTATCTCAGTCAGACCGGCTGGTCAGAGCCCAGTGACCCCCTGGAGCTGGTGGTGGTGACGGGTGCGAGCCCACTCAGGGTCCCAGATTCAGACTCTGCCCTCTGGAAGGGGGAACTCTCAGGGGTCTCTCTAACACAGCCCAGCCTGGGGATAATGTGAGGGTCTGAGCCCCATTTAACACCACCCCCTCCTCCTCTCCTAGGATCCCAGGACAAACCCAGCCTCTCAGCCCTGCCCAGCCCTGTTGTGACCTCAGGAGGGAACGTTACCCTCCAGTGTGCCTCATGGATGGGAATCCACAGGTTCATCCTGATGAGGGAAGGAGAGCGCCAGCCCTCCTGGACCCTGAACTCCCAGGCAGCCCCCCGTGGGGGGACCCAGGCCCTGTTCCCTGTGGGCCCCGTGACCCCCAACCACAGGTGGAGATTCAGATGTTATGGCTATTACAGCAACACCCCCCAGGTGTGGTCGTACCCCAGTGACCCCCTGGAGCTGCTGGTCTCAGGTAAGAAAGTCTGACTGTTGCCCCATATGTGTTTTGAGGAGCCAGACAGTTAACAGGGACTCTGCTCCCGGGGAGCCACAATGAGAGGGTGTGTGAGGGGACCACGGGGACTCACAGGTCAGTCACGGAGGTTGACGGACAGTGAGACCCGGGGGTCAGAACAGGAGAAGGGGAGGCTTGGGGAGACTCAGCCCCTGCTATCCACGGCTGGTCTCTCCCAGGTGTGTCGGGGAAGCCCTCCCTCCTGACCCAGCAGGGCCCTGTTGTGACCTCTGGACAGAGCCTGACCCTCCAGTGTCACTCTGATGTTGGCTACGACAGATTCGCTCTGTCCAAGGAGGGGGCACCTGACCCTCCCCGGCAGCTTGGCCGGCAGCCCCAGGCTGGGCTCTCTGGGGCAGACTTCCCCCTGGGCCCTGTGAGACCCTCCTACGGGGGCTGGTACACATGCTACGGTGGTCACACTCTCTCCTCCGAGTGGTCGGCCCCCAGTGACCCCCTGGACATCCTGCTCGCAGGTGAGGTCTCACGGTCAGGACCCCAGATTCTGCACAGGTTCTACCAGGGGATCCCCAAGTGGTGGTGGCCAGGACCAAGGGTGTAGGGTCCCCAGGGAGGGAGAGACAGAGAGAGACAGGGGATGGGATGGCACAGACTTGGAGGACACAGACAGACGCACTTCAGAACAAGGATTGGACAGCCCCTCACCTGCCCTTCCTCTCTCTAGGACAACTGCCTTTCACACCCTCCCTCTTGGTGCAACCAGGACCTACCGTGGCCCCAGGAGAGAATGTGACCCTGCTGTGTCAGTCACGGAGCTCTGTGGACAATTTCCTTCTGTCCAAGGAGGGGGCAGCCAATCCCCTGCTGCGTCTAAGATCACAGTACCGAGCTGGGCAGCACCGGGCTGAATTCTCCATGAGTCCTGTGACCTCAGCCCATGAGGGGACCTACAGGTGCTACGCCTCTGCCAGGACCTCCCCCTACCTGTTGTCACAGCCCAGTGACCCCCTGGAGCTGCTGGTCTCAGGTGAGTGGCCCTGACCCTGTCCTGTCTGAGCTCTGTCAGCTCAGGACCCACGTCTCAGGAAAGCCTGACATGATAACAAACATGGGGTTCATGGGGTCTCCACAGAGGAGGGTCCTGCCCTGGAGATGTTGGGAAGATCCACAGTGTGCACCCGGTGTCCCCCATCCTGCAGTCTCAGCAGAGTAAGGAGTAGGGGCTGCATGGGGGGTGAGTGAGGATGATGGTGAGTGGACAGCGCCTCCCACTCGCCTCCTGTCCCTCCATAGCTGAATCCAATCCGTGGTGTCAGCCCCACAGTACTGTGTCCAGGACAGAAGCCTCCGCACCTGCAGACACCGCTCGGCTGCCCCCATGCTCATCTGGGGGACTCCATGCTCCTTGGTGAGCACCTGAGACCTGGGAGTGTCGATCCAGGCTCACAGGAGTCTCCAGGGAGGCTGCACCCCATGTCCATATGCAGCCTGGTGACCACTCTGCACTGTGTGTGGACACTGATCCAGTGTCCCTGTGTCTGCTTCTCACACCTTCTAGAGCAGCACCTGCAGATGAGGACAAAGGGAACTCAGGTGACAGGGACGCCAGACTCAGAAACCATCCTCCTTCTCCTGTGTGCATTGGGTTAGACTGGATTCACAGGGTCCTTGTGGGGCACAAGCTCTGGGCACTCCTGGGTCTCAGCACATTTTCAATGAGTCTCATTTATCTTTTTTGTTTGTTTATTGGTTGGTTGGTTTATTTACTTATGTAGCTCTTCTTCCCATCTCTATCCACACTGCATGTGAGCAATAACGGTGTTCCTATGACCCAGTGCCTGACCATCACCTTTCGTGGATACATATTTATATGTCTGTTGTAGATGTGCGCACACAGATCTCTCTCCCTCTCTCTCTCTCTGTGAGTGAGTGTGTGTGTGTGTGTGTCTAGCACTGTGGTATCTGTAAGTATTTGAAGAATGAATTAATGAACATAACCAAGGAGGAATACTGTAGGTATAGAATAAAGTGCTGACCCTGAAGGAAGGGAGCTGGTTGACATGGAGGGACAGGGACCCAGCCCCAGACATCATCCCCTCTGTGCTCCTGACAGTCAGGAGCCCTTGGCTCCAGCCCCTTGTCCATGGATGCTGCTGGGACCTCAGCTACTGAATAAGTGGGAACTGTCATCTGCAGGGACATGAGCCCAGGAGGTCTTGTGTCCCAGACAGAACAGAGAACATGTGAGGACATGATGATTTCTGTGCTGGGAGGCCATTTTTCTCTGCAACCCTGAGCTGGTGGGGCACAGCCAGAATCTATCCCAAGTGACTCAGAAGCAGAGTCTGAAATCAAAGAGAACAAGGAGGCTGAAGGAATCCAGTGAGGAGAGCAGAGGAAAGCCCTCTAGTGCAGAGAAGGGCTACTTCAGAAACTGTACAAAAACCACATAGTGACAGGCTGAGGATAGAGACACAGAGCAGAGGACAGGCGGGACAGGGGTCTCCAGCTCCTTCCTTCTGCTTCCATCTTCCCTGCAGAAGCCACTGGCCCCGTGAGCCCACCCCAAAACAACTCAGACCCCAGCAGTGGTGAGTAGGAGAAATTCTCAGTGATGGTTCTGGTGTGGAGGGGGTGTCCTGTCCGGGGGAGGCAGGTCCCCTGAGTGGACATGCAGGATATGGGTGATTTGGGTCCTCTCTGACCTCTGCAACCTCTCTGTCCTCATTCCTAGCCTCGGACCCCAGAGATTACACGGTGGAGAATCTGACCCGCCTGGGCGTGGCTGCCTTGATCCTGGTGGTCCTTGGGATTCTGCTGCTAGAGGCTCAGCACAGCCAGAGAAGGACCCCAGATGCAGCCAGGAGCTAAACACGAGGCGGAGCAAAGCCACCACTCCCTGTGGCAGAGCTGTGGGCATGAATCCCAGGTGCCCAGAGGGATCTGGAGGAAAGCCCGCAGCTCACCCTCGCTGATTTGTCTGCTGACAACATCGAGGGGGAGCATGGTTCAGGTGCAGGAGGTGCACCTGGGCTGCTCCCTGTCCAGGACTCGTCCCCCTTGACCTGTGGTGCTTTCCCTCCTGCATTGTTGGACATCCTGGTCTTGCCCCTCCTTCCTCATCCCTGTGAGTTGAGGGTTCGTACCACAAGGCAGGACTGGTTCATACCTTCCTACAGCGGCAGCTCTGGTCCACCTTCGTGGGATACATTTTCCTTCACTTTCCATTTCCACCTTCCCTGATGTCCACTACTGCCCTCCATCCCTCAGCCGAAAACACAGACTCTGTTTTCATAAGTAAATAAGTGGGTGAAAATCAGGTCCACGTTGGAACAGATGAATCCAAAACCATTCCCTGAACCCTCTCTGGACTCACAGAGCTCTTCTGTCCTCATGCGGCAACACCTGGTGGAATCTTCCAGAAACACCATCAGTTTGAGTGAGCTCAGGGGTGTTTGAGGTGAAGTCAGGTAGGAGCTGCTACACTGACTCCAAGGAATAAATGGATTTTCCTTTTTTTTTTTTTTTTTTTTAGTTGTGATTTGAGCGCCTTAGAGTTTCTTTCTGTGCGGCACCTGCCTTGGGCTCAGGTCATGATCCCAGGGTCCTGGGATGGAGTCCTGTGTTGCGGGATGCCTGCTGAGTGGGGAATCTGCTTCACCCTCTGTCCCTCCTTCCCGTTTGTGTTCGCTCTCTGTCTCTCTCTCAAAAATAAACAAATAACATCTTTAAAATAAATAAGTAAATGAATGTACGAATGAAGATAAAGTTGTGTGTAACCGTCCCTCAGAACAAGGTACTGACCACACATGCTTGATCATGGACCAGCAGGCGTGCCTTGGAAAGGATGATACACGTCCTTGCAGTGGAGCAGCTGGGGTCGCCCGCCTGCTCAGGGCGGTACTTCCGTTTTCTCCCCTTCTCCAGAGATCACCTGTAGTTAATTAGATGATTCCTCCAAATGCCTTTACTCAACCACTAACCCCATCCTGCTTGGTCAGGCATATCTGGTTTATCTATAATCTGCTTCCTCCTTTGTTGATTGTTATCTCGTATCTAACAAAGACGGGACTGAGGTGTTGTTCTGGGTTGCAGTCTCCGCACCTGCCGACCCCTGCTCCCACTCTCTGGAAGCGGACTTGTTTGTGCCTCGTTCTTCCCCCGAGTGCCGTTGGGAAGTGGCAGTTGTCATTGTGGCTTCTGCCTGTTTCCTTGCATGTTTATGTAAGGTAAGTTATGAAACACTTCATAATTGTATACATTTGAGCAAGCATTTAGCGTAAAAATTGATTTTGTGCACTCACACATCTTAGGAATAGATTTGTAAATCTGATAATCTTACGCAGATTTTTTGTTATTTAGTCACCACACAGTACATCATTAGTTTCTAATGCAGAGTTCCATGATTCATTGTTTGCATACAACACCCAGTGCTCCCTGCAACCGGTGCCATCCTGAACACCCAACACCAGGCTTACCCATTCCCACCTTCCCCTCTAAAAACCTCAGTTTGTTTCTCAGAGTCCTCATGATTCATTCCCCCTCTGATTTACCCCCTTCATTTTCCCCTTCCTTCTCTCGATGTCCTCCATGCTATTCCTTATGTTCCACATAAGAGTGAAACTATATGATCATTGACTTTCTCCGCTTGAATTATTTCATTCAGCATAATCCCCTCCAGTCCTGTCCATGTTGATACAAAAGTTGGGTGTTCATCCTTTCTGATGGCTGAGTGATATTCCATTGTATATATAGACCACATCTTATTTTAATAGTGACTCTGAATTAAATGGGCCTAATGCTCTAATCAAAAGAGACAGGGTATTGTTGGGCTGGCAGAAAGAAAGGGCTACTTAAGATGGCGTAAGTTCCCGCCACAAAACCTGAGCTCGGACAGGAGAACAAAGACCCAAGCAGGAATCTGAAAACCCCACCCCCGGCCCCGGGCTCCCGGGGACCAATAGGACCCTGACAAGCGGGAATCTGAGACCCCCACCCTGGGCTCCCGTGAACCAATGGGACCCTGACGAGCAGGCGAAATATCCAAATAGGGGAAACTTGCCAAAAGACCCCCGAACTCCCCTCGAGGCCCCTTAAAAGCCCCCTTCTCCCTGCCTTGGGCACGACTTGCCCCACTCTGCTTTCCAGAGTCTTGGAACCTCGCCCGAGGGTGCCCACCTCCTCCCGGCGCAACTTTCCTGGCTCCCCTTCTCCTGAGCCCTGAAACTGCGCCGGAGACGCCTTTAATAAATCTTGCCTTGCACCCACTTTGCTTGGTGTCGTGTTTATCTCGCCGGAAAAACTTTACAGGTATCAGATTGAATAAAAAAATAAGAGCCATCCACATGCTGTCTAGAAGAGACCAGCAGAGTTTCACTCACTTGTGGGGCACAAGGAATAACATGGAGGACATTAGGAAGGAGTAGGAAAAGGAAAAGTGAATTGAGGGAAATCGGAGAGGGAGACGAACCGTGAGAGATTGTAGATTCTGAGAAACAAACTGAGGGTTTTGTAAGGGTGGGGTTGGGGGAGCCTGGTGGTGGGTATTAAGGAAGGCAGGTATTGCATGGAGCCATGGGTGTGGTGCATAAACAATGAATTTTGGAACACTAAAAATATAAAATTTAATTCAGATATTTAAAAAAATGTTAAATAATAAATAAATAAATAAATAAAACTTCATTGATTTCCTAGATTAAAAAAAAAAGAAAGAGAAAGAAAACATTGCCTTATTCCAAGTAAAAGAGGGGACCCAACGGTGAGAAGCTGCGAACACACCTGCTGGGGGGCTCTCCTCCTCCCTCACAGAGATGAAGCCCAAGGCTACACGAGGTCCCTGTCTCCTTGTGCTTGAGGATGTGGGCTCTGCCGACCCTTTTACCTTTGCCTTTTTACCTAAAGCTCCCTTGGGCGAGTAAGGCATCCCTCACTCATGATTCCGTATAAGCACATGTCCCGAATCTCTCTGCTTTTTTTTTCTGCTCAAAAGCTCCCATCAACTTCCTTTGCTTTATCGGGAGACACGGAGACACAGATCTGAGGGACACATCCATGCATGCCAGCAGCCTCCTGCTCTGTCCGTGTCTCTTTACAACACCTGACCACTGGCCCCTGGGACTGTTGCCTGACATCCTCCTCGCTGCTCTCTATCCAGACTCACAGTATCCACCGGTCCCCTGTTCCCTGGGTATCTACATGTTCTCCTTTCAGTCTGTCTGTCTGGCATCGCACAAAACATCCTCAGCATTTTCTTCCAATTTTGTGTTCAGCCTTTGAGCTGCTGCTTCTCACAGATGTAATGATTAGTCACATTAGTTTTTATTTTTATTTTTTTACCTCCAGAGAATTTAATTAATTCACTTCCTAATTTCTATCTTCTTTGCATAATATAACTTCATTATTGCTGCAAACATTCAACGTGCTCTAATTTTTCAGTAGTTCACATTTTTTTTAAAATTTCTTTTCAGTGTAACAGAACTCATTGTTTATGCACCACACCCAATGCTCATGCTATACGTACCCTCCATAATACCCACGGCCAGGCTACCCCAACCTCCCACCCCTCACTCCAACAAAACGCTCAGATTGTTTTTCAGAGTCCACAGTCTCTCGTGGTTCATTTCCCCCTCCAATTTCCTCCAACTCCTTGGTCCTCTCCATATTCCCATGTCCTCCATGTTATTTCTTATCCTCCACAAATAAGCGAAACCATATGATAACTGACTCTCGCTGCTGGACTTATTTCACTCAGCATAATCTCGTCCAGTCCCGTCCTATTGATACAAAAGTTGGTGGATGGAGGCATCCTTTCTGATGGAGGCATAATACTCCATAGTGTATATGGACCACATCTTCCTTATCCATTCGTCCGTTGAAGGGCATCTTGGTTCTTTCCACAGTTTGGTGACCGTGGCCATTGCTGCTATGAACATTGGGGTACAGATGGCCCTTCTTTTCACTACATCTGTATCTTTGGGGTAAATACCCTGTAGTGCAATTGCAGGGTCATAGGGAAGATCTCTTTTTAATTTCTTGAGGAATCTCTACACTGTTTTCCAAAGTGGCTGCACTTGGATTTCCAAGTGGCTGCACTTGCATTTCCACCAACAGTGTAAGAGGATTCCCCTTTCTCCACATCCTCTCCAACACATGTTGTTTCCTGTCTTGCTAATTTTGGCCATTCTAACTGGTGTAAGGTGGGATCTCAATGTGATTTTAATTTGAATCTCCCTGATGGCTAGTGATGATGAACATTTTTTCATGTGTCTGATAGCCATTTGTATGTCTTCATTGGAGAAGTGTCTGTTCATATCTTCTGCCCATTTTTTGATATGATTGTCTGTTTTGGGTGTGTTGAGTTTGAGGAGTTCTTTATGGATCCCGGATATCAACCTTTTGTCTGTACTGTCATTTGCAAATATCTTCTCCCATTCTGTGGGTTGCCTTTTTGTTTTGTTGACTGTTTCCTTTGCTGTGCAGAAGCTTTTGATCTTGATGAAGTCCCAAAAGTTCATTTTCGCTTTTGTTTCCTTTGCCTTTTGTCACAGCCGGTGTGACAAATTGACCAGGGTCGAGAGGGTAAGAGGATGGTGAAAAGAAATTAAGAGACAAAGAGATGGGGCAGGAGGAGCGCCAAGGAGGATGTCCAATAGTGCCAATTTTATTCAAGGCAGCAAGGCATTATATAGCTAACAGAAACAATCATAAGAAAGTATCTATTTTTAGCTGATTACTAAAGAGTTTGCAACATGCACAGAAAATCCTTCAAGCTTTCCCATTATCTATTTCCCAAGCACCAATAGCAGACCTTCTAGCGCCAGATGTTCTGACTTCAAGGCCACTCAAGACATAGTTTATGTAAGCACAGCACAGTCTTGCAATGGTGTAGTCTATAGCCCGTGCAAGGACAGTAAGGACCAGCCAAGAATTTCTGACCCCGACCAAATTGCCTCTATCTGACTAGCAAACATGTGGGAAGTCACGTAGGCGAGTGCACAACACATAGCACAGACCCTTTCTCAAGGCTACTCGACTTCATCGACCTAAGCCTTTTGTTCAGCCATTCAGCCTTTAAAGGAGGCACGAGTCAGGGCCTGGTTTGGTCCTCGTCTCAAGCCTTGCCGTGGCCTCCCCCAGCCTTTGGAGACATATCTTGAAAGAATTTGCTGTGGCTGATATCGAAGAGGTTACTGCCTACGTTCTCCTCTAGGATTCTGATGGATTCCTGTCTCACGTTGAGGTCTTTTTCCATTTTGAGTTTATCTTTGTGTATGGTGTAAGAGAATGGACAAGTTTCATTCTTCTATATACAGCTATCCAATTTTCCCAGCACCATTTATTGAAAAGACTGTCTTTTTTCCAGTGTATATTTTTTCCTGTTTTGTCAAAGATTATTTGACCATAGAGATGAGGGTCCATATCTGGGCTCTCTACATGTTCCACTGGTCTATGTGTCTGTTTTTATGCCAGTACCATGCTGTCTTGGGGATCACAGCTTTGTAGTAAAGCTTGAAATCAGGTACCATAATGCCCCCAGTTTTGTTTTTCTTTTTCAACATTTCCTTAACAATTCGGGGTCTCTTCTGATTACATACAAATTTTAGGATTATTTGCTCCAGCTCTTTGAAAAATACCAGTGGAATTTTGATCGGAATGGCATTAAAAGTATAGATTGCTCTAGGCAGTATAGACATTTTAACAATCTTTATTCTTCCAATCCAAGAGCATGGAGTGCTCTTCCATCTTTTTGTGTCTTCTTTGATTTCTTTCATGAGTGTTCTGTAGTTCCTTGAGTACAGATCCTTTACCCCTTTGGTTGGGTTTATTCCCAGGTATCTTATGGTTCTTGGTGCTCTAGTAAATGGAATCAATACTCTAATTTCCCTTTCTGTGTTTTCATTGTTAGTGTATAAGAAAGCCACTGATATCTGTACATTGACTTTGTATCCTGCCACATTACTGAATAGAACTGTATGAGTTCTAGTAGTTTGGGGGTGGAGTCTTTTGGGTTTTCCATATAAAGTATCATGTCATCTGCGAAGAGAGAGAGTTTGACTTCTTCACTGCCAATTTGGATACCTTTTATTTCTCTTTGTTGTGTGATTGCTGTTGCTAGGACTTCTAATACTATGTTGAACAAGAGTGGTGAGAGTGCGCATCCTTGTCGTGTTCCTGATCTCAACGGGAAGGCTGTGAGCTTTTTCCCATTGAGGATGATATTTGCTGTGTGTCTTTCATGGTTGGATTTTATGAAGTTCAGGAATGTTCCCTCTATCCCTATACTTTGAAGCATTTTAATCAGGAATGGATGCTGGATTTTGTCAAATGCTTTTTCTGCATCAATTGAGAGGACCACGTGGTTCTTCTCTCTTCTCTTATTAATTTGTTCTATCACATTGATTGATTTGTGAATGTTGAACCATTCTTGCAACCCTGAGATGAATCCCACTTGCTCATGGTGGATAATCTTTTTAATGTGCTGTTGGATCCTATTTCCTCGGATCTTATTGAGAATCCTAGCATCCATATTCATCAGTGATATTGGTCTGAAATTCTCCTTTTTGGTGGGGTCTTTGCCTGGTTTGGGGATCAGGGTAATGCCGGCTTCATAAAAAGAGTCTGGAAGTTTTCCTTTTGCTTCAATTTTTTGAAACAGCTTCAGGACAATAGGTATTATTTCTTCTTTGAAAGCTTGGTAGAATTCCCCAGGGAGTCCATCAGGTCCTGGTCTCTTGTTTTTTGGGAGGTTTTTGATCACTGCTTCGATCTTGCTACTAGATATTGGTCTATTCAGGTTGTCAATTTCTTCCTGGTTCAATTTTGGAAGTTAATAGTTTTCCAGGAATGCATCCATTTCATCTAGGTTGCTTAACTTATTGGCAACTTAATATCCACTTATTAACTGTTGATAATAACGTCTGATGATTGTTTCTATTTCCTTGGTGTTAGTTGTGATCTCTCCCTTTTCATTCATGATTTTATAAATTTGGACCTTCTCTCTTTTCTTTTGGATTAGTGTGGCCAATGGTTTATCGAGCTTATTGATTCTTTCCAAAAACCAGCTTCTAGTTTCATTGATGCATTCTACTGTATCTCTAGTTTCTATCTCAGTGATCTCTGCTCTAATCTTGATTATTCCCCTTCTTGAGTGTGGAGTTGGCATAATTTGTTGTTGATTCTCCAGTTCTTTAAGGTATAGAGACAGCTGGTGTTATTCTGGATTTTTCAATTGTTTTGAGGGAGGCTTGGATGGCTATGTATTTCCCCCTTAGGACCGCATTTGCTGTATCCCATAGGTTTTGGGCCGAAGTGCCTTCATTCTCATTGGTTTCCATGAATTGTTTCAGTTCTTCTTTGATCTACTGGTTGATCCAAGCATTCTTAAGCAAGGTGGTCTTTAGCTTCCAGGTGTTTGAGTTCCTTCCAAACTTTTCCTTGTGATTGAGCTCCAGTTTCAAAGCATTGTGATCTGAGAATATGCAGGGAATAATCTCAGTCTTTTGGTATCAGTTGAGTCCTGATTTGTGACCCAGTATGTGGTCTTTTCTGGAGAAGGTTCCATGTACACTTGAGAAGAATGAGTATTCTGTTGCTTTAGGGTGGAATGTTCTGTTTATATCTATGAGGTCCATCTGGTCCAATGTGTCATTCAATGTTCTTGTTTCTTTATTGATTTTCTGCTTGGATGATCTGTCTATTACCGAGAGTGGCATATTAAGATCTCCTACTATTAATGTATTCATATCAATATGACTCGTTCTCTTGATTAACAGTTCTCTTATGTAATTGGCTGCTCCCATATTGGGGGCATAAGTATTTACAATTGTTGGATCTTCTTGGTGGATAGTCCCTTTAAGAATGATGTAGTGTCCTTCTGTATCTCTGCCTACAGTCTTTAGTTTAAAATCTAATTTATCTGATATGAGAATCGCTACCCCAGCCTTCTTTTGAGGCCCATTGGCATGAAAGATGCTTCTTCATCCCTTCACTTTCAGTCTGGGTGTATCCTTAGGTTCAAAATGGGTCTCTTGTAGACAACATATGGATGGGTCCTGTCGTTTTATCCAATCTGCAGCCCTGTGTCATTTTATGGGCACGTTCAGGCCATTCACGCTGAGAGGGATTCTTGAGAGATACGTTTTTATTGACATTGTGTTACCTGTGAAGTCTTTGTTTCTATAGATTGTCTCCATATATTTCTGTTCGATGATATTATTGGGATTTTTCCCCTTTAAAGAACCCCCTTTAATATTTCCTGCAGTGTCATCTTGGTGGTCACATACTCTTTTAAACCTTGCTGGTCTTGGAAGCTCGTTATCTCTCCATCCATTTTGAATGTCAGTCTTGCTGGATAAAGTATTCTTGGCTGCATGCTCTTCTCATTTAGTGCTCTGAACTCAGCTTGCCAGCCTTTTCTGGCTTGCCTGGTTTCTGTGGACAGGCCTGACGTTATTCTGATGGGCTTTCCTCTGTTCGTAAGGAATTTCTTTGCCCTAACTGCATTCAAGAGCTCCTGTCTACAGTTATGATTCATCATTCTCACTATCAGGTGTCTTGAGGTCTTTCTAGATTCTATAATCTTGGGGGCAAAACGTTCTGCCTCCAGTACATGAATGCTGGTTCGATTCGTGAGATTGGGGAAATTTTTGTGGAGAATTTGTTCAACTATATCTTCTAGTCTTCTTTCTTTCTCCTCCCCCTCAGGGATTCCAATAATTCTGACATTGGAACGTTTCATGACATCATTTATTTCCCTAATTCTGTTTCTGTGGCTTCTAAGCTGTTTTCTCCAGGCTTCCTCCTGATCCTTTTTCTTGTTTTTCCTCCAGATTACTAATTCTATCTTCCGTCTCAGTTACCCCAGCTTTTAGAGAATTTAGATTAGATTGGAACTCAATGAGAACATTATGAATATCATCCCTGGTGCCTTTCAGTTCTGCCCTAATCAATTCCATTTTGTCATCCATGGCTTTCTCCAACCTAGTTATTGTCTGGATAATTGTTAGCCTGAATTCCCTTTCTGACATATTGTCTACGTCCATAGTCATTAGCTCTGTTGCAGAAGGCCCAGTCTCTGTATTTTTCTTCTGTTGGGCATTCCTCCTCCTAGTCATTTTGCTGAGAGATGTCCGAACGGATGTAGCTGAATGTATTGACCGTGGTGCAGGCAAGGTGCACCCTGGAATGCTACTGAGCAATCAAGAGTCCCCACCGAAAAGAAAGAAAAAAGAAAAAAAAAAGGAAAGAAAAAGAAAAAGAGAGAGAGAGACAGGAAAAAAAAGAAAGATAAAATAAAAGAGAAGGCCCAGTGCAAATGGGTCCAAGGTAAGATTTATGAAGTATACAAACAAAAACAGACAAACAAAAAGGCTGATAAAAGTAGATGACAAGAGAAAAAAAATAAATATATAAAAACAAAGAAACAAAAAAAGAACCTTGTCAAAAAGAACCCCAAGTATAAGATTTATATACTACCAGGACAAAAACAAATACACAGAAACACTGGCAGAAGAAAAAGATAGGAGAGTGGTTATAAATTCTCAGTGTGGGTGAGGAAGGTTATTTTGATTCTTCCTGGATGTATCTTGATATCTTTGTTAAAGGACTCAACTTTCCTGAGATAAAGGGGGATTAAAAACCGGTTTACTTATAGGGGTGCATTGATTAGGGAAAGGGGATTACCTTGAAGTTTAACTCTACATGAATGTTAAAAAAATAAAAATAAAAAAAGAATAAACTAAACTAAACTAAAATTAAATTAAAAAGAGAAAAGCAAAAGAAAAACACAGGTATATGTATCAAAAAGTTCTGCTTAAAAGGTTATTATAGAGTTTGATGTACTGGATTCTCACTATGATGGTAAATAGGTTTAAAATTTATCTAAATTTAAAAAAAATGATTATAAAAAATGCATGTGACATAATAATTAAAGAGTGAATATTAAAATAAAACTTCTCTTAGAACTGTTATATATGAGGTATACTATTTAAATACAGTGCAAAAAACACAGAAGCATTAATGATAAATTATTTATTAAAGATTTTTTGGATAATTCTAAAAAAATTTATCTATAAAAAAATGAGCCAGAATAGTGGGAACAAATTAAAAATAAAAGCTGTATCTATGAAGTAGTAGTGGTTGTCTTCTTTCTTTTTTCTTTTTTTTTTTTTTTTTTTTGGTTGGCCTTCTGAGGGAGGGGCCTGCCGCATGGGTTTTCAGGCAGTGTTCCCTGAGTTAAGTCCTCCTGCCCCCATCAAGGGGGTGGGCTCTGAGGAAACCGATTTTTCAGGCTTTTGATCTCTGGAATTTTTGATTCATTTGTTTTCTCTCCCCTTGGCGGCTCTTGATGGGTTTGGAGGTTTCGAGGAAAGCAAAGTGCCCCCAGACCTCCCTCTCAGAGACAAGCCTCAGTCTGTTCCCCTCTGAGTGCTCCAGGGCACATCAGTCCCCCCTCGGCCGCGGGCAGAGCATGTTCCCAGTCACAGTCTCTGGGGTCACAGGACCTCCCGCTTGTATCCAAAACCTCGATAACCGCGGCTGTCTGGGTAGCTCCAGACCTCCAGAGGGGTCCCAAGCATGGATAGCGCACTGAGATTCTCCCACTGGCCGGGGCTGGGAGTGCTCAGATTCTCTGGGGTCCCAGAGACCTCCAGATGGTGCCTGCACGCACCTCTCTCAGGCAGGGGTGTGGGGCGTGACTCAGACTCTGGTAGTGCAGCAGAGAGTGCAAAAGGCTGTGGTTCTCCTGGATGGCGAGGCTCCCTGCCCCTCACAGGAGCGGCCACCCAGATGCTCTCGGGAGCATTGGTGGCTCAGGGACCAAGACCTGGCTTCTTCCCCGCACTCTCTCTGGCTCAGGACCAGGGGTGGCTGTGCTGGTTCTGGGGACTTGAGCCCCTGTCCCTAACCGCCCAGATTCCCACAATTTCACCCCATGATCCTTTGCTCTTTTTCAGTGCTTTCAACAGATTCCAAGTTA
This sequence comes from Lontra canadensis, assembly GCF_010015895.1. Classification (NCBI taxonomy): domain Eukaryota; kingdom Metazoa; phylum Chordata; class Mammalia; order Carnivora; family Mustelidae; genus Lontra; species Lontra canadensis. The sequence goes on along the minus strand of NW_022631200.1, from coordinate 1,286,108 downwards.
ATGCTGGTCCCCAGTCACAGGGCACTCTCGTATTGGGGTATTACTTTCCAATGGTCACTTCTGGTGGCTCTCTCCCCCTTTTGTGTATCTTCCAATATCAGTCCAATGTTCCCACTCTGCTTTACCTGCCCATTGTCATCTTCTGCCCCCACTGAGATCCAGAAGAGTATAATTCTAATCTGAGGCTGATTTCATGGGGGATCAGAGTTCTTTGGTAGGTAATCAGCTCACTTTAGGGTACAGGTTGAAACAGTGCCTCCTCTTACTTCCGCGCCATCTTGTCTTGTTTTTCTCATTTCCAATTTCTATCTTCTTCCATAATATAACTTCTGTTATTGCTTCAAAAATCCAATGTTCACTTTTTCAATATTTCATGTGCTTAAAGGAAAACGAGTTTCTCACATTCTGGCTGTTCCACTGGACTATGATTGACGACTCTGCACACAGTCTTCCATAGCACTCCTTATCACATTGGGGCCACTCTCTGATGTCCCCTCCTATTGGACACTCACTTCCCACACCCCTGAGTTCCAGACATAGTTGCTCCCAGAGCTGTCCTGAAGCTTAGGACTGTAAGGAATAGATAGATGGTCACAGCCCCAATTACCCCCTGGCATCCATCTTCCTGCTTAGAACCGGAGCTTGGATGTGTCTGGCAAGGATGGCTCCCATGGGAGCCACACACTCATACATGGGCAAGACACCACTGGGGGTGGTACACTGGATGGAACCATTCCACACACATACATAGAGGATGTGGCTCAGTGCTGACCTCTGGGCTGGGTCAGTAGGCATAGACATGTCAGTGCCCACTCCACACAAGATGGAAGGGTCACTACTTCCACAGTCACCCAGAAACTGGATTACACAATGGAGAATCTCATCCAGATGGGCATGTCTGCTGTGATCCTGATGGTTCTCGGGTGCTGCTCTTTCAAGCGTGGCAGTCAGAGAAGACCCCAAGATGCAGCCAGCAGAGAAATCTAAGATAGAGAAGACTGACCATTCAGCAAGGTAGATCCTCACCACTGAGTGGGGTAAATTCTGGAAGAAAATCTGGAGCATTACACTGAGGGAACTGTGTGTTGAGAATGTCCAGAGAAGTAAATATGGTTTGCATGTAGGAAATGTGTGGAAAGAACATGTCTTGCTTGTAGAGGACTTTTTTTCTTTTATTTCTTTTCAGCATAACAGTATTCATTGTTTTTGCACCACACCCAGTACTTCATGCAATCCATGCCCTCTACAATACCCACCACCTGGTTCCCCCAACCTCCCACCCCCCACCCCTTTAAAACCCTCAGGTTGTTTTTCAGAGTCCATAGTCTCTCATGGTTCACCTCCCCTTCCAATTTCTCTCAACTCCCTTCTCCTCTCCAGCTCCCCTTGTCCTCCATGCTATTTGTTATGCTCCACAAATAAGTGAAACCATATGATAATTGACTCTCTCTGCTTGACTTATTTCACTCAACATAATCTCTTCCAGTCCCATCCATGTTGCTACAAACTTGGGTATTCATCCTTTCTGATGGAGGCATAAGACTCCATAGTGTATATGGACCATATCTTCCTTATCCATTCGTCCATTGAAGGTCATCTTGGTTCTTTCCACAGTTTGGTGACCGTGGCCATTGCTGCTATAAACATTGGAGTACAGACGGCCCTTCTTTTCACTACATCTGTATCTTTGGGGTCAATACCCAGTAGTGCAATGGCAGGGTCATAGGGAAGCTCTCTCTTTAATTTCTTGTGGAGGACTTTTGTGCCATGAAGCTGGTAAGTTCTTCTCTACTGATATTGATTGTCCCTGACCGGTCCCTGCCTTTCTCACTCCCATGACATGAGACTGCATTCAGGTTGCAGGTGTGGACCCACACATATGCACACCCTCACAGGCTGGTCCACCTCTCTATATATACACATTTTCCTTCATTTTTATTAACCACATCCTTTGAAGTATACTTCTGTTCCTTATAGGACACAAAATCTGGTTTTGAATCACTGAATAGATGGGGTAAAAGTAGGATCTACTTGGAAACAGATAATGGAAGACCATTCCCTAAACCCTCTCTGGACTCATAGAGCTCTTCTCTGCTCTTCTGATGATAGCTGGCAGAGTTTTCCAGAAATACCATCTGCTTGAGGGAACTCAGGGGTGTTTGAAGGGACAGCCTCGTGGTGAGCTGCTACACTAACTCTAAGAAATAATCAGTTTTTAAAAACCTGTCCTTCATGGCATTTCACACTGGCCAGGGGGTGCACTCGATGGAACCATTCCACACACATACACAGAGGACGTGGCTCAGTGCTGACCTCTGTGCTGGGTCAGTGGGCATAGACATGTCAGTGCTCACTCCACACAAGGTGGAAGGGTCACTACTTCCGCAGTCAGCCAGAAACTGGATGTCCTTCCTGCCTGTGAAGACCAGGCCACCCACCTGACCACACAGAGGCAGAAATCAAATTTGACCACCCCCAACTTGACCCCAGGCACTGGTGGTCACTCAGCTTTGGCCTCTGTTCTATTGAAGTCCCCTGAATTTCAGAAATGTTTGTTTCTCTTTCCTGAAATAGGTTGTTGTCAATAATTTCAGAAACATAAGTAGCATTTCTGAGTGCGAACAGCTCATGGGGTCTCTTGAGAGATGCATCACTGGTCCACCTTCACTGTGGGATCTGACACATGGACCTCCTCGTCTTAACCACACCCCTCTTAATCAGGTCAGGAATCTAACAAGATTCTTCCCATCCACGTTCCAGGTCCCACTGACCCCCACAACCACACTGAGAGTGGGGTTGAGGACAGCATGCTACAGACCAGGTCACTGTGCTCATGGTCACCCGGGCAGTGGACAGTGGAGTAGTAATGACATGAGAATCAGCTCTGTCTCCCATATCAGAGTGCTCACCCATGTATTGTTCCCTACAGCTTACAGGCAAGACCCCAGGGTGGGGAGCACGACTCTGCCCCTGCAACAAGGGGCACCGAGGAGCCAGGAGGGACTCACACAGGCATGTGCCCATGAATGGGGTGTGGACCATGTCACAGGAAAATAGAGAAGTCCTGGAGGCTGTGAGAAAAAGGAAGCCACACACCAGGGCCAGGAGAGGGGCCGTGTTTCCTTCCTTAATTACCTGTATTTCTCCTCTTGGCTCATTGCCACTGTGACCTCGACCTGATCCACTCAGAGACATCACATGCGTGTCTGTGCTGACATGAGCTACCCAGCACAGCAGGAGCCCATGTCCCCTGCAGTGTATCTGAGTCTGGGGACATATCTGTGGTGAGGACCATGGGTTGTAGGGATGAAGGAGACCCATGGGGGGGTTCTGGGAGGGAAGGACCTGCCCTGGTCTCCTCACCTGGAAGGGGCATCTCAGGAAGCTTCAGGGTCCACCCCCTGTACCATCATGGACACCAGAGCAGGTCTCAGGGGAGAGGCTGTTCTTCCTGTGGCACTGCTGATGTGTCAACCCTGTGACAGGCAGGCGGGTATCCATGTGGCCACACCCTGTGTGTCTGTCTGTCCTGTGGTCACAGTGGGCCCTCCATCTGCCCAGCTGCAACCAGAGAGAGGAAATACCATGACCTCCACCCTCACAGCCCTGCTGTGTCTTGGTGAGATCTGAGGAGGGGAGGGGACACCCCTGGGAGGGACCTGCCCCACATCCAGGCCCTGGTCTGTTGGAGGCCCCAGGCTCAGGAGGCTCACAGGAGGAGGGAATCTGCAAAGATTTAGGGCAAACTTCTCACAGGACTCTCTTCCAGGGCTGAGTGTGGGCGCCAGGACCCGAGCCCAGGCAGGTGAGTCTGTCCCTAGGGGTCCCAGTCCTCACTGGGGACAGGGGTCACCCACCAGGCAGCAGGGGATGGAGAACAGTAGCTCTGGGATGACAAGGGGGAGTGTCTGGGAGTTTGGGGTTGAGCTGGGAGCTGGGGGTGGGGAAGGTCTGAGTCACAGCCTCTGTTTCCTTCCAGGGACCCTCCTCAGACCCACCATCTGGGCTGAGCCAGGCTCTGTGATGCCCTGGGGGACACCTGTGACCATCTGGTGTCAGGGAAGCCTGGAGGCCCAGGGGTACCTCCTACATAAAGAAGGATACTCAGGGACCTGGGACAGACAGAAACCGCTGGAATCCGGGGACAAGGCCAACTTCTCCATCACATACCTTACAAATGTATATGCAGGAAGATATCACTGTAGCTACTTCAGTCCCACCAGCTGGTCAGAGTACAGTGACCCCCTGGAGCTGGTGGTGACAGGTGTGAGCCCACCTAGGGTCCCACCTCAGGTTCTGCCCTCAGGAAGGGGGTGGGCTCTCAGGTTTCTCCTCTCACAGCCCAGCCTAGGGATACTGTGGGGGGTCTGAGCCCCATTTAACACCACCACCTCCTCCTCTCCTAGGATCTCATGGCCAAGCCAGCCTCTCAGCCCTGCCTAGCCCTGTTGTGACCTCAGGAGGGAATGTGACCCTCCAGTGTGCCTCACGGATGGGATTCCACAGGTTCGTCCTGATGAAGGAAGGAGAGCACCAGCCCTCCTGGACCCTGAACTCCCAGCCAGCCCCCCGTGGGGGGACCCAGGCCCTGTTCCCTGTGGGCCCTGTGACCCCCAGCCTCAGATGAGGTTCAGATGCTATGGCTATTACAGCAACACCCCCCAGGTGTGGTCGGACCCCAGTGGCCCCCTGGAGCTGCTGGTCTCAGGTGAGAAAGTCTGACTGGTGCCCCATCCGGGTTTTGAGGCTCCCTTAAAAAAACAGCCACCACCATTTTGAGACAGGTTAATGGGGACTCTGCTCCCAGGGTGGACCCAACGGGAGGGTGGGTGAGGGGACCATGGGGACTCACAGGTCAGAGTCACGGAGGGTGATGGACAGTGAGATCTGGGGGTCAAGACCAGAGAAGGGATGTTTGGGGACATTCCGTCCCTGCCATCCACGGCATGTCTCTCCCAGGTATGTCAGGAAAGCCCTCCCTGCTGACTCAACAGGGCCCTGTCGTGACCTCTGGACAGAGCCTGACCCTCCAGTGTCACTCTGATATCAGCTACGACAGATTCGCTCTGTCCAAAAAGGGGGCACCTGACCCTCCCCAGCAGGCTGGCCGGCAGCCCCAGGCTGGGTTGTCTGTGGCAGACTTCCCCCTGGGCCCTGTGAGACCTCTCATGGAGGCCGGTATATGTGCTACGGTGGACACACCCTCACCTCTGATTGGTCGACCCCCAGTGACCCCCTGGACATCCTCCTCGCAGGTGAGGGCTAATGGTGTCAGTCAAGACTGCAGACTCTGCTCAGGTCCTGCCAGGGGAGCCCCAGCTGATGGTGGCCGGGACCAGGTGTATGGGGTCCCCAGGGAGAGAGAGACAGAGAGAGACAGGTGATGGGAAGGGACAGACTCGGAGGACACAGACAAACTCCGACTCCACAGAGCAAGGGCCGGACAGCCACTCACCTGCCCTTCCTCTATCTAGGACAGCTGCCCTACACACCCTTCCTCTCAGTGCAGCCAGGACCCACGGTGGCCCCAGGAGAGAATGTGACCCTGCTGTGTCAGTCACGGAGCCCTGTGGACACTTTCCTTCTGTCCAAGGAGGGGGCAGCCGATCCCCCCCTGCGTCTTAGATCACAGTACCGAGCTGGGCAGCACCGGGCTGAATTCCCCATGAGTCCTGTGACCTCAGCCCAGGTGCTATGGCTCTTCCAAAATCTCCCCCTACCTGTTGTCACAGCCCAGTGATCCCCTGGAGCTGCTGGTCTCAGGTGAGGGTCCCTGACAATGTCCTGTCTGAGCTCTGTCAGCTCAGGACTCACGTCTCAGGAAAGCCTGACATAGTAACACATGTGGGGGCCACGGGGGCTGCACAGAGGAGGGTCCTGTCCTGGAGAGGTTGGGAAGATCCACAGTGTGCACCCGGGGTCCCCCATCCTGCAGTCTCAGCAGAGTAAGGAGTAGAAGCTGCGTGGGGGGTGAGTGAGGATGATGGTGAGTGGACAGCACCTCCCACTCACCTCCAGTCCCTCCATAGTAGAATCTGATGGTGTTGTCAGCCCCACGGGACACTCTCCTGCACAGAAGCCTCCCCACCTGCGGGCACCACTCTACTGCCTCCCACCTGTGCTCACCTGGGCATCTCTATGCCCCTCGGTGCACACATGAGACCCAGGAGGGACCAATCCCGGCTCACAGGAGTCCCCAGGGAGGCTGCACCCTATGTCCATGTGCACTGGTGTCCTCTCTACAATGTGTGTGGACGCTGGCCCAGTGTCCCTGTGTCTGCTTCTCACACCTTCTAGAGCAGCACCTGCAGATGAGGACAAAGGGAACTCAGGTGACAGGGACGCCAGACTCAGAAACCAGTCCTTCTTCTCCTGTGTGCATTGGGGTTAGATGGAATCACACGGTCCTTGTGGGGCACCAGCTCTGGGCACTCCCCGGTCTTAGCACGTTTTCAATGAATCTCATTTATCTTATTTGTTTGTTTATCGGTTGGTTGGTTTATTTACTTATGTAGCTCTTCTTCCCATCTCCATCCACACTGCATGTGAGCAATAACGGTGTTCCTATGACCCGGTGCCTGACCATCACCTTTCGTGGATACATATTTATATGTCTGTTGTAGATGTGCGCACACAGATCTCTGTGTGTGTGTGTCTGGCACTGTGGGTATCTGTAAGTAAATGAAGAATGAATTAATGAACACATCCAAGGAGGAATACTGTAGGTATAGAATAAAGTGCAGACCCTGAAGGAAGGGAGCTGGTTGACATGGAGCGACAGGAACCCCACCCCAGACATCATCCCCTCTGTGCTCCTGAGAGTCAGGAGCCCCTGCTCCAGCCCCTCATCCATGGATGCTGCTGGGACCTCGGCTACTGAATAAGTGGGAACTGTCATCTACAGGGACATGAGCCCAGGAGGTCTTGTGTCCCAGACTGAGCAGAGAACATGTGAGGACATGATGATTTCTGTGCTGGGAGGCCATTTTTCCCTGCAACCCTGAGCTGGTGGGGCACAGCCAGAATCTATCCCAAGTGACTCAGAAGCAGAGTCTGAAATCAAAGAGAACAAGGAGGCTGAAGGAATCCAGTGAGGAGAGCAGAGGAAAGCCCCTAGTGCAGAGAAGGGCTAGTTCAGGAACTGTACAAAAACCACATAGTGACAGACTGAGGGATAGAGACACAGAGCAGATGACAGGTTGGACGAGGGTCTCCAGCTCCTTCCATCTGCTTCCATCTTCCCTGCAGAAGCAGCTGGCACCGTGAGCCCACCCCAAAACAACTCAGACCCCAGCAGTGGTGAGTAGGAGAAATTTCCACTGATGGTGCTGGTATGGAGGGGGTGTCCTGTCTGGGGAAGCAGGTCCCGTGTTGGACATGCAGGATCCTGGGTGATTTGGGTCCTCTCTGACCTCTGCAACATCTCGGTCCTCATTCCTAGCCTTGGATCCCAGAGATTACACGGTGGAGAATCTGACCCGCCTGGGCGTGGCTGTCTTGATCCTGGTGGTCCTCGGGATTCTGCTGCTAGAGGCACAGCACAGCCAGAGAAGGACCCCAGACACAGCCAGGAGCTAAACGTGAGGGGGAACAAAGCCACCATTCCATGTGGCAGAGCGTGGGCATGCATTCCAGGTGCCCAGAGGGATCTGGAGGAAAGCCTGCAGCTCACCCTCGCTGATCTGTCTGCTGACAACATCGAGGGGGAGCATGGTTCAGGTGCAGGACATGTCTGGGCTGCTCCCTGTCCGGGACTGGTCCTTCATGACCTGTGGTGCTTTCCCTCCTGCATTGCTGGACATCCTGGTCTTGCCCCTCCTTCCTCATCCCTGTGACTTGAGGGTTCATCCCCCACAGCACGCCTGGTTCATACGTTCCTACAGCGGCAGCTCTGGTCCACCTTCATGGGATACATTTTCCTTCACTTTCCATTTCCACCTTCCCTGATGGGCGCTACTGTCCTCCGTCCCTTCAGCCCAAAACACAGACTGTTTTCATAAGTAAATAAGTGAGTGAAATTAGGTCCGCTTTGGAACAGATGAATCCAAAACCATTCCCTGAACTCTCTTGGACTCATAGAGTTCTGTCCTCATGTGGCAACACATGGTAGAATCTTCCAGAAACACCATCAGTTTGAGTGAGCTCAGGGGCGTTTGAGGTGAAGTCAGGTGGGAGCTGCTACACTGACTCCAAGGAATAAATGGGTTTTCCTTTTTTTTCTTTTTTAGTTGTGATTTGAGTGCCTTTGAATTTCATTCTGTGAGGCATCTGCCTTAGGCTCAGGTCATGATCCCAGGGTCCTGGATGGAGTCCTGTGTTGGGGGATCGCTGCTCAGTGGGGAATCTGCTTCTCCCTCTGTCCCTCCTTCCTGTTTGTGTTCGCTCTCTGTCTCTCTCTCTCTTTCTGTCTCTCTCTCAAAAATAAACAAATAGAATCTATAAAATAAATAAATAAGTAAATGAATGTATGAATGAAGGTAAAGTTGTGTGTAACCATCCCTCAGAACAAGGTACTGACCACACAAGCTTGATCGTGGACCAGCAGGGGCCCCTGGGGAGAGGACAATACACGTCCTTGCAGAGAAGCAGCTGGGATCTCCCACCTGCTCAGGGCGGAACTTCTGTTATCTTCCCTTCTTGGGAGATCACCTGTAGTTAATTAGATGATTCCTTTAAATGCATTTACTCAACCCCAAATCCTATACTGCTTGAACCGGCTTATCTCTTTAACCTATAATCTGCTTCCTCCTTTTATTGTTATCTCATAGCTAATAAATACGGGACTGAGGAGTTGTTCTGGGCTGCAGTCTCCTCACCTGTGGACCCCTGCTCCCCCTCTCTGGAAGCGGATTTGTTTGTGCCTCGTTCTTCTGCTGTTCACTGTCGGGAAGTGGTAGTTGTGATTTTGGCTTATGCCTGTTTCTTTGCATGTTTAGATAACGTAAGATATGAAATACTCCGTAATTGTATACATTTGAGCAAGCATTTAGTGTAAAAAATTAATTTTGTGCACTCACCACATCTTATGAATAGATTTGTAAATCTGATAATCTTATGCAGATTTTTTTGTTTTTTCATCACCACACAGTACGTCATTAGTTTCTGATGCAGTGTTCCATGATTCACTGTTTTCCTACAACACCCAGTGCTCCCTGCACTCTGTGCCCTGCTGAATACCCATCACCGGGCTCACACATTCCATTGTATATATGGACCACACCTTCTTTTAATAGTGACTCTGAAAATAAATGGACTTAATGCTCCAATCAAAAGACACAGGGTATCAGATTGAATAAAAAAGTAAGAGCCATCCACATGCTTTCTAGAAAAGACCAGCAGAGTTTCACTTACTTGTGGAGCATAAGGAATAACATGGAGGACATTAGGAATAGGAAAAGGAAAAGTGAATTGAAGGAAATCGGAGGGGGAGACAAACCATGAGAGACTGCAGACTCTGACTCTACAAAGCTGAGGGTTTTGTAACGAAGGGGATGTTGGGGAAGCCTGGTGGTGGGTATTAAGGAAGGCAGGTATTACATGGAACAATGGGTGTGTTGCATAAACAATGAATCTTGGAACACTAATAAAATAAAATTTAATTCAGATGTTAAAAAACAGTAAAAAATAATAAACAAAAATTTCTTTGATTTCCCAGATTAAAAAAAAAAGAAAAAGAAAGAAAACATTGCCTTATTCCAAGTACAGGAGGGGACCCAATGATGAGGAGCTGGGAACACTGCTGCTGGGGGGCTCTCCTCCTCCCTCACAGAGATGAAGCCGAAGGCTTCATGAAGTCCCTGTCTCCTTGTGCTTGAGGATGTGGGCCCTGCCAACCCTTTTACCTCTGTCCTTTCAAGCTCCCTTGGGTGAGTAAAGCATCCCTCATTCATGATTCCATATAAGTGCATATCCCGATCTCTCGGCTTTTTTCTTCTCCTTAAAACTCAGCTCCCATCAACTTCCTTTGCTTTATCAGGAGACACGGAGACACAGATCTCAGGGACACATCCATGCATACCAGCAGCCTCCTGCTCTGTCTGTGTCTCTTTACAACACCTGACCACTGGCCCGCACACCTTCCTTGCTGCTCTCTGTCCAGACTCACAGTATCCACCCGCCCCCTGTTTCCTGGGTATCTGCATTTTCTCATTTCAGCCTGTCTGTCTGTCATCGGACAAAGCATCCTCAGCATTGACTTCCAATTTCGTGTTCTGCCTTTCAGTTGCATCTTCTCACAGATGGAATGATTATTCACATTAAGTTTTTGCTTTTATTTTTTTACCTCCAAAGAATTGAATTAATTCATTTCCAGATTTCTTTGTTCTTTCATAATATAATTTCATTGTTGCTGCAAATACTCAATGTGTTCCAATCTATCAGTAGTTCACACTTTTAACATAAAATGAGTTTCCTATATTCCTGCTGTTTCATGTCCTGGACTATGATTGACAAGTCTGCACACAGTCTTCCTGAGCACTCCTTATCACATTGGGGTCCCACTCTGATGTCCATTCCTGTTGGACACTCACCTCCTACACCCCTGAGTTCCAGAGACAATTGCTTCCAAGGCTGTCCTGAAGCTCAGGACTGTAAGGGCTGGGTGGTTACAGCCCCACTGACCTCTGGCATCCACTGTCCCACTGCAGGGATCCACTGTCCCTGAGCAGGGATGTGTCTGGCAGGGATGACTCCCATGGGAGCCACACCCTCACACGTGGACTGCTGCCTGTGGGGCTTTCACTGGGCAAAACTCTTCCACACACACACACAGAGGGGACATGGCTCAGTGCTGATGTCTGGGCTGGGTCAATGGGCATAGACATGCCAGGACCCACCCCACACATGGTAGAAGGGTCACACTGCTTCCACAGTCAGTGAGACACTGGATGCCCTTTGTGCCTGTGATAATGTGGCCTCCTGTTCTGGTCACACAGAGGCAGAAATCAAATTTGACGACCCCCAACTTGACCCCAGGCACTGGCGGTCACTCAGCTTTCACTTCTGTTTCTATTGTGGTCCATGTCAATTTCAGAATCTTTTGTTTCTCATTTCCTGCAAATGGCTGTTTCCAATAATTTCATAACATTACAAATAGCATTTCTCAGTGTTAAGACACATGGGGTCTCTCAAGGATGTGGAGACCTAACTGCAAGCTGACAGGGTCCTTGCAGTCTCGGGAGTCTTGTCAAGGAATAGCTCCCCCAATCCCTACAGTTCACTCACTACTTGATTGGGCTCACATAAATGCTCTAGGTCATGCTGACACAGTCCTTGAGCTCCTCTGTAAATATGCTTGAGAAAAGTCTCTTGCTTTGAAGAAAGGCGGTCACCTGGGACTTGTGGTCCTCAACCTCAATCTCCCTGATGAACATTCTTGTTATTGAACTGTAAAATAAAGTCTCTTAGGCATGTTGGGGCTCTACTGGGTCATCAGCTGTGGAGAACTCCTGATCCCAGCTTTCTCTCTCTTGTTTTTCTTAATTCCCACCGTTCTCTCTCAGTTTCCCTGGGACTTCTCACAATGATCAAATATCTAACCTGACTGTGGGGTCTGACACATGGTCCTCTTCGGTCTTAACCACACCCCTCTTAATCAGGTCAGGAATCTAACAAGATTCATCCCATCCACAATCTAGGTCCCACTGACCTCACAACCACTCTGAGGAGTAGAGTGAGGATAGCATGCTACAGACCAGGTCACTGTGCTCATGGTCACCTGGGCAGTGGACACTGGAGTAGTAATGACATGAGAATCAGCTTTGTCTCTCATATCAGAGCACTCACCCAAGTATTGTTCCCTATAACTTACAGGCAAGACCCCACGGTGGGGAAGACATCTCTGCCCCTGGCACTGAGGAGCCAGGATGGACTCACACAGGCATGTGCCCATGAATGGGGTATGGACCATGTCACAGGAAAAGAGAGAAGTCCTTGGGGGCTGTGACAGAAAGAAAGTCCACACTCCAGGGCCAAGAGAGGGTCTGTGTTCCCTTCCCTATTTGCGTCTATTTCTCCTCTGGGCTCTTTGCCACCATGACCTCGACTTGAGCCATTCAAAGACATCACACGAGTGTCTGCGCTGACATGAGCTCCCCAGCACAGCAGGAACCCATGTCCTCTGCAGCAGCTCTGGGTCTGGGGACCCATCTATGGTGAGGACCAGGGTTGTGGGGATGAAGGAGACCCATGGAGGCTCTGGGAGAGAAGGACCTGCCCTGGTCTCCTCACCTGATTGGGCACCACAGGGAGCCCCAGCGTCCCCCGCGGCACCATCATGGACACCAGAGCCAGGTTAGGCCCCTGGGCAGGGGTTGTTCACCTTCCTGTTGTCATATCCTGTGTACGTGACAACCCCATGATAGGACAGCTACCTCTGAGAACCACACCCTGTATGTCTGCATGTCCTGTGGGCACCGTGGTCTCACCCTCTGCACAGCCAGAGTGAGAGAGACGAGACACCATGACCCCCACCTTCATGGCCCTGCTCTGTCTCGGTGAGATCTGAGGAGGGAAAGGGAGGCCTTAGTCTGGGAGGAAGCCACCCCACAGCCAAGCCCTGGTCTGTCAGAGACCCCAGGCTCAGGAGGCTCATGGGAGGAGGAGTTCTGCTAGGATTCGGGGCAAACCTCTCACAGGGACTCTCTTCCAGGGCTGAGTGTAGACCCTAGGATGCAAGCATGGGCAGGTGAGTCTGTCCGCAAAGGTCCCAGTCCTACCTCCTCACTAGGGACAGGGGTCACCCACCAGGCAGTTGGGGATGGAGAACAGCAGTTCTGGGCTGACCCAGGGGGCACTTCTGGGGGTTTGGGGTTGAGCTGGTACCTGGGGATGGGGAAGGTCTGTGTCCCAGCCTCTGTTTCCTTCCAGGGACCCTCCCCAAACCCAAAATCTGGGCTGAGCCCAGCTCTGTGATGCCCTGGGGGACACCTGTGATGATCTGGTGTCAGGGGAGCCTGGAGGCCCAGGAGTACCACCTGCATAAAGAGGGAGACTCATGGACCAGGGACACACAGAAGCCACAGGAGTCCGGGGACAAGGCCAACTTCTCCATCACATACATGACAGATGTACATGCAGGAAGATACCGCTGTGACTATGAATGCCCCAATGACTGGTCAGAACACAGTGACCCCCTGGAGCTGGTGGTGGTGACAGGTGGGAGCCCACTCAGGGTCCCAGCCCCAGACTCTGTCCACAGGAAGGGGGTGGGCTCTCAGGTGTCTCCCTCTCACAGCCCAGCCTGGGGATACCTTGGGAGTCTGAGACCCATTTAACACCACCCCCTCCTCCTCTCCTAGGATCCCATGGCCAACCCAGCCTCTCAGCTCTGCCCAGCCCTGTTGTGACCTCAGGAGGGAATGTGACCCTCCAGTGTGCCTCACGGATGGGATTCCACAGGTTCGTCCTGATGAAGGAAGGAGAGCACCAGCCCTCTTGGACCCTGGTCTCCCAGTCAGTCCCCAGTGGGGGGACCCAGGCCCTGTTCCCTGTGGGCCCTGTGACCCAGAGCCTCAGGTGGATGTTCAGATGCTATGGCTATTACAGCAACACCCCCCAGGTGTGGTCGGACCCCAGTGACCCCCTGGTGCTGCTGGTCTCAGGTGAGAAAGTCTGACTGTTGCCCCATCTGTGTTTTGAGGCACCAGACAGTTAAGGGGGGCTCTGCTTCCAGGGGAGCCCCAAAGAGAGGGTGGGTGAGGAGACCACGGGGACTCACAGGTCAGAGTCACGGAGGGTGATGGATAGTGAGACCCGGGGGTCAGGATGGGAGAAGGGAGCTTTGGGGAGAAGCAGCCCCTGCTATCCACGGCTGGTCTCTTCCAGGTATGTCAGGGAAGCCCTCCCTCCTGACCCAGCAGGGCCCTGTCGTGACCTCTGGACAGAGCCTGACCCTCCAGTGTCACTCTGATGTCAGCTACGACAGATTCGCTTTGTCCAAGGAGGTGGCACCTGACCTTCCATGGCGGCTTGGCCGGCAGACCCAGCCTGGGCTCTCCGGGGCAAACTTCTACCTGGGCCTGGTGAGACCCTCCCACGGGGGCCGGTACACGTGCTACGGTGGACACAACCTCTCCTCCGAGTGGTCGGCCCCCAGTGACCCCCTGGACATCCTGCTCGCAGGTGAGGTCTCACGGTGTCAGTCAGGACTCCAGACTGCCCAGGTCCTGCCAGGGGAGCCCAAGGTGGTGGTGGCTGGGACAAGGGGTGTGGGGTCCCCAGGGAGAGAGAGACAGAGAGAGATGGGGGATGGGAAGGGACAGACTCGGAGGACACAGACAGACTCAGTTCAGATCAAGGTCTGGACAGCCCCTCACCTGCCCTTCCTCTCTCTAGGACAACTGCCCTACACACCCTCCCTCTCGGTGCAGCCGGGACCCACGGTGGCCCCAGGAGAGAATGTGACCCTGCTGTGTCAGTCACGGAGCCCTGTGGACACTTTCCTTCTGTCCAAGGAGGGGGCAGCCGATCCCCCCCTGCGTCTTAGATCACAGTACCGAGCTGGGCAGCACCGGGCTGAATTCCCCATGAGTCCTGTGACCTCAGCCCACGGGGGGACCTACAGGTGCTATGGCTCTTCCAGCACCTCCCCCTACCTGTTGTCACAGCCCAGTGACCCCCTGGAGCTCCTGGTCTCAGGTGAGAGTCGCTGACCCTGTCCCCTCTGTGTCCCAACATTGTCTTTAGGACCCTGTGTCCATGAGGGCTCTGGTCTAGGATGGGAGTGAGGTGTCCAAGGAAATGTCAGGAGAGGGGTCCACTCCTCATGGTGCAGGAGGGAAACAGGCTCTTCCCACCCTTGCCCTGCCCTCACCCACAGCACCAGAATTGTCCCGGTGGAGGAGGACATTTGGGGCCACAGGGCACATGAGGAGGAAGAGCATGTGCAGCGATAAGGTGTCAGGGGAAGCTCCAGTCCCCCCGCCCCACACTCCTGTCTTTTCCCCAGGACCCTCTATGGGTCCTGGCCCCACAACCACAGGGCCAGGCTCAGCTGACTGTAAGTCACAGGGGCTGCTGTCCAGTGGCTCTTCTTCTAGGCTTTCAGAGATGTCAGGGGGACTTCGGGACCCCAGGGGCTCTGAGGCTGGTGGAGGGGGCCGGGGTGGTCATGGCAGAGGGAGGGGGAGGGGCCCAGTAGGGGAGGAGCAGTCAGGTGCAGTGGGGAGTCCTGCAGGCCCGCACCTCACCCTTGCTGACCCCAGGAGGCTCTCAGGGTGTATGACGGTCTCTGTCAGCCTTAGTGGGTGGGTCCGTGGGGAGCAGAGGCTGAGCTGCCCCCTCGGTTCAAGGGCCTCCGGAGGTGCTGGCTGGCACGTGCCCCTCCCTTGTGTGGGCCTCAGTTTCCCCAAGTGTAAAGGAGAGAGTCGTGGACAGAGTAGATTTCCCATCAGACCATGACTCTGATCCTGGGAGAGGAGGGCTCACAGGACTCTATGGGTCCTTTCGCAGCAATGACAGTGACATTGTATGGGGAGGGGAGGGAGGACAATGGCTGGGGGCATTCAGGTAATAAGAGTAATCTAGAAGGACCATCAGCTCTGGAAGAAGATGCAGAGAGAGGCTGTGCCCCAGATGTGGGGCCCAGAACTGTGAGCTGGTGTCTGCACAGGGGACAGCATGAGGAGATCACAGGGAAACCACAGCCCTGGTTTTAGTCTCAGCCCTGCTGCCTCCATGCTGGGCGACCTGAGACATGTGCATGACCTCTCTGTGCCTCAGTTTTCTGTCTGTGGGGTGGGCGGGAGGGACAGCAATTGTCTGCTGGGTGATTGTTGACGGGGTACAGAGCTGAGTGCACAGAACCCAGCAGGTTCCTGGCACACAATAGGTGCTCAGTTAAATGGCATCACTGCTCATTCATGGTGTAGCTCCTGCCCAAGGTCCCCACTGGTACCTGTACATGCTCTTCGGGGCCGCAGTGGCCTTCATCCTGCTGCTCGGCCTCCTCGTCTTCCTTCCAGTTCAACACCGGCATCGGGACAAAGGCAGGAAGTCGGGTGAGAAGGGAAGGGGGTGACCGGCTCCAGGGGTGGTGGCGACTCTGTGGGCCGAACAAGGATGAGCTCAGGGCAGCAGCCAGAGGGAAACCAGAGTGGTGGGAAAGGCCAGCATAGGAGGACACTTGTGCAGAATCTCAACTCAGAGAATCTAGAAAGAAACCCCCAGGTTGGCCCCCACGTGCCAATTGAAGGTTGTCCCCTCTTTCGATCTGGGGAGATGGAGAAACACACAGACAGTATGTGTGAAGGGCATCTTTCCCTAGAATCAAAAGGGGGGGTCATACCCTCCCAGCCCAGAGGGACACTGATTCCCAACATCCTGCAGGGGCTGCAGACCCGGAGCCCCAGGACAGAGGCCTGCACGACAGGTAACTCCTGCCCGCAGTCCCCCAGACTCCCACCCACCTGCCCCTGCTATGCCCCCCTAACACCCTGTCTCCTCCCCAGCTCCAGCCCAGCCCGTGCCGCCCAGGAGGAGAGCCTCTGTGAGACGAAGGGGGCTGCCCTGGGGGTGGGCTGGGAGGGTCCGGCAGCGTCGGGGGTGAGGACTGAATTCCCACATGCCCCTCAGCCCACTGCTGAAGCCCCGGGATGGCAGATGCCCTATCTGGGAGCAGGGCAGGGTCTGTAGCCCTGAGATGAGGGCTCAGGGGACCTTGCCAAGAGACACACCCTTTTCTGTCCCAGCAGACGCTGCCATGCAAGACACTCAGCCTGAGGAGGGGGTGGAGCTGGACCATCAGGTAAGAGCCCTGCTCTCGTGCAGACCCCAGGACCCCTGTGGTGCCAAACTGAATCCAGTGGACACTTCCGTGTCCTCACACCACCCAATCTCAGTAGTGTCCTTCAGAGGCCCTCACACTCCTTGGGCACCCAGGATCAGCCCACTGTGACCTTGTGGGGTCTCCTCTGTGCTCCCCTTGTCTGGCTCCCCAAACACTGTCTGATTTCTGGTTGTTCACGTCTCAAGAGGGTGCATGAAGAAATGATTCTCCCACTGGTCACGAAGCCCCTTCATTCATTCAGCCAGCAAAAGGCACAGGGAGCCCAGCATTTGCCAGGCCCCACCTAGTGCTGCTGGCATAGCTGTGAGCAAATCTGACCACCCTCCATGAGTTCACTTTGTGGGTGGTGGACAATATGCACGGAAGTGGGCAGCATCCTCAAGGGCAACATGGGGCCAAGGAAAATAAAGCAGGGTACAGAGTAGCAGGTGCAAAGGTCCTGAGGCAGCAACATGCTTTATCAGGAGCATGGCCCATGCAGCTGCAACCAAATGAGCAAGAAACACTGTCCAGAATAGAATCAGAGCCAGAGTTGAATCACACGCCCCAAGGCTCAGGAAGCCCCTGCAGAGTTCACCAGGAAAGTGACCTAATGGGCAGGAAAGTTTGAAGCATCGCTCTGGCAACCATGGGGAAAATTGTCTGAGGTGGTCGAGGGGAATCAAGGAGACAAACCTCCCCCTCACTGTCTGTCCGCAGCAGAACACACAAGATGAAGACCCCCAGGGACTTCCGTACGCCCAGGTGAGCTGGTCAAGATCAAGATTCAGGTGGGGACTGGCCACTTCTCCTTCCCCTGTGTCAGAGATATTGCTGGACTCGGAGGACAGACAAGCAGAGGAAAACAGGCAGATGGACTGTCAGGTGGGTCCCTTCTTCTCCAAGCATTCAGGCTCCCCCTCCTCAATCACAAACCTCCCCTCTTTTCCCCACTGCAGGTTGCTGCATCTGACACCCCCCAGGATGTAACCTATACCCAGCTTCACCCCTTGACCCTCAGACAGGAGACAAGGGCATCCCCTCCCTCCCAATCAGGGGAGCCCCCAGCAGAGCCCAGTGTGTATGCTGCTCTGGCCATCCACTAGCCCAGGAGTGGTCCTGATCCCACACTCCATGGAGGGGGACCACAGGGACCTTGGAAGGCACAGGAGCCGCCCACAGTGGGTGCCACCTAATGATGACCCCAGCCAGCCTGGACTCTTCACATGGACCAGTAAGAACTTCTGGGACCCTCTGGGAGTCACTGATTCTGCCATCAAAGATAGTAATACCTCTACACTTTGGAAATCAAAGCAACAGGCTTCTCAATTACCCATGAGTGAAATGAGAAAATCCAAATGGAAATGAGAGAATGTTTACACTGAAGGACAATGTAAATGTTACACATCAAATCTATGAAATGGGAAAATAAGAACCAAGAACCAATCTATTAGAACAGAAAAAGACTAAAATAATTAATGACAGAACCTATTTTATTGAGAATTTGGGAAAAGAATAGCAAGTTATTCCAAACAAAGTTAGAAGGCAGAAAATAATAAAAGACAAGACATATCTAGTACTGAGGACACATTTAAAAATAGAGAAAAATCAATGATGCTGAAAGTGTTCCTTTTTGTAAGCAATGGTCACATTTATAAATCTTAGCCACAAAACCAAGAAAAGAGAGAGAGAGAGGGAGGAGGCACACATCACCATTATTAGGATGGCGTCCCATCCTACAGACTTTAAATTTAGAATGGAACATTATTAACTCTTTTATGCTGATATATGAGACATGTAGATGCAATGGATAAAATTCTCAAAATAGAAGCTACTAAAATGATGGAGAAGTAGAAAATATGTATCACCTTATGAATACATTGAATGCATTGACTGTGATCAAACCCCATCTGAAAAGTATGTGGAAACTGAGAGAAATGGAGAGCAGAGTGGTGGCTGGTGGGGCTGCAGTGTGGAAATGGGGAGGTGTTGGTCAGGAGTATAGGCAGAAGAAGAACAAGTTCTCTACAGTTGTAAGACCACAAGTTCTGGGGATCTCACGTACAGCATGATGACCACAACTCATAACACTGTACCCTATTCTTGAATGTTGCAAAGAGAATAGATCTAACTGTTCTCATCACATACAAGAAAGGCAGCTGTGGTATGGCATGGAAGTGTGAGCTAACGGCATGGCGATAATCATTTTGTTATATTTGTGTCTGTTGAGGAAGCTTCATTGGCAATTTCCTGCAAACACTTACACCCTTAGGAAACACACACATGGTTACACACATGCATAGACACACACCAAAATTACACAAACCTTTCCTGAGAATAAAAAGGGAGGAAGCAATATTGGATCAGGCCAGGGAACTGTGAACACCAAAAACTGGCAAGGTAATTGCGAATGAAAAAGGCGCAGAAATTTCTCTCACATAAACTTAGATGTACATCTCTAAACAAAACGTTCACAAATAAGATCCAGCAATAGGACTCTACACCATGACCACACTGGATTTTGGAGGGAGGGGAGGAACAGAGTAGCTTAACTCAATCAATATAATCTGATACATTAACAGAATAAGTAAAAATGATCATCTCACAAACCAGAGGGAGGGGTATGGGGAGATGGGTGAAAAGGTGAAGGAGATTAAGACGTACCAACTTCCAGTTACACAATAAATGAGCACCAGGGATGAAAATTACAGTTTAGGGAATATAATCAGTAACATTGTAATCATTTTTTGTGTGACACATGGTAATTGGATTTCTTAGAGTGAGCACTGCCTAACGTATATAATTGCTAATTCACTATGATGGACACTTGAAACTAATATCATATGTTAACTATAATTCAAAATTCAAAAATGATGTATTATAAGTTGGCAAATTGAACATAATAATAAAAACTTAAAATTAAGAAATACTCTCCACAGATGCAGACAAAGCTTTCAATAAAATACACCAACAATTCATAATGCACACAAAAGCTCATCAGAAATAAAAAGGAGTTTCCAACAATTCATGAAGCCATGGTTAGCAATCAGCACCTGGCCTTCATCTTTAAAGGTGAGAACTTGACGTCTTTCTCTCTGTGATGGGGATGGTCCAAGTATGTTTCTAATGACCGTTTGTATTCAGCACAGCATTCAGTTCATATAATTGGAGATACCAACCAATCCTTAAACCAGTTAGCATGGCAAAAATTAACAAGACAGGGAACAACAAATGTTGGCGAGGATGTGGAGAAAGCGGAACCCTCCTACACTGTTGGTGGGAAGGCAAATTGGTGCAGCCACTTTAGGAAACAGTGTGGAGGTTCCTCAATTAAAAATAGAACTACCATATGACCCAGCAATTGCACTACTGGGTATTTACCCCAAAGTTACAGATGTAGTGAAAAGAAGGGCCATCTGTACCCCAATGTTCATAGCTGTAAGGACCTATTTAGCCAGAGCGATTCCATCTTGGTTAAATAGCCATCTTGTTGTTTGTGCAGTAAACTTAAATTGACCCCGCCCCCAAGAGAAACTTACTTAGAAACAAGTCCGGGAAACCAGTAAAATGTAGTTGGCTAGTTCCTGATAACAGAGCCCAGAATACAAGGACGAGTCAGGCCAGATGGAGACATCTAATCAGTACGAAGTACTACTTATAACACTGAGAAGGTCTTGCCCAAACCAAAACCACTCCATCTTGGGAAGGACGACCATCTTATTATTCACACTGAATATCTTAACTGACTAAGCCTTCCTGAAAAGTACTGTTTGTAACAGCTCCTGGTATGGGGTAATCGTGAATGACAAGTCACCAGACCCAATGGAGCTAGCCAATCAGCAAGAGACACACAAACCCGGTGGGTTGAGATACCAAGATGTGGGTTGCAGTTGCGCCCAATAAAAGCTGGCCTGTAAGATTGGGAGGGGTGGCTCTCTTTAGAGGCGGCCCTGACGGGTCAGTTGATTCTTGAGCCTGTAGACTGGAGGGGGTCGCTCTCTTCAGAGATGGCCCTGGCCGGTCAGTCTGACTTCTAATGCTTGGCATAAAATAGATCTTTGCATAATTTTTACTTTGTCTCAGTCTCGTTCCTTTGAAAATGGACCCTAACAATAGCAGCAATGACCACAGTCGCCAAACTGTGGAAAGAACCAAGATGACCTTCAATAGATGAATTCTTGCCTTTGTAATTGGTGTAAGGTGGTATCTCAATGTGGTTTTGATCTGATTTGAATAAATAAAATCTTGAAAAAAAACTAATGATGACTTGAGGAGATTATGCTGAGTGAAATAAGTCAAGCAGAGAGAGTCGGTTATCATATGGTTTCACTTACTTGTGGAGCGTAAGGAATGACAAGGAGGACATGGGGAGATGGAGAGGAGAAGGGAGTCGGGGGAAATCGGAGGGCAGATGAACCATGAGAGACTGTGGACTCCGAGAAACAAACAGGGTTTTGGCGGGGAGGGGGTTGGGATGGGTGAGCCTGGTGGTGGGTATTCAGGAGGGCAGGGATCCCATGGAGCACTGGGTGTGGTGCATAAACAATGAATCTTGGAACACTGAAAAGAATTTAAAAAAAAAGAATACAGACTTTAAAAGCAAAATTCAGACATAGGATCTATACTGACTCAGACAAATGAGAACATATGCCTTTAACGATTTACATTGATTAGCTTTCTAAATTCAACAACACCAGTATTTGGGCACTTCTGTTGGATGGCAGATGCTGAGAACACATGAAACATGAAATGTAATTAAACCATTTTTCCTCGTCTAAAAAAACCGATGATGTATTTATGCTGCTTAATTGAATTTAAATTTAAAAAATAAACCTGGTCCCTTCTAGACATGTGGATGGCTCTTACTTTTTTATTCGATCTGATACCCTGTGTCCTTTGATTGGAGCATTAAGCCCATTTAATTCAGAGTCACTATTAAAGAAGATGTGGTCCATACACACAATGGAACATCACTCAGCCATCAGAAAGGATGAATACCCAACTTTCGCATCAACATGGACGGGACTGGAGGAGACTGTGCTGAGTGAAGTACGTCAAGCAGAGAGAGTCAATGATCATGTGGTTTCACTCATATGTGGAACATAAGGAGAAGCACGGAGGACATTAGAAGAAGGAAGGGGAAAATGAAGGGGGTACATCGGAGGGGGGATGAACCATGAGAGACTGTGGACTCTGAGAAACAAACTGAGGGTTTTAGAGGGGAGGGTGGGGGGGTGGATAAGCCTGGTGATGGGTATTCAGGAGGGCATGGATGGCAGGGAGCACTGGGTGTTATACGCAAACAATGAATCATGGAACACTGCATCAAAAACTAATGATGTGTGGTGACTAACATCACACAATTAAAAATTTTTTTTAAAGATATGAACTTAGTGCCATTGTATTGCCTATAACATCCTCTTTCTGTAGATTGTTTCTTAGTGGTCCGTAATACTTTGGGCTCTCTCTTTGCTTACAGAATGTCCCTTAATATTTCCTGCAGGTCTGGCTTGGAGGTCACATGTCCTCTCAGTTTCTGTCTGTCCCGAAAGTGCTTCACCTCTCCATCAGTTCTGCACAACAGCCTTGCTGGGTGAAGGATTCTTGGCCGCATGTTCCTCTCATTTAGTACCTGACTGTGTCCCGGCTGCCCTTTCTGGCTTGCCAGGTCTCTGTGCACAGGTCTGATGTTGGGGTGATGTTTCTCCGTCCACAGGTTAGGAGCTTCTTGTCCCAACCTGCTATCAGGATTTTCTCTTTATCTCTGAAATTTGCAAGCTTCAGTATTACATGCTGGGGTGTTGATCTATTTTTATATTGATTTGGGGAGGGGTCATCTCTACCTCTTGGACATGAATGCTTGTTTCCTTTCCCAGGTTAGGGAAGTTCTCAGCTCTGGTTGCTCAAATACACCTTCTGCCCCCACCCCCAGGTTCCCAATAATTCTGATGTCGATGTATTTCATAACATCCCTGATTTCTCAAGGCCTCTCCTCATGAGCTGTTAGTTGTTTACCTCTCTTTCCCTCGGCTTCCTTCCTTCACACCAACCTGTCTTCTACGTCACTCACTCTCTCTTCTGCCTCCTTTACCCTCGCTGTTAGAGCATCCAATTTAGGCAGCATCTGCTAGAGCATTTTTAATTTGGCCTGATTAGATCTCATTTCTGCACTAAGACATTCTCTAATGTCTTTTATGCTTTTTTCAGGCCCAGATATTAACTTGATCATCGCTATCCAGAACTCCATCTCTGACATTTTACTGGTATCCATATGGATTACATCTGTGGCAGAGAACATTACCTCTGGTTCTTTGTTTTGTTGTGAATTCCCACTTCGAGTCATTTTGCCCAGAGAAGAATGGGTGAGTGAGTGAGCAGAATCAAAATATACCAAATATATGGGGGGTCTGGGTGGCTCAGTGGGTTAAGCCTCTGCCTTCGGCTCGGGTCATGATCTCAGGGTCCTGGAATCGAGACCCGCATCGGGCTCTCTGCTCACCGGGGAACCTGCTTCCCCCACCCTCTCTGCCTGCCTCTCTGCCTGCTTGTGGTCTCTCTCTCTCTCTGTCAAATAAATAAATAAATAAAATCTTTTAAAAAATATCAAATATGACCCAAGCAGAATACACACTAGACAATTCTGAAGAGGTCAGAAATGGAAACAGAAAAGGAAATAAAAGGGGGGAGGAGGGTGATCTGCTTGTTCCTGAGTGAATTTTGGTCTGTGTTTGAGATTTGACACTTTTTTGACACTAATTTGAGATTAAGACACTCGATCTCAAAATTGCAAAGAAAGCAAACTTACATATATACACAAATAAAACTGAAGAGTGAAAGGAGGCCCAAAATGACCAACATATGTATAAAATGTAGATGTAAGAAATGAAAGTTAAAACATGACTTAAAAACGAATTGATAAAATAGGAAAATAGTTAAAAAGAGAAACAAGATAAAAGAGAAATGGAAAATTTTAAACTGAAAGAGAAATGAATCATGAGGGAAAAAATCGCATTCTCTCTACTATGTTCCCATAGTGCTGGAGTTTTACAGTCTTGTGTGATCCGTAAACTTGTGTACCTGTGTCTTCTGGGGGAGGGGCCTGCTGCGATGCTGCTTCTCAGATGTCCTTGCCTGGGCGGGAGTTCACTGCCCCTTGCCAGTGGGCTAGGCTCAGGGGAAGCTGGTCCTCTATGTGCCTTTTTTCCCCTGAAGGCTTTCTGTGGCTCTTTAGAGGATCAGAATAAAAATGCCTGTGCCCAAATCTCCAGCCCAGAGCTGAAAAGACTGTGGTCCCCTCCCTGTGAACCCTCTGGGATAAAAGGTCCTGACTTTCATGTGTGCCAAACTCGGCAGACTCCTGCAGTGCACGTCCACAGTGATCCTTCAGGAGAAAGTCGAGGGTCCCACGATACTGCCCTTTGTAGGGTACTGGAACTGAGAGCAGTCACCGTATGGAACGCACAAGCTCTGCCCCTCCTGGGGGAAGGCAGAGGGCAGCTCTGTACTGTCCTTTACTGGCCTGTCACCCTCAGAGCTGTTGCCTGGTCAGGACTGGACCCATTTTGCCGATCCCGGAGGATGGTGGAAGGTCCCCATGTTCCAGTCCTCTGCAGGGTGCCCAGGCTGACAGCAGTCCCCCCAGTTGGCACAGCTCGGGGCTTATGGTGAATCAAGCTGAGGGCCCCCCCCGCCCCCCGGGCTCACTGACCATAACCAGTTTCCCCGATCCACTGCTTTGAACTCTACCGGCTCAGGCACTACATTATTTTTGAGGCTCCTGGGATCCAGGGACCACACTGATGACCCACCTAGAAGTCTTTCTGTTTCATCCCAAGAGCCCCTTTCAGGCAGCCATATCTCTCACTGGAGGAGATTTCTAAGGGTTCATATTTTGCCCTCGGGGGCTATAACACTTCTTGGTGGAGGACACAAGGAGGCTCCCGCCCCTCCATTTGTCTTTGGTATCTCCCCTCAGATTCACATCTCTGGACATCCCACCTTAAAAAAAGCACTCACTTCTCTACTTGTAGAGTTCCAGGTATGTTTTTTGCTTGGATCTCAGGTTGAATTCATGTTGTGCAGAATGGATTGATAGTTACATAGCTAAATTCAAGGGGCCGGATGAGACGGGGTCCCCCACTCTTCCACCTTCTTATCTCTTCCCTTAAATATTTCACATTCTTAGTGCAAAATGCCTTTCCCACATTCCTGCTGTCCCACGACCTGGACCATGATGGACCACTCTGCACACAGTCTTCCATAGCACTGCTCACATATTGGGGTCACTCTCTGATGTCCATTCACCTCCCACACACTCACCTCCCACACCCCTGAGTTCCAGACACAGTTGCTTCCAGAGCTGCCCAGATTTCAGGACTGTAAGGGGTGGATGGTCTCTGTTGCCCTCCCCTGTGGCATCCACTCTCTGAACTTAATGTCTGAGCAGGGATGTGTCCATCAGTGATGGCTCCCATGGGAACCGCACACCCACACATGGGCAGACACCAGTGGAGGGTAGGTCCACGGGACAGAACCATTCCACACACACACAGAGGGAATGTGGCTCAGGGCTGACCTCTGGGCTCAGGCAGAGGGCAGAGACATGCCAGCGCCCACCCCACACATGGTGGAGGGTCACGCTGATTCCACAGTCACCCAGAAACTCGATACCCTTCCTGCCTGCGAGAATGTGGCAACTCTTTTGGCCACACAGAGGCGGAAATCATATTTGACCACCCTCAGCTGGACTCCAGGCACTGTGGTCAGTCAGCTTTCATCTCTGTTCTGCTGTGGTCCCTCTCAATTCCAGAAACTCTCGTTTCATATTTCCTGCAAAACGCTATTGTAAACCATTTCATAAACGTCACCAATAGCATTTCTCATCTGTAGAGTGACATAGGGACTCTCGAGGATGTGCATCTCTGGTCCACCCTGATTGTGGGGTATGACACATGGACCTCTTGTGTCTCAGCCACACCCCTCTTAATCCATTCAGAAAATACCAATGATTGATCGCAACCGCTTTGAGTGGGGTTCAGGAAAGTATGCTACAGACCAGGTGATGTGCGCAAGGTCACCAGGGCAGTGGGCACGGCAGTAGTATTCACATGAGAATCAGCTTTGTTCCTCAAATCACAGCACTCACCCATGAATTACCCCCTACAGCTCTCAGAAAGGACCACAGTGTGGGGAGGATGTCCCTGCCCCTGGATCAAGGGACAGAGGAGCCAGCAGGGGACTCAGAGGTGTGCTCCCTGGAAGGGAAAGTGGACAGCGTCAGAGGAAAATAGAGAAGTCCACGGAGGCTATGCAGAAAGAAAGCCCATGCTCCAGGGTCAGGAGAGGGGCTGTGTTTCCTTCCCTATTTGCCCCTATTTCTCCTCTAGCCTCATTGCCACCATGATTTCATCCTGAGCCGAGCAGATTTGTCACAGGTATGTCCATGCTGACATGACCTCCACAGGGCAGCAGGAACCCACATCCTTCACAGCATTCCCGGGGTCTGGGGACCCTCTCCATGGTGAGGACCAGGGATGAGCTGAGGATGAAGAAGACCCAGTGGGGAGGCTCTGGGTGGGAAGGACCTGCCCTGGTCTCCTCACCTAGATGGGGCATCTCAGGAAGCCTCAGGTCCCCCTGCAGCACCATCATGGACACCTGAGCAGGACTCAGAAGAGAGAATATTCACTTCCCTCGTTTCACATCCTGCTAACATGACAACCTCATGAAAGGAAGACCAGCCACTGGGTATCCACACCCTGTGTGTCTCTCTTTCCTGCAGGCACCATAGTACCAACAATGGCACAGCTGGAACCAGAGAGAGGAGACACCATGACCCCCACCCTCATGGTCCTGCTGTGTCTCGGTGAGATCCGACGAGGGGAGGGGAATCCCTACTCTGGGAGGGACCCGAGGGACCCGCCCCACACTCAGGTCTGGTCTTTCGGATACCCCAGGCTCAGGAGGCTCATGAGGAGGAGGGGATCTGCTAGATTCAGGGCAAAGCTCTCACAGGGACTCTCTTCCAGGGCTGAGTGTGGGCCCCAGGACCAGACCGCAGGCAGGGGAGTCTGTCCCCAGAGATCCCAGTCCACCACCTCACTGGGGACATGGGTCACCCACCAGGCAGCAGGGGATGGAGAACAACAGTTTTGAACTGACTGAGGGGGACGTCTGGGGGTTTGGGGCTGAACTGGGACCTGGAGGTGGGGAAGGTCTGTGTCCCAGCCTCTATTTCCTTCCAGGGACCCTCCCCAAAACCACCATCTGGGCTGAGCCAGGCTCTGTGATGCCGTGGGGGACACCTATGACTGTCTGGTGTCAGGAGAGCCTGGAGGTCCAGGAGTACCGCCTGCATAAAAGGGAGACTCGTGGACCTGGGACAGACTGCTGGCACTGGAGCCTGGGGACAAGGCCAAGTTCTCCATCACACACATGACAGATGTATATGCAAGAAGATATCACTGTGACTATCTCAGTCCCCCTGGCTGTTGACCAGGTCAACAGCCAGGGGGACTGAGATAGTCACAGTGATATCTTCCTGAGATATCAGAGCCCAGTGACCCCTGGAGCTGGTGGTGACAGGCGTGAGCCCACTCAGGGGCCCAGGCCCAGGCTCTGCCATCAGGAAGGGGGTTTGCTCTCAGGTGTCTCCCTCTCACAGCCCAGCCTCTCACAGCCCAGGATAGTGTAGGGGGTCTGAGGCCGACTTAACACCACCCACTCCTCCTTTCCTAGGATCCCATAGCCAACCCAGCCTCTCAGCCCTGCCCAGCCCTGTCGTGACCTCAGGAGGGAACATGACCCTCCAGTGTGCCTCACAGATGGGATCCCACAGGTTCGTCCTGATGAAGGAAGGAGAGTGCCAGCCCTCCTGGACCCTAAACTACCAGCCAGCCCCCTGTGGGGGGACGCAGGCCCTGTTCCCTGTGGGCCTCATGACCTCCAGCCTCAGGTGGATGTTCAGATGCTATGGCTATTACAGCAACACCCCCCAGGTGTGGTCGGACCCCAGTGACCACCTGGAACTACTGCTCTCAGGTGAGGGTCTGTGACCCTGTCCTGTCTGAGCTCTGTCAGCTCAGGAAAAAGTCTCCGGAAAGCCTGACACAGTAGCACATGTGGGGATCACGGGGTCTCCACAGAGGAGGGTCCTGCCCTGGAGAGGTTGGGAAGATCCACAGTGTGCACCTGGGGTCCCCCATCCTGCAGTCTCAGCAGAGTAAGGAGTAGGGGCTGCGTGGGGGTGAGTGAGGATGATGGTGAGTAGACAGCGCCTCCCACTCACCTCCAGTCCCTCCATAGCAGAATCTGATGGTGTTGTCAGCCCCACGGGACACTCTCCTGGACAGAATCCTCCCCACCTGTGGGCACCACTCTACTGCCTCCTGTGTTCACCTGGGCGCCTCCATGTCCCTTGGTGCACATCTGAGACCTAGGAGGGGCCGAATCTGGCTCACGGGGATCCCCAAGGAGGATGTACCACATGTCCATGTGCACTGGTGTCCACTCTCCTTTTTGTGTGGATGCTGGTCCAATGTCCCTGTGTCTGCTTCTCACACCTTCTAGAGCAGCACCTGCAGATGAGGACAAAGGGAACTTAGGTGACAGGGACGCCAGACTCAGAAAGGAGTCCTCCTTCTCCTGTGTGTATTGGGTTAGACGGATTCAGAGGGTCCTTGTGGGGCACAAGCTTTGAGCACTCCCGGGTCTTAGCACACTTTCAATCAGTCTCATTTAATTTTTTTTGTTCATTTATTTATTATTTGTTTATTTACTTATGTAGCTCTTCTTCTCATCTCCATCCACACTGCATGCAGGCAATAACGGTGTTCCTATGACCAACGGACTGACCATCACCTTTCATGGGTACATATTTATATGCCTGTTGTAGATGTGCGCACATAGATCTCTCTCTCTTTCTCTGTCTCTGTCACTCTGTGTGTGTGTCTATCTGTTTGTCTGTCTGGCACTGTGGGAATCTGTAAGTATTTGAAGAATAAATTAATGAACATAGCCAAGGAGGAATACTGTAGGTACAGAATAAAGTGCAGACCCTGAAGGAAGGGAGCTGGTTGACATGGAGGGACAGGGACCCGGCCCCAGACATGGGCCCCTCTGTGCTCCTGACAATCAGGAGCTCCTAACTCTAGCTCCTCATCCGTGGACACTGCTGGGACCCTGACTACTGAATAAGTGGGAATTCTCATCTACAGAGACATGAGCCCAGGAGGTCTTATGTCCCAGACTGAGCGGAGAACATGCGAGGACATGATGATTTCTGTGCTGGGAGGCCGTTTTTCCCTGCAACCCTGAGCTGGTGGGGCACAGCCAGAATCTATCCCAAGTGACTCAGAAGCAGAGTCTGAAATCAAAGAGAACAAGGAGGCTGAAGGAATCCAGTGAGGAGAGCAGAGGAAAGCCCCTAGTGCAGAGAAGGGCTAGTTCAGAAACTGTACAAAAACTACATACTGATAGGCTGAGGGATAGAGACACAGAGCAGACAGGTGGGACAGGGGTCTCCAGCTCCTTCCATCTCCTTCCATCTTCCCTGCAGAAGCAGCTGGCACCGTGAGCCCACCCCAAAACAACTCAGACCCCAGCAGTGGTGGATAGGAGAAAGTCCCAGTGATGGGGCTTGTATGGAGGGAGAGTCCTGTGTGGGGAAGCAGGTCCCCTGGGTGGACATGCAGGATCCTGGTGATTTGGGTCCTCTCCGACCTCTGCAACATCTCTGTCCTCATTCCTAGCCTCAGACCCCAGAGATTACACGATGGAGAATCTGACCCGCATGGGCGTGGCTGTCTTGATCCTGGTGGTCCTCGGGATTCTGCTGCTAGAGGCTCAGCACAGCCAGAGAAGGACCCCAGATGCAGCCAGGAGCTAAACACAAGGGGGAGCAAAGCCACCATTCCCTGTGGCAGAGCGTGGGCATGCATCCCTGGTGCCCACAGGGATCTGGAGGAAAGTCTACAGCTCATGCTCGCTGATCTGTCTGCTGACAACATCGAGGGGGAGCATGGTTCAGGTGCAGGACATGTCTGGGCTGCTCCCTGTCCAGGACTCGTCCCCTGTGACCTGTGGTGCTTTCCCTCCCACATTATTGGACATCCTTGACTGGCCCCTCTTTCCTCATCCCCGTGACTTGAGGGTTCATCCCACAAGGCAGGGCTGGTTCATATCTTCCTATGGTGGCAGCTCTGGTCCACCTTCGTGAGATACATTTTCCTTCACTTTCCATTTCCACCTTCCCTGATGGGCGCTACTGTCCTCCATCCCTTCAGCCCAAAACACAGACTCTGTTTTCATAAGTAAATAAGTGGGTGAAAATTTGGACCACGTTTTAACAGATGAATCCAAAACCGTTCCTTGAACCCTCTCTGGACTCACAGAGCTCTTCTGTGCTCATGTGGCAACACCTGGTGGAATCTTCCAGAAACACCATCAGTTTGAGTGAGCTCAGGGGCGTTTGAGGTGAAGCCAGGTGGGAGCTGCTACACTGACTCCAAGGAATAAATGGGTTTTCCTTTTTTATTAAGTTGTGATTTGGGCGACTTAGAGTTTCATTCCATTAGGCACCTGCCTTGGGCTCAGGTCATGATCCCAGGGTCCTGGGATGGTGTCCTGAGCAGGGATCCCTCCTCAGTGGGGAATCTGCTTCTCCCTCTGTCCCTCCTTCTGGCTCCTGTTCACTCTCTGTCTCTCTCTCTCTCTCAAAAATAAATAAATAAAATCTTTAAAATAAATAAATAAGTAAATAAATGTGCAAATAAAGATAAAGTTGTGTGTAACCGTCCCTCAGAACAAGGTACTGACCAAACATGCTTGATCGTGGACCAGCAGGGGCGCCTGGGGAGAGGATGATACACGTCCTTGCAGAGGAGCAGCTGGGGTCACCGGCCTGCTCAGGGGAGACCTTCTGTTTTCTCCCTTTCTCCGGAGATCACCTGTAGTTAATTAGATGATTCCTTTAAATGTGTTTACTCAACCACAAATCCTATACTGCTCGATCAGGCATATCTCGTTTATCTATAATCTGCTTCCTCCTTTGTTGATTGTTATCTCATATCTAATGAATACGGGACAGAGTTGTTCTGGGCTGCAGTCTCCGCACCTGCCAACCCCTGCTCCCGCTCTCTGGGAGCGGACTTGTTTGTGCCTCGTTCTTCCCCCGAGTGCCGTTGGGAAGTGGCAGTTGTCATTGTGGCTTCTGCCTCTTTCTTTGCATGTTTATGTAAGGTAAGTTATGAAACACTTCATAATTGTATACATTTGAGCAAGCATTTAGCGTAAAAATTGATTTTGTGCACTCACTACATCTTATGCATAGACTTGTAAATCTGATAACCTTTTTTTTTTTAATTTGACAGAGAGATCACAAGTAGGCAGAGAGGCAGGCAGAGAGAGGGAAGCAGGCTCCCTGCTGAGCAGAGAGCCCGATGTGGGGCTCAATCCCAGGACCCTGAGATCATGACCTGAGCCGAAGGCAGAGGCTTAAACCACTGAGCCACCCAGGTGCCCCTAAATCTGATAACCTTATGCAGATTTTTTTGTTATTTAGTCACCGCACAGTACGTCATTAGTTTCTGATGCAGCGTTCCATGATTCATTGTTTGTGTACAACACCCAGTGCTCCCTGCAACCCGTGCCCTCCTGAATACCCAACACGGGCTCGCCCATCCCCCCCCCCCCCCCCCCCCCCAGCCCCCCTCTGAGCGCCCCGCCCCCCCCCCCCTCCGCGCCCCCCCCGGCCCCCCCCCCCCCCCCCCCCCCCCGCAAAACCCTCAGTTTGTTTCTGAGGGTCCGCAGTCTCTCGTGGTTCATCTCCCCCTCCAATTTACCCCCGTCATTTTCCCCTTCCTTCTCTCGATGTCCTCCATGTTATCCCTTATTTCCACATAAGAGTGAAACATATGATAATTGACCTTTTCTGTTTGACTCATTTCACTCAGCATAATCTCCTTCAGTCCTATCCATGTTGATACAAAAGTTGGGTATTCATCCTTTCTGATGGCTGACTGATATTCCATTGTATATATGGACTCTTCTTTTAATAATGACTCTGAAAATACATGGGCTTAATGCTCCAATCAAAAGACACAGGGTATCAGATTGAATAAAAAAGTGAGAGCCATCCACATGCTTTCTAGAAAAGACCGGCAGAGTTTCACTTACTTGTGGAATAACATGGGGGACATTAGGAATAGGAAAAGGAAAAGTGAATTGAAGGAAATCGGAGGGGGAGACGAACCAAGAGAGACTGTAGACTCTTGACTGTACAAAGCTGAGGGTTTTGTAACAAAGGGGGCTTTGGGGGAACCTGGTGGTGGGTATTAAGGAAGGCAGGTATTGCATGCAACAATGGGTGTGTTGCATAAACAATGAATCTTGGAACACTAATAAAATAAAATTTAATTCAGATGTTAAAAAACAATAAAAAATAATAAACAAAAATTTCTTTGATTTCCCAGAAAGAAAACTTTGCCTTATTCCAAGTACAGGAGGGCCCCAATGATGAGGAGCTGGAAACACAGCTGCTGGGGGGCTCTCCTCCTCCCTCACAGAGATGAAGCCCAAGGCTTCATGAAGTCCCTTTCTCCTTGTGCTTGAGGATGTGGGCCCTGCCAACCCTTTTACCTCTGTCCTTTCAAGCTCCCTTGGGTGAGTAAAGCATCCCTCATTCATGATTCCATATAAGTGCATATCCCGATCTCTCTGCTTTTTTCTTCTCCTTAAAACTCAGCTCCTGTCTTCTGCCCATTTTTTGACATGATTATATATATATGATTATATAAAAAAATGGGCAGAAGATATGAACAGACACTTCTCCAATGAAGACATACAAATGGCTATCAGACACATGAAAAAATGTTCATCATCACTAGCCATCAGGGAGATTCAAATTAAAACCACATTGAGATATCACCTTACACCAGTAGAATGGCCAAAATTAGCAAGACAGGAAACAGCATGTGTTGGAGGGGATGTGGAGAAAGGGGAATCCTCTTACACTGTTGGCAGAATGCAAGTTGGTGCAGCCTCTTTGGAGAACAGTGTGGAGATTCCTCAAGAAATTAAAAATAGAACTTCCCTATGACCCTGCAATTGCACTGCTGGGTATTTACCCCAAAGATACAGATGGAGTGAAAATAAGGGCCATCTGTACCCCAATGTTTATAGCAGCAATGGCCACGCTTGCCAAACTGTGGAAAGAACCAAGATGCCCTTCAACGGACAAATGGATAAGGAAGATGTGGTCCATATACACTATGGAGTCTTATGCCTCCATCAGAAAGGATGAATACTCAACAACTTTTGTAGCAACATGGACGGGACTGGAAGAGATTCTGCTGAGTGAAATAAGTCAAGCAGAGAGAGTCAGTTATCCTGGGGTTTCACTTATTTGTGGAGCATAACAAATAGCATGGAGGACATGGGGAGTTAGGAGAAGGCATTTGGGGGAAATTGGAAGGGGAGGTGAACAATGAGAGACTATGAACTCTGAAAAACAATCTGAAGGATTTGAAGAGGTGGGGGGTGGGAGGTTGGGGGAACCAGGTGGTGGGTATTAGGGAGGGCACGGATTGCATGGAGCACTGGGTGTGGTACAAAAACAATGAATACTGTTATGCTGAAAATAAATTTAAAAAATGATTAAAAAAAAAAAACCTCAGCTCCTGTCAACTTCCTTTGCTTTATCAGAAGATATGGAGACACAGATTTCAGGGACACATCCATACATACCAGCAGCCTCCTGCTCTGTCTGTGTCTCTTTACAATACCTGACCACTGACCCCTGGGACTGTTGCCTCACACCTTCCTCACTGCTCTCTTTCCAGACTCACAATATCCACCAGCCCCCTGTTCCCTGGGTATCTGCATGTTCTCATTTCAGCCTGTCTGTCATCGGACAAAGCATCCTCAGTGTTGTCTTCCAATTTCACGTTCTGCCTTTCAGCTGCATCTTCTCACAGATGGAATGATTATTCACATTAAGTTTTTGCTTTTATTTTTTTACCTCCAGAGAATTTAATTAATTCATTTCCAGATTTCTATGTTCTTTCATAATATAACTTCATTATTGCTGCAAACAATGTGCTCCAATTTTTTAGTAGTTCACATTTTTAACATAAAATGTTAAATTTTCTTATAAAATATAAATATAACATTATTATAAAATATAAATTATTATAAAAAATTAAAATTATTATAAAATATAAATGTTATATTCCTGCCATTTCATGTCCTGGACTATGACTGACGAGTCTGAACACAGTCTTCCTGAGCACTCCTTATCACATTGGGGTCCCTCTCTGATGTCCATTCCTATTTGGCACTCACCTCCTACACCCCTGAGTTCCAGAGACAATTGCTTCCAGGGCTGTCCTGAAGCTCAGGACTGTAAGGGCTGGGTGGTTACAGCCCCACTGGCCTCTGGGATCTACTGTCCCAACTTAGCATCTGAGCAGGGATGTGTCTGGCAGGGATGACTCCCATGGGAACCACACCCTCACACGTGGACTGCTGCCTGTGTAGGACTCCACTGGACGGAACTCTTCCACACATACACACACACATAGAGGGGACATGGCTCAGTGCTGATGTCTGGGCTGCGTCAGTAGCATAGACATGCCAGGGCCCACCCCACACATGGTAGAAGGGTCACACTGCTTCCACAGTCAGCCAGAAACTGGATGTCCTTTATGCTGTGATAATGTGGCCTCCTGTTCTGGTCACACAGAGGCAGAAATCGAATTTGACGACCCCCAACTTGACCCCAGCACTGGCGGTCACTCAGCTTTCACTTCTGTTTCTATTGTGGTCCGTTTCAATTTCAGAAAATTTTGTTTCTCATTTCCTGCAAATGGCTGTTTCCAATAATCATAACATTATAAATAGCATTTTTCAGTGTTAAGAACACATGGAGTCTCTCAAGGATGTGGAGACCTAACTGCAAGCTGACAGGGTCCTTGTAGTCTCAGGAGTCTTGCCAAGGGCTAGCTCCCCCAATCCCTACAGTTTACTCATTACTTGATTGGGCTCACATAAGCACTCTGGGTCATGCTGACACAGTGCTTGAGATCCTCTGTAAATATGCTTGAGAAAAGTTTGCTTTGAAGCAGGGGGTCACCTAGGACTTGGGGTCCTCCAACCTCAAGCTCCCTGATAAATATTCTGGTTATTGAACTCTAAAATAAAGTCTCTTGGGCATGTTGGGGCTCCACTGGGTCATCAGCCCTTGGAGATCTCCTGATTCCAGCTTTCTGTCTCTTGTTTTTCTGAACTTCCCACTGTTCTCTCTCAGTCTTCCTTGGGACGTCTCACAATGATCACTGATCTAACCTGACTGTGGGGTCTGACACATGAACCTCTTCTGTCTTAACCACACCCCTCTTAATCAGGTCAGGAATCTAACAAGATTCATCCCATCCACTATATAGATCCCACTGACCCCACAACCACTCTGAGGAGTAGAGTCAGGACAGCAGGCTACAGACCAGGTCACTGTGCTCACGGTCACCTGGGCAGTGGAGACTGGAGTAGTAATGACATGAGAATCAGCTTTGTCTCTCATATCAGAGCACTCACCCAAGTATTGTTCCCTACGGCTTACAGGCAAGACCCCAGGGTGGGGAGGACATCTCTGCCCCTGCAGCAAGGAGCGTCGAGGAGCCAGGAGGGACTCACTCAGGCATGTGCCCATGAATGGGGTGTGGACCATGTCACAGGAAAAGAGAGAAGTCCTTGGAGGCTGTGACAGAAAGAGAGCCCACAATCCAGGGCCAAGAGAGGGTCTGTGTTCCCTTCCCTATTTGCCTGTATTTCTCCTCTGGGCTCATTGTCGACGTGACCTTGACCTGAGTGATTCAAAGACGTCACACAAGTGTGACGCAGGAATCCATGTCCCCTGCAGCAGCTCTGGGTCTGGGGTCCCACCAATGGTGAGGACCAGGATTGTGGGGATGAAGAAGACCCTTGGGGGAGGCTCTGGGAGAGAAGGACCTGCCCTGGTCTCCTCACCTGATTGGGCATCACAGGGAGCCCAGGGTCCCCCTGCTGCACCGTCATGGACACCAGAGCCAGGTTAGGCCCCTGGGCAGGGGTTGTTCAGCTTCCTATTGTCATATCCTGCATACATGACAACCCCATGAAAGGACAACTGCCTCTGAGAACCACACCCTGTGTGTCTGCCTGACCTGTGGGCGCCGTGGTCTCACTCTCTGCACATCCAGAGTGAGAGAGAAGAGACACCATGGCCCCCATCCTCACAGCCCTGCTCTGTCTTGGTGAGATATGAGGAGGGAAAGGGATGCCCTATCTGGGAGGAACCCACCCCACAGTCAAGCCCTGGTCTGTCAGAGACCCCAGGTTCAGGAGGCTCATGGGACGAGGGGATCTGCTAGGATTCAGGGCAAACCTCTCACAGGGACTCTCTTCCAGGGCTGAGTGTAAACTCCAGGACCAAAGCACAGACAGGTGAGTCTGTCCCCAGAGGCCCCAGCCCCACCTTCTCACTGGGCACAGGGGTCACCCAGTAGGCAGTGAGGGACGGAGACCAGCACTTCTGGGGGCACGCTGGGGGTTTGGTGCTGAGCTGGGACCTGGGGGTGAGGAAGATCTGTCCCAGCCTCTGTTTCCTTCCAGGGACCCTCCCCAAAACCACCATCTGGGCTGAGCCAGACTCTGTGATGTCGTGGGGGACACCTGTCACCATTTGGTGTCAGGGGGGCCTGGAGGCCCAGGAGTACCACCTGCATAAAGAGGGATACTCATGGACCTGGGACACACAGAAGACCCTGGAGCCCGGGGACAAGGCCAACTTCTCCATCACATACATGACAGTTGTATATGCAGGAAGATATCGCTGTGACTATGAACAACCCAATGACTGGTCAGAGTACAGTGACCCCCCAGAGCTGGTGGTGACAGGTGCGAGCCCACTCAGGGTCCCAGCCCCAGATTCTTCCCTCAGGAAGGGGGTCTGCCTCTAAGTGTCTCCCTCCCACAGCCCAGGCTGGGGATGATGTAGGGGACCTGAGCCTCTTTTTACACTGTCCACTCCTCCTCTCCTAGGATCCCAGGACAAACCCAGGCTCTCAGCCCTGCCCAGCCCTGTTGTGACCTCAGGAGGGAATGTAACCCTCCATTGTGCCTCACGGATGGGAATCCACAGGTTCATCCTGATGAGGGAAGGAGAGCGCCAGCCCTCCTGGACCCTGAACTCCCAGGCAGCCTCCCGTGGGGGGACCCAGGCCCTGTTCCCTGTGGGCCCCGTCACCCCCAGCCTCAGGTGGACGTTCAGATGCTATGGCTATTATAGCAACACCCCCCAGGTGTGGTCGGACCCCAGTGACCCCCTGGAGCTGATGGTGTCAGGTGAGAAAGTCTGACTGTTGCCCCATTCGTGCTTTGAGTCACCCGACAGGTTAACAGGGACTCTGCTCCCAGGGGAGCCCCAATGAGAGGGTGGGTGTGAGGACCACGGGAAGTCACAGGTCAGAGTCACGGAGGGTGATGGACAGTGAGACCCGGGGGTCAGGATGGGAGAAGGGAGGTTTGGGGAGAAGCAGCCCCTGCCTTCCACGGCTGGTCTCTCCCAGGTGTGTCGGGGAAGCCCTCCCTCCTGACCCAGCAGGGCCCTGTCGTGACACCTGGACAGAGCATGACCCTCTAGTGTCACTCTGATGTCAGCTACGACAGATTCGTTCTGTCCAAGGAGGGGACACATGAACCTTCCCAGCGGCTTGTCCGGCAGCCCCAGGCTGGGCTCTCTGGTGCAGACTTCTACCTGGGCCTGGTGAGACCCTCCCACGGGGGCCAGTACATGTGTTATGGTGAAAACACCGTCTCCTCCGAGTGTCGGCCCCCAGTGACCCCCTGGATATCCTGCTCGCAGGTGAGGGCTAATGGGTTCAGTCAGGACTGCAGACTCTGCACAGGTCCTGCCAGGGGAGTCCAAGGTGGTGGTGGCTGGGACAAGGGTTCTGGGGTCCCCAAGGAGAGAGAGAGACAGAGAGAGATGGGGGATGGGAAGGGACAGACCCGGAGGACACAGACAGACTCAGTTCAGAACAAGGGCTGGACAGCCCCTCACCCGCCTTTCCTCTCTCTTAGGACAACTGCCCTACACACCCTCCCTCTCAGTGCAGCCTGGACCCACGGTGGCCCCAGGAGAGAATGTGACCCTGCTGTGTCAGTCATGGAGCCCTGTGGACACTTTCCTTCTGTCCAAGGAGGGGGCAGCCGATCCCCTGCTGCGTCTTAGAACACAGTACCGAGCTGGGCAGCACCAGGCTGAATTCCCCATGAGTCCTGTGACCTCAGCCCACAGAGGGACCTACAGGTGCTACGGCTCCACCAGCACCTCCCCCTACCTGTTGTCACAGCCCAGTGACCCCCTGGAGCTCCTAGTATCAGGTAAGGGTCCCTGACACTGTCCTGTCTGAGCTCTGTCAGCTCAGGACCCACGTCTCAGGAAAGCCTGACACAGTAACAGATGTGGAGGTCAGGGGGGCTCCACAGAGGAGGGTCCTGCCCTGGAGAGGTTGGGAAGATCCACAGTGTGCACCCGGGTCCCCCATCGTGTAGTCTCGGCAGAGTAAGGATTAGGGATCATGTGGGGGGTGAGTGAGGATGATGGTGCGTAGACAGCGCCTCCCACTCACCTCCTGTCCCTCCATAGCAGAATCCAATCCGTGGCGTCAGGGACACTCTCCTGGACAGAAGTCTCCCACCTGCGGGCACCACTTGCTGCCCTCCATACTCACCTGGGAGCCTACATGCCCCTCGGTGCACACCTGAGACCCAGGAGGGTCGAGTCTGGCTCATGGGAGACCCCAGGGAGGCTGCACCCCATGTCTGTGTGCACTGGTGTCCACTCTGCATTGTGTGTGGTCGCTGGTCCAGTGTCCCTGTGTCTGCTTCTCACACCTTCTAGAGCAGCACCTGCAGATGATGACAAAGGGAACTTAGGTGACAGGGATGGCAGACTCAGAAACCGTCCTCCTTCTTCTGTGTGCATTGGAGTTAGAAGGATTCACATGGTCTCTGTGGGGAACAAGCTCTGGGCACTCCCAGGTCTTAGCACATTTTCAATGAGTCTCTTTTTTTGCTTGTTTGTTTGTTTGTTTACTTATGTACCTCTTCTTCCCATCTCGATCCACACTGCTTGTGAGCAATAACGGTGTTCCTATGACCCAGTGCCTGACCGTCACCTTTCGTGGATACATATTTATATGCCTGTTGTAGATGTGTGCACATAGATCTCTCTCTCTCTCTCTCTCTCTCTCTCTCTGTGTGTGTGTGTGTGTGCGCGCGCATGTGCGTCTGTGTGTGTGTGTATCTGGCACTGTGAGTATCTCTAAGTATATGAAGAATGAATTAATGAACATAGCCAAAGAGGAATACTGTAGGTAAAGAATAAAGTGCAGACCCTGAAAGAAGCAAGCTGGTTGACATTGAGGGACAGGGACCTGACCCCAGACATCATCCCCTCTGTGCTCCTGACAGTCAGGAGCCCCTGGCACCAGCCCCTCATCCATGGATGCTGCTGGGACCTTGGCTACTGAATAAGTGGAAACTGTCATCTTCAGGGACATGAGCCCAGGGGATCTTGTGTCCCAGACAGAACAGAGAACATGTGAGGACATGATGATTTCTGTGCTGGGAGGACATTTTTCTCTGCAACCCTGAGCTGGAGGGGCACAGCCAGAATCTATCCCAAGTGACTCAGAAGCAGAGTCTGAAATCAAAGAGAACAAGGAGGCTGAAGGAATCCAGTGAGGAGAGCAGAGGAAAGCCCCTAGTGCAGAGAAGGGCTAGTTCAGAAACTGTACAAAAACTACATAGTGACAAGCTGAGGGATAAAGACACAGAGCAGAGGACAGGCTGGACGGGGGTATCTAGCTCCTTCCATCTGCTTCCATCTGCTTCTGTCTTCCCTGTGGAAGCAGCTGGCACTGTGAGCCCACCCCAAAACAACTCAGACCCCAGCAGTGGTGAGTAGGAGAAAGTCCCAGTGATGGGACTGCTGTGGAGGTGGGTGTTCTCTTTGGGGAGGCAGGTACCTTAGGTGGACATGCAGGATCCTGGATGGTTTGGGTCCACCCTGACCTCTGCAACCTCTCTGTCCTCATTCCTAGCCTCGGACCCCAAAGATTACACGGTGGAGAATCTGACCCGCCTGGGCGTGGCTGCCTTGATCCTGGTGGTCCTCGGGATTCTGCTGCTAGAGGCTCAGCACAGCCAAAGAAAGACCCCAGATGCAGCCAGGAGCTAAACACGAGAAGGAGCAAAGCCACCATTCCCTGTGGCAGAGCTGTGGGCATGCATCCCAGGTGCCCAGAGGGATCTGGAGAAAAGTCTGCAGTTCACCCTCGCTGATCTGTCTGCTGACAACATCAAGGGGGAGCATGGTTCAGGTGCAGGACATGTCTGGGCTGCTCCCTGTCCAGGACTCGTCCCCCCTGACCTGTGGTGCTTTCCCTCCTGCATTGTTGGACATCCTTGACTGCCCCTGTCTTTCCTCATCCCTGTGACTTGAGAGTTCATCCCACAAGGCAGGGCTGCTTCATACCTCCCTACAGCGGCAGCTCTGGTCCACCTTCGTGGGATTCATTATCCTTCACTTTCCATTTCCACTTTCCCTGATGGGCGCTACTGTCCTCCATCCCTTCAGCCCAAAACACGGACTCTGTTTTCATAAGTAAATAAGTGGGTGAAAATCAGGTCCACGTTGGAATAGATGAATCCAAAACCATTCCCTGAACCCTCTCTGGACTCACAGAGCTCTTCTGTCCTCATGTGGCGACACCTACTGGAATCTTCCAGAAACACCATCAGGTTGAGTGAGCTTAGGGGCGATTGAAGTGTAGCCTGGTAGGGAGCTTCTACACTGACTCCATGGATTAAATGTTTGGGTTTTTTTTTTTTTTTAAGTTGTGATTCATAGTATTTGCCCACTTCTTTGGTGTAAACACTCCCGTCATGGGCAACATCAAGGAGCCATGTGAACGCACTGTGCACCCAGGTGGGAGTCATGGATACACCGTCATCACGAGTGAGTGTGATCCAGCTGTGGGGTCACCTCACTGGTCATCCCAACGTGCACGTGTGCCTCCCTGTATTGTAAACATCCTGGTATTTTCCAGCTCAGTGTAATGCCACGGTTTCAGGGAAACTGACACACAAATCCTACTACAGCCACAGGACAAGCAAGAGAACACAATGGCAACATCCATCGTTGGAGAAAATACTGTGTACTTAGAATCCCAGTACATTCCTGGTAGGAGTATAAATTGCTAAGGACAAGTTGGGGATCAGATCAGAGTCATCTGGTGAAAGCAAGGGATGCAGCTCTGCCCAAGAATCCCACACCCTAGTGGAAACCATGTGCGTAGGCGTGGCACCTGTGGGAGAATATTGACAAGTGTGTTGCTCAGTGTAGACACAAACCATAGAGTTCAATCCCACACAATTAGCATTTTTTTAATTTTTAATTTTTTCAACGTAACAGTATTCATTATTTTTGCACCACACCCAGTGCTCCATGCAATCCGTGCCCTCTCCAATACCCACCACCTGGATCCCCCAACCTCCCACACCCCCGCCCCTTCAAAACCCTCAGATTGTTTTTCAGAGTCCATAGTCTCTCATGGTTCACCTCCCCTTCCAATTTCCCTCAACTCCCTTCTCCTCTCCATCTCCCCTTGTCCTCTATGCTATTTGTTATGCTCCACAAATAAGTGAAACCATATGATAATTGACTTTCTCTGCTTGACTTATATGAACAGACACTTCTCCAATGAAGACATACAAATGGCTATCAGACACATGAAAAATGTTCACAATTAGTATTTAATGGCAAATGTGGAATGGGATGTTTTAAGGCTGAAAAATCACAAACTGAAACCACCAGCAGTGTACAGATCAATTTCATCCTCCACATCGTGTATAGGAAAGCACATGTCAAGAACCCTGCATATGATTAATCCATCACATATATAATGTTCTTGAAGAGACAGTCATTTTTTAAGCACAACTGACTAACTTCAACCCCATAAATAATGGGAGGAAAAGCTTCCCATAATCCATTATGGCGGTAAACCATACAAATGCCTGAGCTACGTATAGGTCCGTCTCTAAGAATCTGTCTGTTTTTCCTCATGGACTCGCCCTCTGTCCTACCAGACCATCATCCTGAGCAGCTGGGAGGAACCTCAGTTCCAGCTCATTCCTTGTCTGTCCCATCCCTAATCTCTGAGAGTTCAGGGCAGACAGCTGTGTGCAAGGGTGCTGGTCCCCAGGGTCAGAGTTCTCTCCACTCCATTCCTAGATGGAAACTTATTAGGGGCTGGACCTCGAAAACAGATACAGAACCCCTCGACCTTAGTGTTGTATTAAAAAGTGGAAATAGGGCACCTGAGTGGCTCAGTGGGTTAAGACTCTGCCTTCGCCTCAGGTCATGATCTCAGGGTCCTGGGATCGAGACCCATATGGGGCTCTCTGCTCAGCAGGGACCCTGCTTTCCCCTCTCTCTCTGCCTGCCTCTCTGACTACTTGTGATCTCTCTCTCTGTCAAGTAAATAAATAAAATATATATAAAATTAAAAAAAATTTTTAAGTGGAAATGACTTTTGGGTGGCAGAGAGCTTCCAACACAGGAAAACCTCTAATGACAATCCCTGGAATAATTCTTGCCCCACAGCTAATAGTTCCTTCCCTCATGGATCTTACTTCTGGAGAGAGAAAAGAGTGGGACCCGTGAAGAAAGACCCCCATTTCCTCCGGGATTCACCATGCACGAGGGTCCTAGATATGCTGACCCATTTCCATGGCAATGGCAATATGACCCTCTACACCTCTACACCTGCAGGAAGAGAAATGCTCTGAGCTTGAGGATAACCAGGCTCTATGAGATCCCAGAATAAGCCAGCAGGCCCCAAGTAATGACTGTGGGCATTGCAAATGCCACCAACAGAAAGTGCCCCTGGCGAGTGGAGTTGTCAGGTCAGGGTCCTGTGTCTCCACATGAAGCCCATCTTACCCTTGTGACCTGAAGTACTGTAGGGACAAGACCTCGGTCACAGTGCTGCTGATTCTCACAGTAGCCCCACAGACAAATCTCTGTATGCTGCTCCACACCCTTCAAATAACAAGGTGACATGCACTTTTGTTTTAAGTGCAACAAACAGTTTAGTTCTCTCATAAACCTCAGCGGGACATTAGCAATACTGTTGTCATTCAGGAGATTGGTTTTCCCATCAAAATCCAAAATTTCTTGGTGAAAAACACATCCACAAGGTTTGGGGGACACCAGGTGTTGCTTGTTCAATAACTCAAGCCCAGAGAGTCCAGTTAACTCTTGAAGAAAATGAGATTGAATTTGAATCAAATTCAGCTGCTTCCATTCAGTAAACCAGAAGAGTTAAAAATGCTGATTACCAGGGGCAACTGGGTGGCTCAGTGGATTAAAGCCTTTGCCTTTGGCTCAGGTCATAATCCCAGGGTCCTGGGCTCGAGCCCCACATCAGACTCTTTGCTCAGCAGGGAGCCTGCTTCCTCCTCTCTCTGCCTACCTCTGTCTACATGTATTCTCTGTGTGTCAAATAAATAAATAATCTAAAAAAAAAAGAAGGATGACCAAAAAATGTTTGGGTGGTATCTATGTTTCAGAGAAAAGAACAGCTCAGCATGCTGATGAACAAGATCCAAGTTTTCCAGCTACAGAAACAGCAAGATGCCAGGTGATTTCTCAAACTTATTTGTGATATTTTATTTTTTATTATTATGTTTGATTGTGTTATGTTAGTGACAACCATAACACAATATTTGTGATATTTGAAAGATACAATAAAAGCTGAATTGATGTGGAGGGGTGGAAACAATCTCATTTATAATATCATCAATAATAAAATATTTGGGAATAAATTTAACCAAAGAGGTGAAAGCTATACCCTGAAAACCGTAAGACTTTTGATGAAAGAAAATGAAGAAGACCCAAACAGATGAAAAATGTCCCAAGTTTATGGGTTGGAAGAATACTATTGTTAAAGTATCTCTATTGCCTGTATTATCTAGATAAGCATGCTAGCCAGATATCTATAATAAGAAGAATGGAAAAATACAGGTAGATATATTCACGCAAGAAATACTATATTGCAGTCCAGAACAATGAAATGGAGCTATAAAAATTTTTATGTGGAGAACGGTGTGGAGATTCCTTAAGAAATTAAAAATAGAGCTGCCCTATGACCCTGCAATTGCACTACTGGGTATTTATCCCAAAGATACAGATGTAGTGAAAAGAAGGGCCATCTGTACCCCAATGTTCATAGCAGCATTCATAGCCACAATTCATAGCCACAGTTGCCAAACTGTGGAAAGAACCAAGATGCCCTTCAATGGACGAATGGATAAAGAAGATGTGGTCCATATACACAATGGAGTATTACACCTCCATCAGAAAGGATGAATACCCAACTTTTGTAGCAACATGGACAGGACTGGAAGAGATTATGCTGAGTGAAATAAGTCAAGCAGAGAGAGTCAATTATCATATGGTTTCACTTATTTGTGGAGCATAACAAATAACATGGAGGACAAGGGGAGATGGAGAGGAGAAGAGGGTTGAGGGAAATTGGAGGGGGAGATGAACCATGAGAGACTATGGACTCTGAAAAACAATCTGAAGGTTTTGAAGGGGTGGGGTGGGAGGTCGGGGGAGCCTGGTGGTGGGTATTATGGAGGGCACGTATTGCATGGAGTACTGGGTGTGGTGCATAAACAATGAATTCTGTTACACTGAAAATAAATTAAATTGGGAGACAAGAAGGTGGGGAAGTAGGAGGAGGCGCCGTTTCAACCTGTATCCTAAAGTGAGCTGATTACCTACCAAAGAACTCCGATCACCCATGAAATCAGCCTGAGATCAGAATTATAGACATCTGGATCTCTACAGGGGCAGAAGACGCCAGTGGGCAGAAGCGTTCCAAGGTGCACCT
Organism: Lontra canadensis; assembly: GCF_010015895.1. Classification (NCBI taxonomy): domain Eukaryota; kingdom Metazoa; phylum Chordata; class Mammalia; order Carnivora; family Mustelidae; genus Lontra; species Lontra canadensis. Next base: position 1,241,342 of record NW_022631200.1, on the reverse strand, counting down.
TGACTGCACCATGGTTGATACATCCAGCTACATCAATTCAGCCATCTCTCACCAAAATGACTAGGAGGAGGAATGCCCAACAGAAGAAAAATACAGAGGATGGGCCTTCTGCAACAGAGCTAACGGCTATCAACATAGACAATATGTCGGAAAGGGAATTCAAGCTAACAATTATCCAGGCAATAGCTAGGTTGGAGAAAGCCATGGATGACCAAACAGAATTGATTAGGGCAGAACTGAAAGCCACCAGGGATGATGTTCACAATGCTCTCAATGAGCTCCAATCTAATCTAAATTCTCTAAAAGCTAGGGTAACTGAGACAGAAGATAGAATTAGTGATCTGGAGGACAAACAGATAGAGAGAAAGGAACAGGAGGAAGCCTAGAACAAACAGCTTAGAAGCCATGAAAACAGAATCATGGAAATAAATGATGCCATGAAACGTTCCAACATCAGAATTATTGGAATCCCTGAAGGGGAGGAGAAAGAAAGAAGTCTAGAAGATATAGTGGAACAAGTTTTCCATGAAAATTTTCCCAATCTCACAAATGGACCAGCTTTCATGTACTAGAGGCAGAATGGTTTCCCCCCAAGATTATAGATTCTCAAAAGTCCTCGAGAAACCTAATAGTAAGAATGAAGAATTATAATTGTAGGCAGACCCTCTTGAAAGCTGCTAGGACAAAAAGCTCCTTACGTACAGAGAAAAGCCCATCAGAACAACGTCAGACCTGTCCACAGAGACCTGGCAAGCCAGAAAGGGCTGGCAAGATATATTTAGGGCACTAAATGAGAAGAGCATGCAGCCAAGAATACTTTATCCAGCAAAACTGAAATTCAAAATGGATGGAGAGATAAAGAGTTTCCAAGACCGGCAAGGTTTAAAATACTATGCAACTACCAAACCGACACTGCAGGAAATATTAAGGGGGGTTCTATAAAAGAGGAAAAATCCTAAAAATACCATTGAACAGAAATATAGAGACAATCTACAGAAAGAAAGACTTCAAAGGTAACACGATGTCAATAAAAACGTATCTATCAATAATCACTCTCAATGTGAATTGCCTAAATGGGCCCATAAAATGACACAGGGTTGCAGATTGGATAAAACGACAGGACTCATCCATATGTTGTCTACAAGAGACTCATTTCGAACCTAAGGATACACCCAGACTGAAAGTGAAGGGATGGAGAAGCATCTTTCATGCCAATGGGCCTCAAAAGAAGGCCGGGATAGCGATTCTCATATCAGATAAATTAGATTTTAAACTAAAGATGCTGAAAAAGAATCAGAGGGATTTGAAGCGGTTGGGGGTGGGAGGTTGGGGGAACCAGGTGGTGGGTATTAGAGAGGGCACAGATTGCATGGAACACTGGGTGTGGTGCAAAACAAGGAATACTGTTATGCTGAAAATAAAAAAAAATTATAATAAAAAATAGTAAAAATAAATAAATAAATAAATTTTAAAAATTAAAAAAAAGATGTCTATCAAAAAAACAAAACAAAACAATGAATACTGTTATGCTGAAAATAAATAAATAAATAAATAAATAAATAAATAAATAGGCCGGGGTAGTGATTCTCATATCAGATAAATTACATTTTAAACTAAAGACACTGAAAACAATCTGAGGGGTTTGAATCGGCAGGGGTTGGAGGTTGGGGGAACCAGGTGGTGGGTATTAGAGAGGGCAGGAATGCATGGAGCACTGGGTGTGGTGCAAAAACAATGAATACTCTTATGCTGAAAATTAAAAAAAAATAAAGACTGTAGTCAGAGATACAGAAGGACAACACGTCAAATTTAAAGGGACTATCCACCAAGATGATCTAACAATTGTAAATATCTACACCCCCAATATGGGAGCAGCCAATTACATAAGAAAATTGTTAATCAAGATAAAGAGTCATATTGATATGAATACATTAATAGTAGGAGATCTTAACACGCCTCTTTCAGTAATAGACAGATCATCCAAGCAGAAAATCAATAAAGAAACAAGAGCATTGAATGACACATTGGACCAGATGGACCTCATAGATATATATAGAACATTCCACCCTAAAACAACAGAATACTCATTCTTCTCAAGTGCACATGGAACCTTCTCAAGAATAGACCACATAGTAAATGAAATCGAGTCTCTAATTTCCCTTTCTGTATTTTCATTGTTAGTGTATAAGAAAACCACTGATTTCTGTACATTGACTTTGTATCCTGCCACGTTACTGAATTGCTTTATGAGTTCTAGTAGTTTGGGGGTGGAGTCTTTTGGGCTTCCCATATAAAGAATCATGTCATCTGTGAAGAGAGACAGTTTGACTTCTTCATTGCCAATTTGGATACCTTTTATTTCTCTTTGTTGTCTGATTGCTGTTGCTAGGACTTCTAATACTATGCTGAACAAGACTGGTGAGAGTGGGCATCCTTGTCGTGTTCCTGATCTCAGCGGGAAGGCTGCAAGCTTTTTCCCATTGAGGATGATATTTGCTGTGGGTCTTTCATAGATAGATTTTATGAGGTTCAGGAATGTTCCCTCTATCCCTGTACTTTGAAGTGTTTTAATCAGGAATGGATGCTGGATTTTGTCAAATGCTTTTTCTGCATCAATTGAGAGGACCATGTGGTTCTTCTCTCTTCTCTTATTGATTTGTTCTATCACATTGATTGATTTGCGAATGTTGAACCATCCTTGTGGCCCAGTTATGAATCCCACCTGGTCATGGTGGATAATCTTTTTAATGTGCTGTTGGATCCTGTTTGCTAGGATCTTGTTGAGAATCTTAGCATCCATACTCATCAGTGATATTGGTCTGAAATTCTCCTTTTTGGTAGGGTCTTTGCCTGGTTTGGGGATCAGGGTAATGCTGGCTTCATAGAAAGAGTCTGGAAGTTTTCCTCCTGCTTCAATTTTTTGAAACAGCTTCAGGACAATAAGTGTTATTTCTTCTTTGAAAGTTTGGTAGAATTCCCCCAGGGAATCCGTCAGGTCCTGGGCTCTTGTTTTGTGGGAGGTTTTTGATCACTGCTTCAATCTCGTTACTAGATATTGGTCTATTCAGGTTGTCAATTTCTTCCTGGTTCAATTTTGGGAGTTTATAGTTTCCCAGGAATGCATCCATTTCATCTAGGTTGCTTAGCTTATTGACATATAACTGTTGATAATAACTTCTGTTTTACTTCTACTTCCTTGGTGTTAGTTGTGATCTCTCCCTCTTCATTCATAATTTTATTAATTTGGGCTTTCTCTCTTTTCTTTTGGATTAGTGTGGCCATTGGTTTATCGATCTTATTGATTCTTTCAAAAAAACAGCTTCTAGCAAAAAAAAAAAAAAAAAAAGATTATCCACCATGACCAGGTCGGATTCACCCCTGGGTTACAAGGATGGTTTAACATTCACAAATCAATCAATGTGATAGAACAAATCAATAAGAGAAGAGAGAAGAACCACATGGTCCTCTCAATTGATGCAGAAAAAGCATTTGACAAAATCCAGCATCCATTCCTGATTAAAACGCTTCAAAGTATAGGGAAAGAAAGGGAAATTAGAGAATCGATTCCATTTACTATTGCACCAAGAACCATAAGATACCTGGGAATAAACCTAACCAAAGAGGTAAAGGATCTGTACTCAAAGAACTACAGAACACTCATGAAAGAAATTGAAGAAGACACAAAAAGATGGAAGACCATTCCGTGCTCTTGGATCGGAAGAATAAACATTGTTAAAATGTCTATACTGCCTAGAGCAATCTATTCTTTTAATGCCATTCCAATCAAAATTCCACTGGTATTTTTCAAAAAGCTGGAGCAAATAATCCTAAAATTTGTATGGAATCAGAAGAGACCCCAAATTGCTAAGGAAATGTTGAAAAACAAAAATAAAACTGGCGGCATCATGTTACCTGATTTCAAGCTTTATTACAAAGCTGTGATCACCAAGACAGCATGGTACTGGCATAAAAACAGACACATAGACCAGTGGAACAGAGTAGAGAGCCCAGATATGGACCCTCAACTCTATGGGCAAATAATCTTCAACAAAACAGGAAAGAATATACAGTGGAAAAAAGACAGTCTCTTCAATAAATGGTGCTGGGAAAACTGGACTGCTATATGTAGAATGAAACTCGGCCATTCTCTTACACCGTACACAAAGATAAACTGAAATGGATAAAAGACCTCAATGTGAGGTAGGAATCCATCAGAATCCTAGAGGAGAACATAGGCAGTAACCTCTTTGATATCAGCCACAGCAACTTCTTTCAAGATATGTCTCCAAAGGCAAAGGAAACGAAAGCAAAAATGAACTTTTGGTACTTCATCAAGATCAAAAGCTTCTGCACAGCAAAGGAAAAAGTCAACAAAGAAGAAGAAGCAACCCACGGAATGGGAGAAGATATTTGTAAATGACAGTACAGACAAAAGGTTGATATCCAGGATCTATAAAGAACTCCTCAAACTCAACACACACAAAACAGATAATCATATCAAAAAATGGGCAGAAGATATGAACAGACACTTTTCCAATGAAGACATACAAATGGCTATCAGACACATGAAAAAATGTTCATCATCACTAGCCATCAGGGAGATTCAAATCAAAACCACATTGAGATATCACCTTACACCAGTTAGAATGGCCAAAATTAGCAAGACAGGAAACAATGTGTGTTGGAGAGGATGTGGAGAAAGGGGAACCCTCTTACACTGTTGGTGGGAATGCAAGTGGGTGCAGCCTCTTTGGAGAACAGTGTGGAGATTCCTCAAGAAATTAAAAAGAGAGCTTCCCTATGACCCTGCCATTGCACTCCTGGGTATTTAGCCCAAAGATACAGATGGAGTGAAAAGAAAGGCCATCTGTACCCCAGTGTTTATAGCAGCAATGGCCATGGTCGCCAAACTGTGGAAAGAACCAAGATGCCCTTCAACGGACGAATGGATAAGGAAGATGTGGTCCATATACACTATGGAGTATCATGCCTCCATCAGAAAGGATGAATACCCAACTTTTGTAGCAACATGGACGGGACTGGAAGAGATTATGCTGAGTTAAATAAGTCAAGCAGAGAGAGTCAATTATCATATGGTTTCACTTATTTGTGGAGCATAACAAATAACATGGAGGACAAGGAGAGATGGAGAGGAGAAGGGAGTTGAGGGAAATTGGAAGGGGAGGTGAACCATGAGAGACTATGGACTCTGAAAAACAACCTGAGGGTTTTGAAGGGGCAGGGGGTGGGAGGTTGGGGGAACCAGGTGGTGGGTATTAGGGAGGCATGAATTGCATGGAGCACTGGGTGTGGTGCAAAAACAATGAATACTGTTACACTGAAAATAAATTTAAAAAATTTTAAAAAATTTAAATCATGCATCTTTGGCAGGAATGCCACAGAAATGAGGTTGTAAGTCCTTTTCTCTTTGTAATTAGAAATTAATTTTGTGAGAAGCTTCTTTTAAACTATGTAAGAATTTCATTTCTCATCATATTGTTAATGTATTCATTTATTTATATCAGGATAGACTCATGCATTCTAATTTTATTAAATGGCATACATCCATTATTACTATTGTCTATAGTGATGTTCAGTTTATCCCAAATTTAGTTAGTGGCACCCTATTTCAGATGGATCTGACACCCTTCTGATATGTCCCTGTCATCCTTTGAGTATTCCTTTAGTTTATGGCATAAGATGTTCCAGCATCATCTTGTAATCCCCCATTCCAAGCCCTGAAATCAGCCATTCTTTCCTTTCATGTCATTCCTTTAAATAAATTGTGTTTAGAAATCAAAAAACAAATAAAAAATAAATAAAATAAAAAATTTTAAAATTTAAAAAGAAGAAATTAAATTTAAATTTTTTTAAAAGAAGGTGAATTTACCATAGCATTATATTAATGAATATTTAAATTTATGTAACATTGAGAGAGATATATATAGATAGACACAGACAGATGAATCTCTGAGTTTGGATTTCTGGGTCATACAATGAATTTCAAGTAAAACCATACGATCCAGAATTTACATGCACTGTTCTTTGCTAATAAAGTGATATTCGATGATTCTAAATGAGTGCATAATCCTTCAAAAGGGAAATTAAATGATTTTTAATAAATATGGGTTCAGTACCAGAAATGTCAGCTTAGAAAATCATTTTGATTCATATATTATAATTCTTTTTATAATAGTATCTACTAGATATGTTGTGTTACATATGGAGATTTTGAAGCTTAGATTTAAAAAAAAAACTACTATCTTTTCATCATTTTGGGTATGAGACATTGTGTTTGAGATGTGTTTCAAGTCTGACCACAGTAAATGATGTGACACGACAGGTCCAGTCTAAATGATTTCCAGGAAGCCCAACTTTACCCTCCACTGAGCCCCCACAGCCACCTAGATGCAGAGTAAGAAGAGTGTCTGTGCGTCACCTTTCCTCACTGTGGTCAGCTTATGAACATGAACAGGGCCCCATTTCACGACATCCTGTGTACTTGTCAACTCTGTTGGGTCACCGTGCAGCAGGAGCAGCACCATGTCCCCTGCAGTCATCAGCCTCGCATGTCTTGGTGAGTCCCAGAAGGGGACGAGGAGAGGGAATGCATGGTGGGAATATTGGCCTGGGAGGCTTGGTCTCCCCACAGCAGAACATTCCCATGGGGAAAAAGCAGACCTGATGGTGACGCTCAAGCCAGGTTGGGGGAGTGGGTGGCTGGGTCTTTTATGGAGATGGACAATCCATTGTGAGTCTTTCTTTCCAGGGTTCTTCTTCAACCAGAGGATCGGGGCACAAGTGGGTGAGTCCTTTCCCCAAACCTTGGGCTGCCATCCACTCAGAATAAGAGAATTCCTGTAATAGGAAGGCAGATGGCACAGGAAGTTGGGTGATGGTTTGACTGTGGGAGGAATTGTGGGTGAATCTCTTGTGAACTAGAAAGTAGGGGACCCAGGGAAACCCTAGTCCCAATTTTGGTCCAGAGACCCTCCCTACACCTTCTTCCCCTTGGCTGAGCCAGGCTCTAAAGCCATCTGGAGGATACTGCTCCTCAGACCTGGGGGTTCTAGGAGGAACTGGTGTTGTCTGTAGATCAGAGTTGGCAAGCAGTGCCAAGAACAACAGACTGTCTGAGGCTGGGACAACTACTCGAGCTCCCCAGCACACCCACAAGGGTAGGAGCCCCAGGCAGCTGCCACTGATGTTCTCAGCAGAGGGGAGAGATCCCCATGCCAGGACCCCTGGAATTCCAGCACATTCCGACATGGCACTATCATGTAACCTGCTTCATGGGTTTGCTGATGTTATGGCATACACATAGGTCATTACTCTTCTGTTCAGCATCTCCTTTGTCTTCTTTTACATAACTGACTTACATTACTAACACCTAGGAAGAGCCCACTGTTCAGTACTCACCCAGAACTCTCAGCTGACATGTGTGTTGTAGGAGGGGTTTACATGTCTGTGTGGTGTGGGGAGCCTATGTGTGGTGTGGGCATGATGGGAGGGGAAAGGAGCCATGGAGACTTGGAAAGAAGGGGGGCCTCTGAGTCAAGGGAGGGGAAACCAATACTGTGCCTCCTCCTCCCCCAGGTGGTCAGAACAAGCCCTCCCTCTCTGCCTGGCCAAGCCCTGTAGTTCCTCAAGGGCAGCATGTGACTCTTCATTGTCGCTCCCATCACAAGTTTGAAACATTCAGACTGTACAAGGACAATGACATCTTCATCTCCAAGCTCCACAGCACAATATCGCAAAACGGTGTTCTCATTGGCCCTGTAACCCCAGAACATGCAGGGACTTACAGCTGTCGTGGATCCTACCATGATTCCCCCTCTGTGTGGTCAGCACCCAGTGACCCCCTGGTGATTGTGGTCACAGGTCAGAGAACACCTGTCTAGAGGGGCTAGTCACTGTCCCAATCTTCCTAATGTCAGATTTCCTGATGGGAGTGTTAGTCAAGTCCATTTAGAACAATGGGAATGGCTCCAAGTATTATAGATAAAAGGGCATTTCATGCAGGTGGGCAGAATAATGGCCCCCCAATGATGTCTATATCATAACACTCCAAGTCTATGAATAGTCCAAGGGCAATTAAGGGTGAATATGGAATTAAGGTTATTAAGCAGTGGCCCTGACATGGGGAGATTATCCTGGATTATCCAGGTGAGCTTACTGTAATTACAAAGTAGAAGGAAGCAGGAGAATGAGCTTCAGAGTCATGCTGCTTGAGAGAGTCCACCAGCCACTGCTAGCCCTGATGATGGAGGAAGGAGTCACAAGACAGGGAATACAGGCAGCCCCCAGGAGCCAGAAAATGCTCAAGTTCGAATTCTCCCCCTGAGCCTCCAGAAGGAACCTAATCCTGTCAACCCCTAGCCCATAAGACCTATGATCCTAGCCCATAAGATCCTACCCCATAAGACCCATGTTGGCAGAGATAGACGTGGACATTCAGACAGAAAAGGACACAGAGGAGAAGGAGACAGACAGACACAGGGCACCCTCAGTCATTTCAGATCCCAGGAAATGGGGTGAGGCAGGGTGGCTCCTTCTCAATTTACAACATCTATGTTCTTAGGAATCTACAGAAAACCTTCCTTGTTAGCCCAGTCGGGTCCCCTGGTGAAATCAAGAGGGAACATGACCTTGGTCTGTTGCTCAGAGATCCTGTTTGAAAGCTTCATTCTTCACAGAAAGAGGGTATCCAAGGACCCCTTGTACCATGCTGGTCAGCACCATCATGGGGGCTCCCATGCTAACTTTTCCATGGGTCCTGTGACAGCCGCCCATACAGGGACCTACAGGTGTTTCCGTTCTCTCAATTGCTCCTCCCATGTGTGGTCTGCCCCCTGTAACCCCCTGGACATCATGATCACAGGTGAGACTGTCCAGACCTGTCCTCATCCTCTTGGAGATACAGATAAGACCTGGAAGCCCCAGGTGGTGAAGAAAGAGACAAACATGGGTTTATGTGAAGAGAGGCAGCCTTGGCAAGAGCTACACCAAGAGAGACAATGACAGAAGAGAAACAGTAGAAACTGCTTGTTAGAGGGGGCAGAGACAGAGAGTCAGTAATGCAGACAAAGAGCAAAGGGACAGATAGAGTCGTGTACACCCCAATCAGAGACAGGGTGCCCTTCCACCTTGAGTTTGTTCAGAGACCTGGGACAGTTTAGAATGTGGTTTCCAGTTAATGTCCATGCCCTTTTCTCTACCAGGTGAACCCAAAGACACACCATGTATGTGACCAAGTTTCAGGGCCAGGCTGGCCTGTCTCAGGCTGGTGACCGATGGGCCCCAGGTCCTCACCGCATGTGGCACCCACAGACGCTGCATGCACTCTCACACGCCTTCATCCCATGTCGTTGAGCCACAGTAGGCCCCAGGAAACCATGCTCCTGGGTGGAGGAGCCAGAACCAGCCCCTGTGTGGGGGGTGTTTTATGGGTTCCCAAAGCTGATTCTCAGGCCTATGTTGAAGGTCACCCAGGATGTTACAGGATTATTGAGGTCAAAGCCTACAGAGAGCTGCCATCAGAGAGAAAGCAGAGTCGATGTGTGCCAATGTACATATAAAGTTTCTGTGTAAATAGACCAGAAATGCATGTGTGCATGTGAACACACACACAGAATGGAGGGACAACAGAGAAAGACAGATGGATAGACAGACAGACATTGGCTTGAAGGCACAAAACACAAAAGAAAGGAAAAGGGATAGAGAAATAGAAAGATGGAGAGTGCAAATGTTGAGGGAAATTGGAAGGGGAGGTGAACCATGAGAGACTATAGACTGAAAAACAATCTGAGGGTTTTGAAGGGGGCAGGTGGGAGGTTGGGGGATCCAGGTGGTGGGTATTGGAGAGGGCACGGATTGCATGGAGCACTGGGTGTGGTGCAAAAACAATGAATACTGTTACGCTGAAAATAAATTAAAAAAAAAGAAAAGAAAAAAAAAACCCTAAAGGACTGAGACCAGAGAGTGGAGCACATACCCTGTGTGTCTGCTGTCCTGTAGTCGCAGTGGGCCCTCCGTCTGCACAGCTGAAACCAGAGAGAGGAGACGCCATGACCCCCACCCTCACAGCCCTGCTCTGTCTCGATGAGATCTGAGAAGGGGAGGGGACACCCTAGTCTGGAGGGACCTACCCCACAGCCAGGCCCTGGTCCGTAGGAGACCCCAGGCTCAGGAGGCTCATGGGAGGAGGGGATCTGCTAGGATTCGGGGCAAACCTCTCACAGGGACTCTCTTCCAGGTCTGAGTGTGGACCCCAGGACCCGAGCCCAGGCAGGTGAGTCTTTCCCCATGGGTCCCAGTCCCACCTCCTCACTGGGGACAGAGGTCACCCACCAGGCAGCAGGGGATGGAGAACAGCAGCTCTGGGCTGACATAGGGGAATGTCTGAGGGCTTGGGGCTGAGCTGGGACCTGGGGGTGGGGAATGTCTGTGTCCCAGCCTCTGTTTCCTCCCAGGGACCCTCCCCAAAACCACCATCTGGGCTGAGACAGGCTCTGTGATGCCCTGTGGGACTGGTGTGACCATCTGGTGTCAGGGGTGCCTGAAGGCCCAGGAGTACCACCTGCATAAAGAGGGAAAGTTAGAGACCAGGGACAGACAGAAGCCACTAGAGCCCGGGGACAAGGCCAACTTCTCCATCACACACATGACAGATGTATATGCAGGAAGATATCACTGTGACTATCTCAGTCCCACTGGCTGGTCAGAGCTCAGTGACCCCCTGGAACTGGTAGTGACAGGCGTGAGCCCACTCAGGGTCCCAGCCCCAGGCTCTGCCCTCAGGAAGGGGGAGGGCTCTCAGGTGTCTCCTTCTCACAGCCCAGCCTGGGGATAATGTGGGGGGTCTGAGCCCCATTTCACATGTGCTCCTCCTCCTATCCTAGAATCCCAGGGCAAACCCAGCCTCTCAGCCCTGCGCAGACCTGTTGTGACCTCGGGAGGGAACGTGACCCTCCAGTGGGGCACAAAGAGAATGATGTTGTGGGGGTGGGTGACAGAGATCCCAGAAGAGGACTGGGGACAGAGAAACAGAGCAGGTCACAGAAACCAAGGTGATGGAGATAGATGATAGATAGGGAAATAATGATGATGATGATAGATAGATGATAGATAGATAGATAACAGACTGATAGATCATGATAGATAGAAGACAGATTGATAGATGATAGATAGAGAGATGATAGATAGAGAGATAGGTGATAGATTGATAGATGATAGATAGATAATAGATAATAGATTGATAGATGATTGATAGATTGATAGATGATAGATACATAAATAGGTGATAGATTGATAAGTGATAGATGATAGAGATGATAGATGATGATGATAGATGATAGATAGAGAGGTGATAGATTGATGATAGAAAGATACATAGATAGATGATAGAAAGATACATAGACATATAGTTAGATAGGTGATTGATAGATGATAGATGATGATATATAGATAGATGATAGATAGATAGATAGATAGATAGATAGATAGATAGATAGATAATGCAGAAAGACAAAGACAAGGTGGAATGAGAGACTCATAATTAAAGTAAAAGGCATCTCAAACCAACAGATCCCAGGAGAGGCAGAGAGAGTAAGGCAGCACAAAAGGGAAAAAGGATAGGAGGGAGGCAAGCACAAGAAACAGTAGGAGAGGTGAACATGAGGGGACACAGTGGGCCTTGGGCTCTGGGAACAGGGGGAGAGAATTCTCAGTCCAGGTGTGAAGGACACTATGAGCAAGGAAGAGCCTCTCTGTACTGAACTGCCTCCACTTCCTCCAGGTCTACACAAGAAACCTTCTCTCTGGGCCCAGCCAGGCACCGTGGTGAGGACAGGAGAGAACGTGACCTTGTCCTGCTGCTCAGAGTGGTCCTTTGATGTGTACCATCTATCCAGAGACGAGCAGCCCCATGAGTGCTGGCTCGCTAAGGGGCAGAAGCATGGCAGTACAACCCAGGCTGACTTCCCTCTGGGCCCTGCACATCCAGCCCTGGGCGGGACCTACAGATGCCATGGCTCCTTCAACCCCTCTCCTTTTGAGTGGTCAGGCCCGAGTGACCCACTGTACCTTTCTTTCACAGGTGAGGAAGTCCAGAACCTGCCTTGTGTCCAGTGATTCAGGATAGATTTGAAGGTCATACGGGAGGGGCATCCTGCTGGTACTAGTGGGATGCTTAGGAGTTCTAGGGAGATGGAAGCATAGATAGAGACAAGGAGGGAGAGACTGGTGACTCACCTCCAGCATCCTCCTGCATGGCTGTGGTGACCCAAACTGGGGATCTCTGTCCCCAGGAAGATGGAAAGAGGTCATGGCAAACCCAGGATCAGGAGAGAAGAGGCTCGGTTTAACATCGATATCAGATGTTGCATTGGCCCATCACCATTACCCACTTCCTAGCAGCCCTTCCTCACCTCTCGCCCACAAAGTGCTCTCCCAGGTAGTATGAGTGTCTTTACCACAAGATGGAGAAGCCTCCTCTGTAGTAGAGGCCCTTTTACCCTTTTCATCATCAACCTCTCCCGTCTCCTCTCAGCAGCTTGAAGCCCCAGGGAGTCAAGGCCCCAGAGATTCTGGGGAGGGGTTCTAGGAGCTCCCAGGAGCTCAGTGTTAGATGATGAGGAGCTTCAGTGGATAGAAGACAGTCAGTTCCACTTCTCCACCTCTCTCCTGGCTTGTTTTTTATGAAACTCTCCAATAGTCGTCTCCCATCCACAAAACCAACCTCCAAAACTGGTGAGTAAAGAGTCCCTTTTATCCCTGTTTGTGGAAACCTGACAGAGAGAAGCCTTGGGTTTGAGTGTTGGCTCAGCCACCTTCCGGTTCTGTGATCTTGGGCTTATTACCTTCCCTCTCTGATCCCGAGACTTTATGACAGCAGAAGCAGTCTGGGTCAGCACGGGGCCAGTGAGGACTCTTAACCTCTAATTTTCTGCAGCAGAGACCTCCTCCAGGAGAGGAGGGTGAGAATAAACCTGATCTCCTGGCTGGGAATAATGCTGGGCTTACTCTGTCCCCATTCCTAAGTGGAGATAAGATTTGTGGGGACTTGAGGGCAGGGGGAAGGAAGAGAGCATTTGGTGAGGGGCAGGCAGTGCTTAGAGAAGTTCCATTTGCCAAGAAATTAGCTCTTGTCTTTCAGGCTGCAACCGTGAGGTACCCAGTAGAGGGAGAGAGAACTGAGAATGCAGTCTGCCACCCAAATTCACAATTGCCTCATTTATTAATTCAAGCACTGCTCCACTATACATCCTTGTGCTGGATGTGCGCTTTGTGTCCATTTCCTGTTGCTGCTATAACAAATCTCTACAAGCTCAGTGCATGAAACAACACAGTTTTTTAAATAATCTTACAGTTGTGTAGGTCATCGATCTGAAATGGTTTCATGGGGCTGGAACCAAGATGGCAGTAGACTGGGTGCCTGCCTGGGTTTGCTTCTATTGGATTCATTTCTTCCTACAGGTAACCCCAGACACCAGCATGTTCTGGCTGTGCCCTTAGTGGTCATCGTCTTCCTCGCCATCCTTCTTTTCTTCCTCACTCGTCAGTGGTGCCCTCCCAAAGAGGGTGAGTCTTGGGAAGTAGAGGCTAGTGCCTGTCTGGGGAGGAGTGGGGGAGTGGGGGGACCTCTGTGTGCAGGCTGACTCCTGGTTCAAAGCAGGAGCCACAGAGGTCGGGCTTTCTAGACAGAACCTCCATGCCCCCATCCTCATCAACAGAATGGAAATAGGGAGACACGAAGGGGATACATCTTTGAACTTCAGAGAGGTAGAACTTCTGACTCTACTTTGTGGCAGTAATTCCAGGCCTTCGCTGTACCTCTCTGTGCTTTGGTATCTGTATCTATAAAATAAGAACCTTCCAAGTTTTTCTGATGACTTCCATTCCTTGCAGATGCTGCTATAATGAACAGAGAACCTGAAGTGGATAGAATGGTGAGCAGGGAGGTAGGTTGTCCTCACCTCACCCTCTTCAGGGCCATCTCATCTCCTCTAAATCCCCTGAGTTTGTGCTCATCCTCTTAACCATTTCCTGTCATGCAGGACCCTCAAACAGAAGACCCACAGGAAGTGACATACACGCAGTTGGATCATCGCATTTCCATGCAAAAAAACACCACTCTTACTTCCCAGAGGCCTGGGGAGCCCTTGCATGATGAAAGTGTGTACATGGAACTCGCAACAGGCTGAGACCAATCAAGGCATAAATCCTATGCCCCAAGAACCCACAAGAAGACTCTGAGGAGGCTCTCCATGGATGCCATAGCACTTTCTGAACACACCCCCCCCCACTCAACAACAGGCAGAATCGGAAAACAGAAGTCTTCATCTTCCTCTCTTCCTAAGAAGGAATAACAATCTCAGAACCCCCCTAGAAAACCCCCCCCATCCCTTCTAGGATACTATTATGATGATCCAGACATTTCCAATATTGTCCACAAAACCACCTTTCCTTCTCAAGGGTAAGTTCTGACTTGTGTTGTTATGTTATATAAACAAATAAATCTATCATCTCATCAGTCGTGTTTCTTCCTAGCTATTATTGAGTTTCATCTACATGGAATCACATAGTATGCATTTTTGTGACTGACTCCTTTCATTCAACATTGTATGTTTGAAAATTTTTTTAATTTCTTTTTTTAATCATTTTTTAATTTATTTTCAGCATAACAGTATTCATTGTTTTTGTACCACACCCAGTGCTCCATGCAGTCCGTGCCCTCTCTAATACCTGGTTCCCCCAACCTCCCACCCCCCACCTCTTCAAACCCTTCAGATTGTTTTTCAGAGTCCATAGTCTCTCATTGTTCACCTCCCCTTCCAATTTCCCCCAAATGCCTTCTCCTAACTCCCCATATCCTCCATGCTATTTGTTATGCTCCACAAATAAGTGAAACCATATGATAATTGACTCTCTCTGCTTGACTTATTTCACTCAGCATAATCTCTTCCAGTCCCGTCCATGTTGCTACAAAAGTTGTTGAGTATTCATCCTTTCTGATGGAGGCATAAGACTCCATAGGGTATATGGACCACATCTTCCTTATCCATTTGTCCGTTGAAGGGCATCTTGGTTCTTTCCACAGTTTGGCGACCGTGGCCATTGCTGCTATAAACATTGGGGTACAGATGGCCCTTCTTTTCACTACATCTGTATCTTTGGGGTAAATACCCAGTAGTGCAATTGCAGGGTCATAGGGAAGTTCTATTTTTAATTTCTTGAGGAATCTCCACACTGTTCTCCAAAGAGGCTGCACCCACTTGCATTCCCACCAACAGTGTAAGAGGGTTGCCCTTTCTCCACATCCCCTCCAACACATGTTGTTTCCTGTCTTGCTAATTTTGGCCATTCTAACTGGTGTAAGGTGATATCTCAATGTGGTTTTAATTTGAATCTCCCTAATGGCTAGTGATGATGAACATTTTTTCATGGGTCTGATAGCCATTTGTATGTCTTCATTGGAGAAGTGTCTGTTCATATCTTCTGCCCATTTTTTGATATGATTATCTGTTTTGTGTGTGTTGAGTTTGAGGAGTTCTTTACAGATCCTGGATATCAACCTTTTGTCTGTACTGTCATTTGCAAATATCTTCTCCCATTCCATGGGTTGCCTCTTTGTTTTGTTGACTGTTTCCTTTGCTGTGCAGAAGCTTTTGATTTTGATGAAGTCCCAAAAGTTTATTTTTGCTTTTGTTTCCTTTGCCTTTGGAGACATATCTTGAAAGAAGTTGCTGTGGCTGATATCAAAGATATCAGTTCTCCTCTAGGATTCTGATGGATTCCTGTCTCACATTGAGGTCTTTTATCCATTTCGAGTTTATTTTTGTGTACGGTGTAAGAGAATGGTCAAGTTTCATTCTTCTACATATAGCAGTCCAATTTTCCCAGCACCATTTATTGAAGAGACTGTCTTTTTTCCCACTATATATTTTTTTCCTGCTTTGTCGAAGATTATTTGACCATAGAGTTGAGGGTCCATATCTGGGCTCTCTACTCTGTACCACTGGTCTATGTTTGAAATTTAATCCTATCCATGCATGTAAGAGAAGTGTCTTCCCTCCTGTGTAGGAATCCATTGTGTGACTATGTCACAGTTATGTATCTAGTCATGGTAAGTCTCTCAAACTCTGATGTCTTAAATTTCTTGCCCTCCTTCATCCTTCTAGAATCATCTGGATAGGTTTACCCATTCCTACTGGAATCTGGGAAGCCATGCTAGGGCAGGTCCAAACATCCTCAAGTGAGAGACACCTGGTAACTCTTGTTGGTTGCCAGAGAGCACCTGGCTGGTGTCCCCAGCATGGGGACTGGCTCTCTCCCACCACCTCTGCAGCTCCCACTTCAGGGCACATTAAAGGGTCCCATGCACACCATGTCTCAACTCAGTATAGACGATTGCCCCCAAGGCTCAATCAAGGAGATCCAGTAGGAGCAAGTGGATCTATCTGGATGATTCTGGAAAAACAAAACAGTGTAAGAAATTAAGACATCTGAGTTTGGGAGGCTCATTAGAACATAGGTCTAGCAATATTTTGAATGCAGAATTAGCATCAAAGCTAGTAAACATCTTTGTTAGTGAACAACAGTGAAAATGATAGGTGTCTTTGTGGCAATGACAGGAATTCACACCTTTTTGAGCACCTGTTTAATGAAATGTGCTTTACGTATGTTTCCTTGATGAATCTTTATGTAAAATTTGCCAGAGCTCCTTGTTATCTCCACTTTGCAAAGTAGGGAAATTCAAAGAGATTAAGTGCCTTGCAAAAGAGAAGATGTGTCTTGTCAAAGGCCACACAACACAGCACAGTTGTTGACCATCATGGGGCCCCAAAGAGAAGACCCCTGAGCCCATCCATACCACCCCCTATAAACAAAGGTCACACCTTGGATTTAGAGGATTGTTCCAGATATGGACTTTAAAACACACTTGAGTTTAGGAACCAAGTATGGCCTTGGACTTGGCTCAAAAAATTTCCAGGAAGTCAGTTAATTTTGTTCATCACACATTGTGGGAAAACAGCTACAATTAGAAAGGAAGTTTTTCAGCTTCCTCTTCCTTGAAATCAGTTTGTAGAGGGACCTGAACAGTGATGACAGGGCCTGACAGACCGCACCCAGGGTATGGATCAGTTCTGTGGGGCTCCTGGTTTCTGCACAACATAGGTGTACAATAACCAGGGAAGGAAAACAAGCATGTTATATCTTACTGAGATCTCCAAGGGGAAACATGGTGGAGTTACCTGGAATTCCCCAGACATCAGGCATGCATGAACCCATAATTATCACATGGACAACTGAGGTTTTCTGCAACCCCAGCCTAGATGTGGCTTTTTGAGCAGAGTTTCAGCATGGATGCTAGGGTTAAGGCAAGAGTTTGGAAGAGAGGTTAAGTCTCCAGGTAGCTTCTCATGAAGTGTTATGAATGAATGTGAGAAGGCAAGTTTTTCCTCCAGACTACAGTGTCTTCCTCCTTGGTAGAGAAGCAAGAGATTCCTTCAGGGTAGTTGGAAGGAAAAAACAGGGTGTTTAGGATAGGTTTGATTCTGGGAGGAACTTGTTGAGACCTCAGGGTTAAAGGAACACTTTGAGGATTTGTGCTTGGAAATGTGCTCTAGAGGCCTTCCCACTGGACTGATCTACGTTCTGCGACCCTAAGTGGGGCCTACATCCTGTAGAACCTAAATGCCTCAAGGAAGGGAGGTGGGATGCTGTGGGATGTATGAAGCTAAGTGATGTCTCAGAACAAGGTCCAGTTCCACAGCCCGCATGTGCCAACAGATGGTGCAGGACACTGGTTCTCAGTTGGGGCAATATTGCCCACCAGGAACCATTATGGCAATGTCTGAAGACATTTTTAGTTGTCATGACTGTGGAGGGGGTTGCTACTGGCATCTACCACGCAGAGGTCAGGGATGCTGCTCAACACCCTTCAATGTCCGGGATGGCCTCCTCCACACACACAGGGAGCAAAGAATCCTTCTCCAGCTCCAAATGTCAATAGTACTAAAGCTGAAAAAACCTGTGTCTAGGATACAATGCTGGTCACCATTTCAAAACACTAGCAGCTGGGAAATGTGATATATCCTGAAGTAAACTCATTTTTTTTTCAATGACAAAGGCATATTTTATTAGACAGTGATCGATATATATTATAACTATATATATAGATAAATAGATATATGATGTAGTTATATAGATAGATAGTATAGTTATATGTATATCTAGATATAAATAGATATTATAGATAGATATATCTTATAGCTAGATAGCAACACTTCCATTTATTCTCTGACATACAACATAAAATATTCACATATCAGTATATACTAAGAAAAGCAACTTTCACCATTTCTCAAAGTAGATCCCTCGGGTCTTTTCAAGTCGGCCCTTCCCTCAAGGGTAAGTCACTATGTTCCTACAAGCAAATAGAAAAATCCACGCTCTATCGATCACTGGAATGTAACAAATTGGTCATGATCATCTCATCCCAGGATGAAGTGATCAAATAACCTTAGCATCTCCCCTGGAGAGTCCAAGACATGCTTCAGAGATCAATATTTTTTGGATGTTTAACAATTAAATTTTATTTTGCTCCTTCTTAGCTGCAGGGTCTTTGGCAAAGTCATTTCTCTTGAAGACTCATTTTCACTGTTTTTAAAATCTGACTGTTGGTGGTGCCTTCCAAAAGATGGGAGAAGCTCACTTTGGGCATTTGGTGTATTGGAAGGCAAGAGTGTATGTATTATAATGAAAATGTGGCAAATGTTAGAGAATTTGATTTGGAATATTTGACTTCCCATCCCATCTTACAGCTAAATATCTATCTATCCAGTATCTGTATCTAGATATATAGATAAGAATAAGTATAGGTATAAGACTTTCTTTCCCTACAGATGATGAATAGCTCCTGAGAAAATTCCTCTGCATGCTGGCATAAAGAAAATCCCCTGTGTAAGAGTATATTGTCTTCCTGATCAAGCCCAAGGGGATATACTTAGTCCCTGAATTCCAGAGAGGGCACATGGATCCATAACAGGCAAAGACATGTGGCTTTTGACTAATGGTCCAATGAAGACGAATCTCTGTCTGTATGGCACCATCTGACACTCTGTCCCAGGCCCCTCCACTTGGACGTGGGCTCTGTTTTAAAGAAGGATTTGAGCCCCAATAGACATCAGTTGAGGAAAACACTCACTTCTCATAGGAAACATAAGCAGTAAGATTGGCCTCCTCTCAGGCCCCACCCAAGAGCTATCCAGAACTAAGTTCTTGGGAAGGAACCATTATTTGTGGGGCAATAGATGGAGAAATTCTCTGACCAGAGACTCTGACCTCATACTTCCTGCTGATCTATCTTACTGTCTACAAGATCTCTCATTCTGCAAATGTACACCAACAAGAGACTAACTGGGCTGAGGCTGTTTCAGAATCATGGATCCCAGAGACACCATCCTTCTCTGTTTTGGTGAGTCCCCAAAAGCAAGTGGGTCCAGGGGAAGGAGGGGGAGTTCCAAAACAGTAAATGTCCCTCTTACTATGAGGACTCAGAAGATTCTAACCACCATATTGGAGAGTTGGCCTTTGCCCAGGTGTCTATAACTGTGTCTGCCCAAATCCAAGTAGCTTATGGGACCTATTCAACCCATGTAATGCTGTCTAGAGATCCATGAGGGGTCCAGAATTCCTATAGATGAGAGCCGTAGGGCCTGGAATCTAGAAGATAAAACTAAAAGATGAGCCTCAAAGCGATGCTTGCTGTGGAAGAAAAAAAATTACACCCTGCATGTCATTAAGCAGGGTGACTTGAAATAAAGGTAGAAACTGGAGAACTGATCTCTCATGAATCTCTCTCTTCCAGTGCTCTGTCAGAGCCAGAAGATTTGGGCACAGGAAGGTAAGTGTTCTGCTAACTCTCTCCAAGATACCTTATATCTTAGGACAGAAGGGTTGGAAGAGCAGTCAAAACCCCAAGCAAATTCCAATTTTATTCCCCATCCCAGCCATCTCTGCTGTGTTCCCCTCTCCAAACACATCTCACTCAGACCTGGATTTAGTGTTTTCTTCCATTAGTGTTTTCTTCCATTGTCTTCCCCAATATCAAAGACACATATTTAACTGACTGTTCACAACTTCAGGGGTGAGGAAGTTGGGAACCATTGGTGATTGCCCAGTATCTGTCCCTGTGTCAGACCTGCTTGTTTTCACAATCTAATTCTCTCCACTCTAACCACTTTGCTTCATCTAATGGGATGTTACCTTAGTCCCACCCTCACAAGCTGTCTCTGTACCGGACACCAAGTAGCTCTCAAGTATGAGTGTATGTTGTCCCCTCCACTACTGTCTTGTCCATCCATGTCTTCTCTCTTCCAGCTCCTTCCAAAGACTGTAGATTGGATTACTTGAGTGTTTAAAGCACAGGTATCTTTATCTCCCTCCAACCCCTCAGGGATCAAACTTCAGATAAATCTACTGACATGACTGGTTCTCCCAAGCGCTGCCCGCACAAGCTGCATTTGCTCCCCCAACCCATCTTCTGCTCTCCCACTGAAACTCTGCTCCACACCCATGCAGAACTTACTTTAATTTGTCCCTCACTTATTTGTACTTTATTAACCCTTCTCCCATCGTCCCTTCTATCCACAATGCTCCTGATCTACCCATCCACATTGCCTAGTCAAATGCTACTCATCCTCATGTATCAGCTGAACCCTTACACTATTATCAGACTTCCAAGATCTACATCTCTGCACTGCAAACTGTGTGTCATGACCTGTGATTATATACTTTTTTATTTTTAAATTTATTTTATTTTTATTTTTAAAAAATTAGTATTGAGTTTGAGAAGTTCTTTATAGATCCTGGATATCAATCTTTTGTCTGTACTGTCATTTGCAAATATCTTCTCCCATTCCGTGGGTTGCCTCTTTGTTTTGTTGACTGTTTCCTTTGCTGTGCAGAAGCTTTTGATCTTGATGAAGTCCCAAAAGTTCATTTTTGCTTTTGTTTCCTTGACATATCTTGAAAGATATATCTTGAAAGAAGTTGCAGTGGCTGATATCGAAGAGGTTACTGCCTATGTTCTCCTCTAGGATTCTGATGGATTCCTGTCTCATGTTGAGGTCTTTTATCCATTTCGAGTTTATCTTTGTGTATGGTGTAAGAGAATGTTCGAGTTTCATTCTTCTATATATAGCTATCCAATTTTACCAGCACCATTTATTGTAGAGACTGTCTTTTTCACTGTATATTTTTTCCTACGTTGTCAAAGATTATTTGACCATAGAGTTGAGGGTCCATATCTGGGCTCTCTACTCTGTTCCACTGGTCTATGTGTCTGTTTTTATGCCAGTACCACGCTGTTTTGGGGATCACAGCTTTGTAGTAAACCTTGAAATCAGGTACTGTGATGCCCCCAGTTTTGTTTTTCTTTTTCAACATTTCCTTAGCAATTTGGGGTCTCTTCTGATTCCATACAAATTTTTGGATTATTTGCTCCAGCTCTTTGAAAAATATCGGTGGAATTTTGATCGGAATGGCATTAAAAGAATAGATTGCTGTAGGCAGTATAGACATTTTAACAATGTTTATTCTTCCGATCCAAGAGCATGGAATGGTCTTCCATCTTTTTGTGTCTTCTATTTCTTTCATGAGTGTTCTGTAGTTCTTCGAGTACAGATCCTTTACTTCTTTGGTTAGGCTTATTCCCAGGTATCTTATGGTTCTTGGTGCCATAGTAAATGGAATCGATTCTCTAATTTCCCTTTCTGTATTTTCATTGTTAGTGTATAAGAAAGCCACTGATTTCTGTACATTGACTTTGTATCCTGCCACATTACTGAATAGCTGTATGAGTTCTAGTAGTTTGGGGGTGGAGTCTTTTGGGTTTTCTGACATTTCCCACATCATCATTCCCTTAAAGGTCTTACCCCAGTTGTGTAGATCAAGGTTTGTCAACCTCAGACCTATCGACATTTAGGGGCAGATAGTCCTTTGTTGGGAAGGAAGTCCTGTGCATTGTAAGACCCCTTGCCTTTATCCAGTAGATGCCAACAGTGCTTCCCGTCCCATTTCTGACAACTAAAAATGTCCCCAGACATTGCCATATTGTCCCCTGGGAGGCAAAATTGCCCCTGATTGAGAACCACTGGTTTAGGTCAAGGTATTAAGTGAACACTGTGTCTGCATTAATGGAGGCATCACTCCACATACTTTGGAAGAAAAAAAAAGCACAGTTGTATTGGTGAATGAATAATACTGAATAACAGGAAATCCTGCAATTTTTGGTAAATACAGTCATCACCTTCCATGGCCACAGGGAGTAGGCTGGTTGTCCTTGATGGCAATCCTCCTGAGCATGGCAGAGTCTTTCCTCCTTCACAGAGCTGCAGTTGGGCACATCACTATCAAGTCTAAAATAGATGATACACCTCAATAAAGGAACCAGCAGGTTGTGAGTTGTTGAGGAGGATTTCCATGGCAACAAAACACTAAGACTTTGTGGCAGACTCATGGTTGCTAAGGGAGGGGCTGTGGGAAGAAAGAGTGGGAAGTGACCTCTTAGTGTGTACAAAATCTCCTCTGGGGTGATAAAAATGCAACAAGGTAGAGGTGATGGTTGGACAACATTGTGAATGAACTAAATGCCACCAAATCATACTCTTTAAAAATGGTTCATTATACACTATGTGAATTTTACCTAAAAAGAAAATTAACATGAAAAGGAAGAAGTTTGTTTCCTCAAAAGGCAAAACAGAATTATCATATGACCCACCAGTTCCATTCCTATGTATATAACCAAAGGAATTGAAAGTAGGGACTAGCATAGATGCCTGTACACCAATGCTCAAATCAGCATTATTCACCATAGCCAAAGATGGAAAAACCCGATATCCATTGGCCTGTGTGGATAATCAAAATGTGGTCTACACAGACATTGGAATGTTATTCAGCCATTCAAACAAAGGGTATTCTGACACATGCCACAACATTTGTGAACCTTATTCAGGATATTATGCTCAGTGAAATACACCAGACATGGAAAGACAAATACTGTATTATTCCACTGATATGGAGTACCTTGAAAGTAGAAAGTAGATCAGCTATTACTGGTGGTTGAAGAAAGAGGGAGTGGGGAGTTTCTGCTTAATGATTATAGAGGTTCTGTCTGGAGTCATGAAAAAATTCTAAAAATAGAGGTCATGTTTTCACAATACAATGAATGTAATTAATGCCATTGAACTGTTCACTTAAAAAATGGTTAAAATGGGGGGTTGGGTTGGTGCCTGGCTGGCTTAGTGAGTAGAGCATGTAATTCTCAATCTCGGTCAGGAGTTCAAGTCCCACGTTGAGTGTGGTGCTTACCCAAAAATTAAAAAAAAAGCTGAAATAGTGAATTTTACATTATATATATTTTACTACATTTAGAAAATACCAAAAGAAAGATTTTCTTATTTTTTTATTATTTTTATTTCTTTTCAGCGTAACAGTATTCATTGTGTTTGCACCACACCACACCCAGTGCTCCATGCAATCCGTGCCCTCCATAATACCCACCACCTGCTTCCCCCAACCTCCCACCCTCCGCCCCTTCAAAACCCTCAGATTGTTTTTCAGAGTCCATAGTCTCTCATGGTTCACCTCCCCTTCCAATTTCCCCAAACTTCCTTTTCCTCTCCATCTCCCCTTGTCCTCCATGCTATTTGTTATGCTCCACAAATGAGTGAAACCATATGATAATTGACTCTCTCTGCTTGACTTATTTCACTCAGCATAATCTCTTCCAGTCCTGTCCATGTTGCTACAAAAGTTGGGTATTCATCCTTTCTGATGGAGGCATAATACTCCATAGTGTATATGGACCACATCTTCCTTATCCATTTGTCCGTTGAAGGGCATCTTGGTTCTTTCCACAGTTTGGCGATTTTTAAGAGGAAAGAATTGCAGGTCCTTCACACCTTAATTTATTTGTATTCTGCCCACAGATAAGGAAAGAAGTATGGTTTCTCCACAGCAGACTACCTGAGTCTGGGCTCTATTTTCTTCTAGGGGATTTTCCTATTCCTGTCATATCTGCCACACCTGGTTCTATGATTCCCTGGAATGAGTCTGTGAAGATCCTGTGTTGGGGGACTCCTGAGTCTTACTTGTACCAACTGGAAATCCTGAGAAACTTCACATTCAAGGTGGTGGAGAAGAAACTGGGATTTCAGAATGAGGCTGAATTCCTCATTAAACACATGAATCCAAACACTGCAGGGCGTTATCAGTGCAAGTATAGGAAACAGGACCACTGGTCAGAGCACAGTAAAGCCTTGGAGCTGATGGTGACAGGTGAGAACACATCCAGAGTCTCCAGTCCTCGGGTGTTTTTTCTTTCTTATTTTTTCATAGACTTGACTTTTATAACAGGTTTTCAGGTTTCAGAAAAAATTGAGAAGATAGGACAGAGCAGCCCCATATACCTATCACCCACTCTCCCCTTTTGTTGACATTCTGTTGATATGGCACTTTTCTTACCATTAATGAACCCCTCTGGGTAGCTAAGCATGTGCCAGAGTGCACAGTTTATTTAGGTTTCCTTAATAAGGACGGGTGATGGAGAATGGCATGAAGGAGCCATGAAGGAGGGCGCCTGATGTGATGGACACTGGGTGTGGTAGGCAACAGATGAATTATTGATTAGTACATCTGAAACTAATGATGTAGTATATGTTGGCTAATTGAATTTAAATAAAAATTTAAAAGATTTCCATACACACAATGGAATATCACTCAGCCACCAGAAAGGATGAATACCCAACTTTTGTAACAACATGGATGGGACTGGAGGAGATTATGCTGAGTGAAAAAAAGTCAAGCAGAGAAAGTCAATTATTATATGGTTTCCCTTACTTGTGGAGCATAAGGAAGAGCATGGAGGACATTAGGAGAAGGAAGGGAAAAATGAAGGAGGGGTGGGGAATCAGAGAGGAAGATGAACCATGAGAGACTATGGACTCCAGGAAACAAACTGAAGGTTTTAGAGGGAAGGGGGTCGGGGATGGGTGAGCTTGGTGATAGGTATTGAGGAGGGCACATGTTGTGATGAGCACTGGGTGTTATATACAAACAATGAATCATGGAAGACTACATCAAGAACTAATGATGTACTGTATGGTGACTAACGTAACATAATTTAGTTCATTAATAAAATGTAAAAAAGATTTTCTTAGCTTTTACGCAGCATCCTTCATCTGCCCTAGGATCCCATCCCACACTGCATGCAGTTGTCATATCTCCTTGGGCTCCTCTTGGCTGTGGCAGCTTTGAGGAGGGCTGGTCAGGCACTTCGTAGGATGCCCCACCATTGGAAGTTGTCTTATGTTTCTCTTGTGGTGAGACAGGGTCCTGGGCATCTTGGAGGTAGACCACAGAAGCACAGTGCCATTTTCACCACATCACATTATGGTAGACACCATACACATGAACACAGCTGTTGGTGCTGAGTCATTGGAAGTTGTCTGATGTTTCTCTCGTGGTGAGACAGGGTCCTGGGCATCTTGGAGGAAGACCACAGAAGCACAGTGCCATTTTCACCACATCACATTATGGTATACACCATACACATGAACACAGCTGTTGGTGCTGAGTCTGAGCACCTGGCTGAGGGAGCACGTGCAGGTCTCTCTTCCTGACCCTTCCTGTATGGGAAGAAATCAGTAAAGGCAGCCTGTGCCTAAGGAGGGGGAAGTTATGTTCCCCAGACAAGTCCAGCCCTAGATGTTAAGCTCTCTGTCCTCAGGGTGGCTTGACCCTGTGTTTCTAGAAGAGTTTGTTTCTAGAAGTGTTCATTCTGAATTTCCCAGTCTTTTCACCTGCTAACGTTCTTTTTACACAATGTTGCCTCTCTCAGCCTCTGACACAGCTCCTCAAACTCTTTGGATACTATCCCTCACTTTCCCCAAATATGGCTTGTGGTGTTGGGATTTATAATAATAACTATATATTTGGTCTTTGCTCCTGTTCTGGCACAGAGCTCTTAAATCCCTTGGAATCTCCTGAATGATTAAGAAAGGTAAAGGTGTTTTGACATTCCTAACAAACCCCTTCCCACCGTAGTTGAGGTTAGGTTAATGAGGTGACTTTTGGACTCCACAGTAAGGACAGAGGCTGGTTGCCAGGAGAACCAATCATGTGACTACAATGTTAGAACTTTCCATCCCACTTACCTCCACCTCAAGGGAGCAGGGAGGGGCTGGAGGTTGAATCAATGGCTAATGGCCAAAGATTTAATCAACCATACCTAGGTAATGAAGCCTCCGTAAGAAACCAAAAGCCCAGGGTTCAGAGAGCTTCCAGGTTGGTGAGCACGTGGTAGAGCAGCACACCTGAAGAGGGCACCCGGCCTTATGCATCGCTACCATCTGACTGTCCCTGATTGTATCCTTTACAACAAACCAGGGATCTAGCAAGTAAGCTGATTTCCTGAGCCTGTAAGAAGGTCTGGCAAATCAAATGAACCCAAAGACGGCGTTGTGGGAACTTTTGATTTACAGCCATTCTGCCAGGACCACAGGTGACACAGGGGACTTGTGATTGGCATCTGAAGTGGGAGCAGTCTCAGGACTGAGCCCTTAACCTGCGGGATCTGATGTTGCCTCCAGGTAGATAGTGTCAGAATTAAGTTGAATTATGGGATGCCCGCTGGGTGTCTCAGGATTGCTTGGTGGTGTCAGGGGGAAACCCCACATGCTGTACTTGGAACAGAATCACATGGGTCTTATGGCTCCAGAAACAAGATCTCTATCTCTTGAAGATGGCGTCTCATCCAAGCCCCAGAGGCTGCTTGTTTGCTAAGCTCTGTCTGCAATATTCTGGAACAGAGTATGGGTCCTGGGGTAGGGAAATGGGATGTTCCCAGCTCCCACTCCTTTGGGTCAGGGACCATCAGCGTGTTCCCTTCTCTTACCATGGCTCCAATAGGAGTGGTGGGTATAAAGGGGAAAGGAAGAAAAATCTTGCTAAGAGCTCACTCTCTTCTCTTTCAGGCTTCTACAACAAACCCTTCATCGCTGCTGACCAGGATACTGTGGTGATGCTAGGGAAGAACATCTCCCTGCAGTGCAGTTCAGCACACATCCCATTTGATAGATTTTCACTGACCAAGGAAGGAGGAGCTGCCCTGGGGGACAGAACCAAACTGGGGGACACCAAGGCGACTTCACAGAACCAAACTGGGGGACACCAAGGCGACTTCATTCTAGGTCCTGTGAACCAAAGCTTCTCAGGGAACTACAGGTGCTATGGTTGGTACAGTGGAAGCCCTTATGTGTGGTCAGCCCCCAGTGATGCCCTGAGGCTTGAGGTCACAGGTAGGTGCACCCCAACCCAGCCCTGTGTCCTCCTCCCCTGGGGCTTTGGCCTCAGACAGAAATACAAAGATAATCACTGAGAAAGAACAGTGGGGCAGTAGAGACTGTGAAGAGAGAAAGACTTTAACCCATGCCCCATTAGATTTTCATATCATCTCCTAGAGCTCTCCAGATGGTGCCCTTTATTTTTTTTCTTTGCCTTTTTTTTATCGTGTTCTGTTAGTCACCATACATCATTAGTATTTGATGCATTAGTATTTGATGCAGTACCCATTGTATGCATATAACACCCAGTGCTCCATGCAATCCATGCCCTCCTTAATACCCATCACAAGGCTCACACATCCCCTCACTCCCCTCCCTTCTAAAACCCTCAGTTTGTTTCCCAGAGTCCATAGTCTCTCATGGTTCGTCTCCCACATGGTCTGTTGAGAATGGAGCAGCCAAAGTTCAGAATCATGTTAAGGGGTATTGTTGAGACAGTAGATCTCAGGTAACACTTCAAAGATTAACCCATCTCTCTTCACATCCTTAGTTGCATCTGGAAACCCTTAAACTGAACTTCTGTACTAGAGTCTGCTCTGAGTGATTGGCTGGAAACTTATGGCTCATGGGAAGAACTCTAAAAACTCTAACATGAGCCCCATTATCACAGCGGTTGCATCCCTCCACTAAGCAGGAGAAGACAAGTTACAGAAAAAGAAAGCAACTGCTGACTGCTGAGCAGGCCAACCACTTTCATCTCTTGTGCCCACCTTGTCCAGTCACTCTACAAGCTGAGCACATATAATGGTCATGGTACTGTAAGATCATATAGGCTAGAGTGCTCTTTTCATTTAACAGTGCATGGATAATTGGGCATCAATGGAGGAGGAGTGAATTTATTAGTCTTTTTCTTTAGAGCTGATAGTCATTGCATTTTGTCTTAGAAATCATCTATCCCAGTGTCTGGATAATACTAGCCTGTATTATCCTCTCAAACTCAAACTATTTTGCATTTTGTAAGTAGGAACTAATTTGAAATTCCAAATCCATTTGAAATTACTTTCTGAATTTTAACAAGAGAGTTACTATGATTTCTGAGCATTGTCATTTCACAGTATTTTATTATATCTTTGAGAGAAATGTGGGGCCAGAAAGTCCATATAACAAATGAATTTTTTTTAAAGATTCAGAGAATAGCAATGTCTAGTGAACAATCACACAATAGTGGAGATGCAATTTACCTAAGAGTATCTGAAAATTTTCTCCGAGCTACTTCCCAGATACCAACAGTGCTGTATCCTTTGTCATGTATGAAAGAGGAACACAGGTTGTTATGTGGGGTGAAGAAAGTGTTGAGGAAAAAATTCAGCCTTCCAAGTGTATGGAGGTGTTGCAAGGATATGACTAGACTTTGAGGGAAATGAAGAGGGAATGAAAAATAAACACAATATCCCCTAAGCACCTCATTTCCCATTCACAAGACTCCCCTTTGACCCAGGTTCAAAGATTAGGTATGGCGCTCATGAATGCATGATCTCATTGAGGAGGGGTTCTGACTATAATGATGTACCATATGGTGACTGACATAAGACAATAAAAAAATTAAAAAATAAAAGAAATAGGGAAATGAGCTCCTTTTCAGGGCTTCCGGGTTGGGATAAAATGGAACATGACCAATGATTGCTATCTCCTTTGAATTGCATCTGCAGATATAATGAAACAAGATTACACAATGGGAAATTTGATCCGAATGAGTGTGGCAGTGCTGGTCCTTGTGGCTCTCTTGGCCATACTGCTTGAAAATTGGCACAGCCATCAGACTCTAAACAAGGAAGACAGAGCAGATTTTCCTGAGCTGAGCTGGAGTAAACAGAAAGACATGTGGACCTTTGAACAAACCCCTGACAGCCACAAGGTAGACACAAATCACTGAATTAGAAATGAGTCAGCACTTGTGGAGTCCTGCAGAGCTACTGGGAGAACAAAAAAGAGAAAGAGGCACTAACAATTTTGGATCCATTTTCAAACCAATGGTATTTTCTTATACATATCTGATATAGTTGTGCACCACCTTTCTAGATGTTGGTGATAAAATTCTTGGTATAGTCTTGGTTTAACTCATTCCTGTGATAAAAATCATGCAATGCATTCTCAGTTCTCATTGCTGACTGTTTTTCTCCCAGCCTCCACAGAAGGTCTGGCTCAAAATTTCACTCTGTCTTGAATTTATCAGCAAAACTAGATATCCTCACCGCCTTCTAGGTAAGACCTTAACACTTAGAATTCCATAAATTATTAATGCTACTAATTAATTATTAATAATGTCCATTCAACATACCATATATTCCATGACATGTATGCTTCTAGTTTTCCCTACACTGACATTTTTGTATTAACACATGCTTTCCCTGTAGTTAAAAACACTCTCCTGTTCTTTTGAAACTAACATTTCTTTTTTTCTTTTTATTTATTTGTTTAAAATAAATTAATTAACATATAGTGTATCATTAGTTTCAAAGGTAGAGTTTAGTGATTCACCAGTTGCATATAATACCCAGTGCTGCTTACATCAAGTGCCCTCCTTTTTGCCCATCACCCAGTTACCCATCCCCCCCACTTCTCCTCCAGCAACCTTCAGTTTGTTTCCTATACTTAAGAGTCTCTATGGTTTGTCTCCCTCTCTGATTTTGTCTTATTTTATTTTTCCTTCCCTTCTCCTGTGTTTATCTGTTTTGTATCTTAAATCCCACATATGAGTGAAGTCATATAATATTTGTCTTTCTCTAACTTATTTAACTTAGTATAATACCCTCTAGTTCCATCCACATCATTGCAAATAGCAAGATATCATTCTTTTGATGGCTGAGTAATATTCCATTGTATATATGAAACATTTCAAAATGTCTCATGCCTCCAGTGCAAAGTCAATAGATTTGTGAAAACAACCCAAACAAGCATCTCCTCTGGGAATTTTCAATATACTGCTTAGTTTGTTGATTCATCTCTTTGTAGTGTTTCTCATGAGGTCTACATGGCATAAAATATCAGAAATATTTATTGAGATTATGAATAAGGAAGTTGATAAAGGACATGTTAGAGATTGGGCCAGTTAAACTACAAGGAAGTGCCATAGTTTCAGAGGAGGGCTAATCAGAGACTTTACATCAGAGCCAGGATTTGGGCCCAAGAGATGAAAGGGGGTTTGATCCTGACAGAGGGAAAAGATTAGCCTCACACAAATGGTTTTATCCACACCAGGGGCTTGTTTGGAAAAGCATGGTGTAACCCTGGGAATAAAAAGATCCTCCAATCCTAGGAAAATACTATATTATCCTGTAGCCATGGTGACAAGGAGCCACCAGAACTGGGTTTTCACCCATCAACAATGACCACTCGCCTCAGGGAAAATGCCTTGGCCATTCAACCCACCAGCTCCTTGCTTCTAAATGTCAGCCAATCAGAAACAGGTTTACTCGAGTAAGCACTCCTGTGAGTGATAGCCAATCAAAAGTCCCCTTTAAACAAACACCTTTGGCAAATAATTCCAAACCCCAAGAGGGCCAGAGAATCCCCAAAACCATGTCTAGGATCATCTGTAGGCTCTGCTCAGAGTCTCAGAGACATCCCATCTGGCCAGCATACCAGCATAACTCTCCCTTAATATAGTAAAAATAAATTCGAGTCTGCCTTTTTTATTCCAGGCACTGAATGGTGAGTGCATTGGCCTACACAGTTCTTATATAGGGTTGATTTCGGTTAGGTGTAAGGCTTGGCTTAGGGACAGAGTATGGGGACTTCTAGTCACTTCTTTGAAGGAGCATAATGCAACCCTGTGAATTTTATTTTATTCAATCCACCTGTCATGGGAGCAAACATGCTCACAAATGATAAGATTTGATGGGCACCTGCTGGCTCAGTTGGTAAAGCATGGGACTTCTGATCTCGGGGTTGTGAGTTTGAGCCCCACACTGAGTGTAGAGATTACTTTAAAAAAAAAAAAACTTTAAAAAATGTTATGATTTGAATAATGATACAAATATATATAGATACAGAGTTTCAGTTTTGGATGCTGAGAAAGTTCTGGAGACAGATCTCCACAATGTGAATGGGCTTAATGCCACTAAACCGTACTCAAAAATGGTTAAAATGAAACCCTATGTCTGTCAAGGAGCAACTGTCTTTTGGGGTATAGAGTTTAGTTTTGAAAGATGAAAAGTTCCAGAGCAACAATGTGAATGTCTGCACACTAATGTATAATTGCTGAAGGTGGTAAATTTCATGTTATGAATTTTTTGTTACAATAAAAAAAATTTAATAGTTAAAATGGTAAAAAAAAAAAAAAGTTATGTATTTTTTACCACAATTTGTGAAAAGTTCGTTGTGGTCTGTAGAAACTGAAAGTAGATTAGTGGCTGCCTGGATCCTGCAGAGTTGGGGGTGTGGGGGGTAAGGTAACAGGCAATGATAGTCAGTGGGCATTGGGTTTCTTTTTGTGGTGGTGAAAAAATTTTAAAATTACATGGTGGTAACGGTTGAGCAATTCTGTGAATATACTGAAAACCATTGAATTATATAAATAGGTAAATTGTATGGTATGTAAGTCATACCTCAATAAAGTTTTTTTTTCAAGTACCAAGCGAATAAATTGTTAGTGACATCCTTGGAATTGCTCACTCTTTTTTTTTAATTTTTTTAATTTATTTTCAGCATAACAGTATTGCTCACTCTTTAAGAGATTGAGTGATGGCTTGAAATCCATCATCTCCAACATGGCTTACAGTCTCTAAACAGAGATAGTCCCAGGAGTGTGAGCTTAAGACAGAAATGGGCTCAAGAAAAACACGTGGACAAAGTCAAGTCTTTGGAAGGATTTCCCCCTTAGAAAAAGTGGCTATAAAATTGCTCCTATCACATCTCAGAAAATGACAAGCAAACCTACCTGTCTGCAAGTCTGGATGCAGACTTATGAAAAATCAGAAACACAGATATCTTGCACAAGAGTGTGAGGTTAAATTCCATTTCTGAGCTATATAGGACCCAAACCATAAGTGAATGTAAGATTGATTACAGCCTGCTGAGACACCTGGGCCCTCCAGAAGAATCAAATAGAAGGAAACACTTTCGCTACAAGTACACACAACAATATACATTGGAATCCCATAGGTAGGAAAACTCACTGTGAATGACCAGCAATTAAAAATTATAAACATCTTCATTGCCAATTTGGATACCTTTTATTTCTCTTTGTTGTCTGATTGCTGTTGCTAGGACTTCTAATACATGTTGAACAAGAGTGGTGAGAGTGGGCATCCTTGTCATGTTCCTGATCTCAACAGGAAGGCTGCAAGCTTTTTCCCATTGAGGATGATATTTGCTGTGGGTCTTTCATAGATTTGATGAAGTTCAGGAATGTTCCCTCTATCCCTATACTTTGAAGCATTTTAATCAGAAATGGATGTTGGATTTTGTCAAATGCTTTTTCTGCATCAATTGAGAGGACCATGTGGTTCTTCTCTCTTCTCTTATTAATTTGTTCTATCACATTGATTGATTTGCGAATGTTGAACCATCCTTGTAGCCCAGGGATGAATCCCACCTGGTCATGGTGGATAATCTTTTGTTGGTGGGAATGCAAGTTGGTGCAGCCACTTTGGAAAACAGTGTGGAGATTCCTCAAGAAGTTAAAAAGAGAGCTTCCCTATGACCCTGCAATTGCACTACTGGGTATTGACCCCAAAGATACAGATGTAGTGAAAAGAAGGGCCATCTGTACCCAAATGTTTATAGCAGCAATGGCCACGGTCGCCAAACTGTGGAAGGAACCAAGATGACCTTCAACGGATGAATGGATAAGGAAGATGTGGTCCATATACACTATGGAGTATGATGCCTCCATCAGAAAGGATGAATACCCAACTTTTGTAGCAACATGGATGGGACTGGAAGAGATTCTGCTGAGTGAAATAAGTCAAGCAGAGAGAGTCAGTTATCCTGGGGTTTCACTTATTTGTGGAGCATAACAAATAGCATGGAGGACAAGGGGAGATGGAGAGGAGAAGGGAGTTGAGAGAAATTGGAAGGGGAGGTGAATCATGAGAGACTGTGGACTCTGAAAAACAATCTGAGGGTTTTGAAGGGGCGGGGGGTGGGAGGTTGGGGGAACCAGGTGGTGGGTATTAGAGAGGGCACGGATTGCATGGAGCCCTGGGTGTGGTGCAAAAACAATGAATACTGTTACACTGAAAAGAAATTTTTAAAAAAAGGAGAAAGAAGATACAAAACAAAAAAAAGAAGCTAAAAAAAATTGTAAACTTCATAAGGAAACAAAGAAACCACAAAATATAATGAAGGAATTAGCAATACTAAGGGAGAGATACAGAACTGTCATATGCCTATGCAAATTATTAAAATAGTAGTTAAAGAAGAAAGCCAAAGGGAATCAAGATTAGACCCATTCTCTAAAGTACAGACCCAACCCCAATTAGGGCTATGCCATAGAGATAATAGCCTGATTCTTTCTGGTGCCAGGAGGTTGACTTGAATTCCAAGGATCTTCCCCAACTTTTGAAACAGTCTCACAGGAACATGTTATCAGGCAACCAGCCTCTTGAATAGACTCTCAAACTCTCTGAAGGGATAAGTAGCAGATCTTTCTCACCATACCAAGAGAACTACTTCTCTGCCCCTGGTCACTTTATCCCCAAAGGACAACTAGCTCTTTCCTGACATAGGAACCCACTCACTAGGAACCTTACCTTCATGCTATGAATGAGCTTTGGGCTGATAATGATGAGTAAATTAAGATGTATTATGGGAGAGAAGTGAGACAAGATGCCCTCTTCGCCCAGAGACACCTTTGTCATCTACAGGCAAGCCTGCCTCATTGTCTCCTTTGAACTAGCAACCACTGCCTTCCTCCTCCATGGTTTGGTATCTAAATGTTTCCATAGGTCAAATGTGATTTTAAAAATAAAAAACAAAAAAACATAAAACAAAACCATAGCATATAACCAGGTTTCTCACATGCATTGGGTTTGCCTTCTCTCTAGAAATGTGGTCAACATAAAAAAATCTCCAGTGGGTGGCCCTGGGTCCTCACCCACTACTTCTTCTGCACCCATATTTCCTGTAAGTTTATTGAGGCTAAGTTTCCTAAATGATGCATACAGGAAGTCAGCTGGAAGAAACCCCTTGCTGCATCCTTGGCAAGTCTTAATGGGGAGGACAAGACAGTACCAATCCAGTCTATGGCCCTTTATACAGGGAGAGCAGAGCTTCTGATTTTAGGTCTAAAATCTACTCCCAGGAGTAGATGCACAAGCTATGATCTCAATCAAAAGTGACCATCTCACTTGAGCTTTTCTTCTCCAGCCTGGCTTCTGAGAAAGATGCTATAGATACATGAGAACG
Organism: Lontra canadensis; assembly: GCF_010015895.1. NCBI lineage: Eukaryota > Metazoa > Chordata > Mammalia > Carnivora > Mustelidae > Lontra > Lontra canadensis. The sequence goes on along the minus strand of NW_022631200.1, from coordinate 1,206,582 downwards.
ATGCCCTCCCTCAAAATGTAAGGACATTCTGGTGGAGACCATCTAGACAGTTGGGGGGCGTGGGGAGGGTTGTTGGCTGGCTAGAGAAGAAGGGTTCTGGAATTTGGAGCCAAGGATTGGAGGCAACAAAAAGGAATGGAATAGAAACCCTATCATTTGCAACAACAGGAATAAACCCACGGGGCATTCGCTAAGTGAGATAAGTCAGACACACAAGAACAAACACTAACAATACCATTAATACAAGGGCAAATCTGTCCTATATTTTGACTTAGGTGTTGGTTACATGACTATATACATTTATCAAAACTCATATAGAACTGAACAGGAAATGAGTGGGTTTTACTAAATGTAACTAAGAGAGTGAATGGAATATATTCAACAACAAAATCAAGAAATAAGAACAAAGGTAATAGATTGGGTGAGATTTCCTCATAGAATGTAAGGCAGAATATAAATTGGCATTATATTTCATTTTCAATAATTGTTTAGACCCTTTGAGGATAAAAAAAACATTTTTTAAAAAACTTTATTTATTTATTTGACAGACAGAGATCACAAGTAGGCAGAGAGGCAGGCAAGGGGTGGGGAAGCAGGCTCCCTGCTGAGCAGAGAGCCCTATTCAGGGCTTGATCCCAAGACCCTGGGATCATGACCTGAGCCAAAGGCAGAGGCTTTAACCCACTGAGCCACCCAAATGCCCCTAAAAACACATTTTGAGTTTTAAAATATATTCAAATAATTAAGATTTTAATATTTAATTTCTGTTTTATAACAGACTAAAGGAATATACTTATGTAAGAAACAACATTTTGTTTCAAGTTCAATTTGTTGTTGTTGTTGTTGTTTATGTTGTTTTTGTTTTTGTTTTTCTTTTCAGCATAACAGTATTCATTGTTTTTGTACCACACCCAGTGCTCCATGCAGTCCGTGCCCTCTCTAATACCCACCACCTGGTTCCCCCAACCTCCCACCCCCCGCCCCTTCAAAACCCTCAGATTGTTTATGTTTTTTTTAATTATGTTACATTAGTTGCCATACAGTACATCATTGGTCTTTGATGTCATGTTCCACGATTCGTTGTTTACATATAACACCCTGTGTTCCGTGCAATACATGCCCTCCTTAATACCTATCACCAGGCTCACTCATCCCCCACTCCCTCCCCTCTAAAGCCCTCAGTTTCCCAGGGTCCATAGTGTCTCATGGTTCGTCTCCCTTCCAGTTCCCCCGCTTCATTTTTCGCTTCCTTCTCCTAATGTCCTCCATGCTATTCCTTATGTTCCACAAATAAGTGAAACCATATGGTAATTGACTTTCTCTGTTTGACTTATTTCACTCAGCATAATCTCCTCCAGTCCCGTCCATGTCAATGTAAATGGTGGGTATTCATCCTTTCTGATGGGTGAGTAATATTCCATTGTGTGTATGGACCACCTCTTCTTTATGCATTTTGTTGAAACATTGTAACAAATCCTTGGAAAAGATAGTGTTATCATTTCATTCTGTTGAAGCCAACCCACTGACCCAAGCATATGCACCAAACAAAGGGGAGCCAAGATTAAACACATATTTTTTTAAATGATTCTAAGGTTTCTGCTCTGTACACTACCCTATCCCTTTCCTGGGCGTAATGTCCACATTTCAAAATAGGTCAAATTTTGACCTATTAGAAGAGGACCCTAATATGAGTTTCAGGTGGGGCAGACAATTGTCAGAGGATCTGGTTAGAGCACAGAGATGATCAGATGTGTCATGGGGACCATGACCTGTCTTTATGCCTCGTGGTCAGAGGTAGAAGGAAGACTGTGAATCTTCTTGTAAGAAGTCCGTGTGAAAGCCCCATGGCGATTAGTGCTGGGCTTCACCCACCACATCCTGTGCACCTTCCTGCCCTACTGGACTCAGTCTCCACCCAGCTGCTCCACATTCGCCTGGTAGGATCAGTGCTATGACCTCTACACTCACTGCCCTGGTCTACCTTGGTGAGTTCTTGCACATGAGAGAGATGGCATCCAGGGGTCTGGGTGTGGATGGGGCAGCCTGTCTCACTGTTTCTATCTTCCAGGGCTGTTCCTGAGCCAGACCGTCAGGACCGAGAAGCGTGAGTCCATCCCTCATAGGCCCAGAGTCTCTCTACTAGGCTCAGACAAAGTGTGCACCTAGGAGCCACCAGAGGAGAGAGCAGGGCCTCTGGTTTTCTAGGAAGGCTTGGTGCCAGCAACCGGGTGGACATTTGGGTGGGAAGTTGCTATATCTGGAACTCCAACCTCTGATTCCCTTCCAGAGAATCTTTCAAAACCCATCATCTGGGCCAAGCCAGATTTCATGATTCCGAAGGGAAAGCAGGTGCTTATCTTCTGCCAGGGGACTCCTGAGGCTGTGAAGTACCAGCTGTATTTCGAGGGACACCTCTTTCTTCAGCAGAGCCCAAAACAACTTGGAAGGAGGAACATAGCCATGTTCCACATCCCAGCCATGACCCCACTCACTGCAGGGCAATACAAGTGCATTTACCGAAGCAAGAAGCTCTGGTCAAACCCTAGTGACCCTCTGGATCTGGTGGTCACAGGTAACTGTCCCATCCTCGGCCTGAATCCGGGGAGGGTCATCACATATTTATTAATCCTCTTCAGTGTCATTCAGCCTCTCTTTGTGGTTGTCTGTGACCTAGAGGCAGGTTGGTCATAGGTCAGGTTCTCCAGGTGAGAGGCCCTGAGATGGATGTGTGTGTGCATGGGGCAGAGGCTGGGGGGAACCATGGGGGGTATCCTCAAAAGTGACCCCGGTGATGAGGAGTGAGGGGAACAGGCCAGGCAAAAGGCAGGAGCTGACCACAGTGCAGTTTCAGCAGTCACCTCAGCCGAGCAATGGAGTTCTGGACTTGGGATGGTCCTTCTGGATCTGGGATGGTCCTTCTGCATGGTCTCAAGATCTCAAGATGAGGCTAGGGGTTCTGTACCCACCAGTGTCAGCCCCTCCTGGGGAGGAGGTTCCATTCAAACATCCATGCTTTTGTGGCACTTGTACCCTAGCAGGGGGAAGACAGACCATGAGTCTAAGTCAGGACAAATCAGTCCGTCATGGGCACCTGAGGAATAAATGATATGGAAACAGCCAGAGTGGAATGAGGCTGGGAGGGAAGGCAGTCTCAGGTACAGGGGTTGCCTTCAGCTGAGGGATGTGGCTCCCAAACTCAAGCAGGTATCACAATTATCTGGAAAACACGGATATCTCTAGTGCTCCCAGGTTCATGAAAGCATTGTTCACAATAGCCAAAAGCTAGCAACAAGCCCAGTGTCTACTGACAAAGGAATGGATAAACAAAATGTGGTCTACCCACACTAGGTAATATTATTCAGCCTTAAAAAGGAAGGAGATTCAAACACCTGTTATGTCATGAATAGACCTTGATGGCATTATGCCGAGTGAGATAAGTCAGTCACAGAAGGACAAATACTGTAGGGGTCACTTCCATGTAGGACTTAGGATGGTCAAATTCGTAGAGACAGAAGGCAGAATGTGGGGTGCCAGGGACTGAGGGATGGGGACAGAGAGAGGGTGCTTAGTAGCAGGGACAGTTTCAGTTCTGTAAGATGAAGAGTCCTGGAGATGGATGGTGGTGATGGTTGCATGACAGTGTGAATGTAGTCAATACTACTGAATTGTCCCCATACAATTGGTTAAGATGGTAAATTTTATGTGTCATGTATTTTATAGCAATGGAAAACAATAACAATTTTTAAAACACAGTTGGCTGCCTTACCCCTGAGTTTCTGATGCAGTGGGTCTGGGGTGCATTTCTAATAAGCTTCCAGCTGATGGTGATGTCACTGGCCCCAAGGATCTCTAACTCTGAGAACCACTGATGTCAGGCAATCCCCACAGAGAGAAGGCTAGAGGAATGAGTGTCTCAGTCTTGAAGGGTGAGATCAGCGAGGGCATGTCCATGACCAAAGCAGAGGAGACAGAGATTCTGGGGAGTGACATCCCAGTCTTAAGGCCAAGGAGGAAAGGGCACATAGGAGGCAGGATAAAGACTCTCTTAAACTACCTGTCTCCTTCCCCCACAGAATTGTATGACACGCCCACCCTCTCTGTCCATCCTGGGCCTGAGGTGACTTCAGGAGAGAACGTGAGCTTCTACTGTCAGCTAGGCACTGCAACAAACAAGTTCTTTCTGCTCAAGGAGGGAAGATCCCCTCACCTTCAGCACAGATACGGGAACACCCAGGTGGAGTTCCCCATAGGTCCTGTGACCACAGCCCACAGAGGGACGTACAGATGTTTTGGCTCTTATAACAACCATGCATGGTCCTTTCCCAGTGAGCCTGTGAAGCTCCAGGTCGCAGGTGAGGAAACCCCCAGATTTCCCCCATGTCCTCTCCAGAACCCCAAGCGAACCCCAACCAGTGATGAGGAAGACAGCAAAGGGACAGGTGGGAAGAGGCAGCAGGCACCTCCCTGCAGTGCCCTCCCCCACATGCATTTTGGGGAGGCCCAGCTGATTGTTTCTGAGGAAGAGGAACAAGGAGGGGGAAGATGCAAGGACTCGGTGGGAAGACTGGAGGAAACCCAAAACCCTTATGGTTTTCTTTGTTTCCACTGCTAGAAGATTTTGGGGACACCAGCCTTGCACCCACAGAGCACACCTCTTTTTCTGGTGAGTAAGTTACCTCTAAACTTGGGGGGGTGATTAGAGCCTCCCAGTGACACTAAGAACATGTTGCTTTTATGGCACTTGTATCCCAGTGGGAAACAGACCTTGAGTCAAAGTCAGAGAAACAAGCCCAGCATATAGCACAGGGGGAGCAAACAGGGGTGTGGAGGAAAGACAGAGCAGAACAAATGGGGTCAGGGTGACCAGGAGGGCAGGTGGCAATATTAGAACTGTCTGAATCGGCCTCACAGTGGAGCAAATACCTGAAGAACTGAGGACATTTGTTCTGTGGCTACCTGAAAAAGAACATTCCAGAGAGAGGGAATGGCCACTGCATATGGCAGTGGGAGGGCGAGCCCCAGGAGTAATTCCCTGAACCAGGAGTGACCTTGCATGCATGTTAGTGGGGATGGGGAGTGGGCTCAGAGCTTGGAAGAAAATGGGGAGACTGTGAGTCGTCCAACGTGTGAGGAAGAAGCCATGTTGACAGAGTTAATGAGGAAGCTGAGGGCCGGAAGGAAGACATGCCTGGCATGGGGTTCTGGAGCTAGATTCCCCCCGGGTTCACCTGTCCTTTGGCTCTTCTCACCAGACAGATGAAGCCACTAGGACCTGGAGGGTGGGGTGTGGACCTGGAAAATCTGCACGAGGCCATGGGGTCCATCCTAGGGAGGAGAGGAGACCTGGTGGCCAACACGCTCTCTTTTTCTCACTGCTTTACTTCCCTTTCATCCGCAGACTATTGGGATCTTGACTTGGTAACCACAGAGGCAGAATTCGAGCAAGGTAGGCAAGCAGCGGGCGCTGCAAGCTGTGAAGGAGTGTGATCTAGAATGGGGAGAGGGAGAGAGGTGGGGCGAGGTATGTACACCCATTCCTGTCAGTCATCAGTCTGTCCTCTGACCCCAGACCTTGCCTCCTGGGATCACACTGCCCAGAATCTCCTTCGGATCATTCTGGCTTTCCTGGTCCTGGTGGCACTCATGTGCCTCCTGGCTGAAGACTGGCTTTGGAGGAAGAGGGCACAAGAGAAAGCCAACGGGGCTTCAAGTCAGGAACACAGGAGAAGGTTCAGAAGTCAGAGACGCCTGAACAAATGACCAAGAGATGTGCTGGTCCCAGGTAGAGCGGAATGCTGGCCTTGACCCTGAGCTGAGCGAGCTCTGTGTTGTACCCATGAAGGGGGTTTCTCTGCAGACACTGAGGGACAGCTGCATGGAGTCTGGCAAAGCTTCCAGGAGGAGTTGGGCAAGGTGGGATGAAAGAGCTAAATTTCCCTCCAGACAGACCCTCTTGTCTCTTCTGGGGTGTAAGCATTTTTGTGCCTTCTGGATGCGAACTAAAGCTTTAACCACCCTGGTTTTCCCCCAGAATATCTCCTTTGTTAACAGCATGGCCACAAATATTTCCTTCCTACTTTGGTTTTCATCCCTACTTCTTCTTTCCATTACTGCAATATGTCATTCAAGATATTTAATAACCAGTACAGAAAAAAAGTATAGAAAATAATAATAATAACGAGTACAGAAAATAATAGTAATAACCAGTACAGAATAGTCATTTATCAAAAGCAACAGGAGCCAGTGAGGCACCAACAGGTCGAAGGAGATACAGGCTATGAGCACACATATGGCTGAATGTGTCCTGGCTGGGTCTCAGCCTTGCCCCGATTCCTCTGTCCTACACCACTGCAGGCTTCTGTCTTCCTTGCTTCTTTATCCAGACTTTGCCTTCTTCCTTGGGTCTCCCCCAAGAAAGCTCCCAAACCCTCCATCTCAACATCAGATATCACCTCCATGCTCCCAAAGCACTTTCTGTTCATCTATAACAGCACCGGGGCTCTAACATTGCATACATATCCATTTTCCCATCTCTACCATGAATTTGTGTGAATTAAGTCTGTGCTGGGTCTGATTACTGTGCTCACAACTCCTGCCACTAAGAGAGCTCTCCAGAAATATATGTCAGGTCAGTCGGTACACAAATGGGGCAGTAGTGCAACTTACCCCTTGAGACTCATGACTATTGTCCTTGAAATGCTGTCTGGACCCTTTGTTCCTTGAGAACTTTTACTGGATCAACCCATTAATATAACCATGATGTGGGTCCCTTCCCCTGTTAAGACTCTGATGCCTCACACAGCTCAAATCCATTCTCTAAATCTGAGTTTTCTGTTATGCATCAGAGAACATTAATTCCAACCTCAAAGGGGTGACATGCATGTTTAGCAAGATAAAGAATGTCGGGGAACCTGTGTGGCTCAGTGGGTTAAAGCCTCTGCCTTCAGCTCGGGTCATGATCCCAGGGTTCTGGGATCGAGCCCCGCATCAGGTTCCCTGCTCAGCAGCGAGCCTACTTCCTCTTCTTTCTCTCTCTCTCTCTCTCTCTGCCTACTTGTGATCTCTGTCAAATAAATAAATAAAATCTTTACAAAAAAAAAAAAAAAGAATGTCAAGAAACCAGCATAGGCTCTGACACATGGAAGTTAACCCAATGCACTGCAGCTGTGACTGTCCTGAGTACTACAGGGAACTTAAACTCATACCAGTTGTTACCTCAAAACCAGTGGACCAGTACTGAACATCCTTCTTTCTGTTCTTCATCTGCTAGGTGTTCATGGACCAAGGACATCTGTTGATACTAAATCATAATGTTCTTTATCCCAACACATGACGGACTTCTTTGGAGTATGTTTATGACATCCCAGATTTTCCATATTCTAACCTGTGGTAGGAAACCTACAGTTTCAAGGTGGGGGGAAGGTGTAAGGTAGAAGAATTTTGGGTCTCCAGATGTAAGTGTGGGGGCCTGAGAGCCTCCTCAGAGAGGTGGGGGGGTCTTTTCCACACAAGGCTGTTCCCCTCACTCAAAGTCTTCCAAAACTGGCCAACAGGAGTAGACCAGGTGGTTAAGTAGAACATTACTCTTCTTGAAATGTTAACCCAGTTTGTATTCCAGACAGCAAAATGAAGCATGGGGAGGGACGGAGGGAGGGAAAGGCGGCGGAAGTACCGGCCAATTGTTTGTCATGGAGATTTATTGGAAACACTCAAAACACTTCCATTTATTTCTCAGTGGTTAGAACCTAATAGCTTGCCCCACTTGGATACAAGGGAGGCTAAGAAAGATAGCTTTTATTTCAGGTGTCTCTGTGACAAGATAAATAGTGGCATTCCTATGACCAATGGAGTGAGGAGGGACGTGACAGAGTTGTGATAGGCAGCAGCAGTCTCTTTGACAAGACCCTACTATGTGCCGGGCACTGGTGAAATGACCACGTCCCTGGGCTGATTGTCCAGGAGAGCAGATCTTCAAGAGAGTGAGTAAATGCAGTGAAAGGGTTTAAGTTGGGATTGAAGAACTACAGGACGATAGTGGAGATTCTTTTATGGAAAACTCCATTCTGTAGAGACATTGAGGCAGGCATACAGATGAGGAATGGGGATGACGGTGGCAGGTGTCTGCACCAATTCACGCTGAGACTCACAGGCAGGACAGAGGGTGAAAGCACGATGTGTAAGCAGAGCTTTGAGCCTGGGTGACGCTGGGTGCACCACACCAAGCACAGCCATGGAAGCCACATCTTAAATGCCCATTTCTTCCTTCAAGCTAAGGGAGCTCATTGAGCGCTTTGATCATGGCTGTAATAAGATGACTTGTGCACTGCAGAAAGACCCTTCCAGTGACAGAGAGAAGGGAATGCACAGGAGAAAACAAAACCATGGAGAAACAGCACAGTCGAGAATGTCACCTGTTTTTGGAGTTGACAACCAGGGCAATGACTGGTATTGATAACCCGGAGGGAGGTCCAGCGATGGGTGATGGGTCCTGGTCCTGAGATTGGTAATATTTGTTGGTTTTGTTATTTCTCAGGATTGCTTACATTATTCTGAGCCCTTTAGATTTCAATATTAACTTTAAGATGTCAGTTGTCACAAAAGACCAGCCTGGGTTGTGCATGAAATTGTACTAAAGCCACAGATCAATTTAGGGGAGAATTATCATCTCTTCAATCCTCAGTCCATGAAAACTTGCACCCTAAATGTGTTTTATTTCGCTATGTGTTTATATGTTCTCTGATTTCTTTAAATAATATCATGTAGTCCTCTATGTACAAAATGTGCACATCTTTTGTTAGATTTCCATGAGATATATCCTCCAGTTTTATCAGCCCCAGATAGATCCCTAGGTACGTGACTTTTATTTTGCAAGTGGTATCATTCTTTAAATAATTTTACCGCCGTTGTTTGTGCTGGTGTTATAAAAATAAAACTGGATCTTGTTTACCGAATGTGTACTCAGTTGTCTTGCAGAGTTCACATCTTAAAAATTTTAACATTTTTAGATTATTTTAGAGGTATCATTCTTTAAATAATTTTACCGCCGTTGTTTGTGCTGGTGTTATAAAAATAAAACTGGATCTTGTTTACCGAATGTGTACTCAGTTGTCTTGCAGAGTTAACATCTTAAAAATTTTAACATTTTTAGATTATTTTAGATTATTTCTAGCTTTAAAAAATGTTTAGGATTTTTTTTGTAAAATTGATTTCTTTTTTTTTGTCTTACTATCTGGCTGGAACCTCCAGCACATTAATCGATAGTAAGAATCCTTTTCTTATTACCAGTATTATGGGGAATATTTTTAATGTCTTACCAATGAGTAAGCAAATGGCTATAATTTTTTGTAGATATTCATTGTCCCAGTTAGAAAATACTTTTGAGTTATGAATGGGACCTCAAGGTTCAGAACACGGACAGTTATGTGGGGAAACCTTCATCCCCTCTACTCTTACTGGTCCACGGCTCTGAAGACCAGTTTTCTGCTTTGCCCCTCACACTCAGGCGTCAGCCCACCAGGAGGTGGTTTCTCCCCACACAAACATTTCCGCTGAAGGTGTTTTTGTGATAAACATTTATGGCTTCCTAGAACTTGTAGTGGATGCTTCTCAGCCTTGTCTCACCTTTGTTCCTGTGTTGGTTGTATGACCACTTCCTCCCTGAAACAGTTGGCTTCAGCTGGCCTCCTCCACTCGTTTTCTGACTATCCTGCACTATCAGTTTTGCAGGGTTTCTACCACCAGAGCTTGTGGTTCCCATGGTAGACCTGCCTTTCTCTGGACACAAGCTGGGTAGATCTCATTTAATGCCATAGTTTCAATTTCTCTAAGACAGATGCCCAAGTCAAGTCTGTCTCTCTGAACCCTAGATTTTGGGATTTTTTTTTTTGAACTTTGGATTATTTTATCAGGTTCTTCCAACCAACCTGGACTCATCATCCTCCTACCACCAAAGTTGTTCTTCTCATTTGGAAAACTCCCAGCTTTGCTCTCTTTTCTATACCTATGCTTGTGCTCTGATCACTGCCGGGAAGAAGTGCCGTACAAATTAGCAGGTAATGGAACATTTGTCATTTATGTGCTTGTGGGTAGAGATCGATATTTTTATTATTTCTCGTAACAACTGTCCCTTTGGCCATTTGCCTTTTGGAAGTTCAATCAGGTAAAGATCTTATACATAAATATTTTCAGGGGTACCTGGGTGGCTCAGTCAGTTAAGCGCCTAACTGGTGGTTGTTGTTGTTGTTTTTTAATTCAAGTTAGTTGATTCAAGTTAACATGTAGTGTAGTATTGATTTCAGAATTTAGTGGTTCATCACTTACATATAATCCCAAGTACTTATCCCAACACATGCCCTCCTTAATGCCCATCACCATATCAGCTCAGGACTTGATCTCAGGGCTGTGAGTTCAAGCCCCGCATTGGGCTCCATGCAGGGCATGGAATCTACATAAATAAATAAACATTTTTAAAAGATTGTCTTTTTTTAATTTATTTTAATTTTTTTATTTTTCATTACGTCAAGTTAGCCAACATATAATACATCATAAGTTTTTTAAAATATATATATTATATGTTATATATTGGAGGTATAATTTCCTCAGTTACATTCATATCACAGTGTTTTTCTGATATATGGTATCAACTGCAACTCACACTTTGATTTATGTGTCATTGTTGGTAAATGCCTTTGACCTCTCTTCCTCTATTCCACTTAAAAGACCTCAAAAACCCCAACACAAAGGTCTTCAATCTTTCCACCAAATGTCTTTGTCTTTAGATTAGCTATTTCCTCACATACATGCATACATCATATGTCCACACTGTAATAGTTGTTTAACTTTACAATCAACTTAATGTAACTATTATGTGCATCATGGCTAGTGTGAAGCACTAGGACAGTCAGCTGCCTGCCAATCAGACACCCACTGGGACAACTCTACTTGCACGTGTATGTCTGAGACCCTCAAATGCAGCATGTTGGGGCGCCTCTGCACTCATCTCTTCTGGGGCCAGATGATCTTGTATTGTGGGGGAATTGCCTCCCTCAGCTCAACTGCTGTAACAAAATACCATAGACTCGGTGGCTTAAACAACAGAAATTTATTTTCTCATAGTCCTGAGACTGGCAAGTCCAAGATCAAGGTGCCAGACAATTCACCTCCTCAATAAGGATTACTTCCTGCTGGGGAGATGGCATTTCCTCAGTGCTGGCACAGATTCTGAAAAGACCACCAATCCTATCAGATCAGGAGCCCACCAGTATGGCCTCATTTAAACTTCATGATCCAGGACGCCTGGGTGGCTCAGTCAGTTAAGCCCAGGACTTCAGCTCAGGTCACGATCCCAGGGTCCTGGGATTGAGTCCCCACATCAGGATCCGTACTCAGCAGAGAGCCCGCTTCTCTCTCCACCTCTGCCTGCCACTCTGCCTGCTTATGTGCGTTCTCTCTCTCTCTCTCTCTCTGACAAATAAAATCTTAAAAAAATAAATTATGATCCCTTAAAAGCCCTAGAACCAAATACAGTCCCAGTAGCAAAGGCTTCAACCTATGCAACTGGGGGAGGGGGGTACAATTCAGTCTCTATCCACAAGATGCCAGGTGCACCCCCTTAACCTTGACTTTGGATGTTGCTAAATGTCCCTTTGGAGACAAAATCACCCCCGGTTAAGAATCTCAGGCTTAGAAGGATATAAAGAGGGCACTGGGAGTAGTGAGTGGCATGAGGCTGGTGACCATGTGAGCCCCTACCAACCCCCCTGGCAGAAGGAACAGGAAGGCAGGCCAAAGGGAGCGTGCTTGGGAAAATAGTAGGTGCCCAGCATGGCTAGAGCGATGAGCTCCGGGAAGGTGGGTGACTGGGTCAGCAAGGCCAGGTTAGACGTGAAACCTAATGCCAGTTCTCTAAAAAACAGAGATGTCTTACTCAATGCTGAGTCTGGAGAATTGCCCTAGAATTGTAACCCTACATCTACTCCGAATTGAGGAGTGGAAGGTGGTTCTTGCTTTCTGGCAGAGAGTCATCTCAGCCAGCATTTCTCAACCTCAGCACTACTGAGATTTGGGGCCAGACCATTGTTTGTGGTTGGAGCATTGCAGAATGTTTAACAGCATCTTGTCTCTGCTCCTCGGACACCAGTAGCTCCCTCTCCCTCAGTGCTGACAACCAGAAATGTCTCTGGACATCGAGGGGGTGGGAGAAAGATCACCCCAAGCTGAGAACCACTGGGTCTGGGAAGAGATCCAGGAGGCTAGTCTAAGCGTCAGAGCTGGACGTCAGCAAGCTCTGAGGGAGAGTCTGAGGGGGACCCCAACAGACAGAGATGTCAAATGGCTGCTGGGCAATGGATCTGCTGCAGAGAGCCCAGCCAGCCCTGCCCCTGCCAGTTCCATTCACCCATCACCCATCATTGTCTTCTCCTGGGTCCTGAGCCCTGTCCAGGTTCCTCTGCCTCTGCAGGAAGAAGGGTATTTCCCTAGTCTATCTGGACCCATCTCTGAGGTGTGCATTGTGTGCCTGTGCTCTGGACACTGCAGATTTTTCTCTACCCAAGTGTGAGGGCTCCCTACCTGCTCTATCATGGATTGTTCCACTTCTCCCCCCACCCCGGGTCTATGATGGATTGTTCCACTTCTGGTTCCCCCATGGGTCTATGGTGGATTGTTCCACTTCTGGCTCCCCCCTCCCCGGTCTATGGTGGATCATTCCACTTCTGGTTCCCCCCTGAGTCTATGATGGATTGTTCCACTTCTGGTTCCCCCATGGGTCTATGGTGAATTGTTCCACTTCTGGTTCCCCCCCTTCCCTACCACCCGTCCCCCCATCTATGGTGAATTGTTCCACTTCTGGTCCCCTCCACCCCCCTTATGGTGGATTGTTCCCCTTTTGGTAGCCCCATGGGCCTATGGTGGATTGTTCCACTTCTGGTTTCCCCCCTACCCCCTATGGTGGATCGTTCCACTCACTTCTGGTTCCCCCCTGGGTCTATGGTGGATTGTTCCACTTCTGGTTCCCCCCTGGGTCTATGATGGGTTGTTCCACTTCTGGTTCCCCACTGGGTCTATAGTGATTGTTCCACTTTTGGTTCCTCCATGGGCCTATGGTGGATTGTTCCACTTCTGGTTCCCCCCTACCCCCCCTATGGTGGATTGTTCCTCTTCTGGTTCCCCCCTGAATCTATGGTGGATCCTACCACTTCTGGTTCCCCCCCACCTTGATCCATGATGGAATGTTCCACTTCTGGCTTCCCCGGAGCCTGTCACGGATTGACCCAGACCACCTGTTTGCAATTACAGACCATGCACCTGCAATCACGGAATTGGGAAGACCTGCAAGAGAAGGGCTGGCAAGTGTGCCTGGGAAGTAGGTTCCAGCCCCGAATCTTCCTGTATTCAGGGCTCCTGGCCATCTTCTATCCTGAGGCTTTTTATGGGAGACGGAGGCTTAAGACCCCACATCTGTCTTTCCCAGCCACCCTGTGCTAACCAAGAAGAAGGTCAAGTAGGCATGAGGTGGGGGGCAAGATTCTCCGACTCCGGGACCCTGGGCCTGGACACAGCGCTGGACGAGAAGCCCAAGTAAGATCACCCCACACCTGCAGGGTTTCTGTCTCATCCTGGGCACAGGATGGCCCAGCACTTTCTTTCTGGGCTCCCCAGGCTCAGCAGGGTAGGAGAGTTCAGGAGGCGCAATGGCCAGTCCCCAGCCCACGTGCACCTGCAGGGCTGAACTGGTAAGGGGTGATTTCTGTGGGGAGTGTCTCCTGGCGGCACAGATGTGGAGAGTGGGACCCACTAACCCCAGGAGGCTGAGGTCTCCAGCCTGCCCTGTGAACCCTAGAGAGAAGGAAGGGTAGACTCCTCCTAGGGGTTTATTTTCCCAGCAGGGCACAGTGTCCTAAAGACACAGGATGAGGCAGGAAGCCGTACAGCTGTCTACCTGCTGTGGGTGTTCAGCCCCAGAATGATGGAATTATTTTAATCATCATATTGACATATAGTTGGCCATGTTTGGTTAGTTTCAGGTGTGAAGCATAATGATTCAATTATACACAGTGCTCACCATAAGTCTAGTCACTATATGTTATTATGATAGTGTTTATACTCACTATACTGCGCTTTTCTTCCCTGTGACATGTATTTTATAACTGGAGGTTTGTACCTTTTAACCCCTTTCATCTATTTTTATTGATTTGATTGATTATCCCCACACCCTCCTCCTCCCCTCGGGCAACCACCAGTCTGTTTTCTGTATTGATGAGCCTGTTTCTGTTCTTTTGGGGGGTTTTGTGGGGCTGTGGTGTGCCTTTTAGGATGGTCAGCTGCACCCTGGGTCTCTGCCTACTAGCTAGAAGCTAGTAGCACAACCAGGTGCAGCCAACAAAATCTGGCACAGTCACTCACAGAGGGACAGAAAGCAGATTAGTGGGCATGTGGCTTCCCTTTGGGGTGAAGAACACATTCTGAGACTAGATACTGGGGATGTTTGCATAGTGTTGAATACACTCAGTGCGGCTGAACTGTACACTTTAAAAAATTACAATGGTAAATTTGATGCTATGTGTGCTTTATCACAATAAAAAAAAAAAGGTCTCTAGGTATTGCCAAGTGTCCTCTGGTTGAGGTCAAATTTTCTGTGGTAATGAATGCAGAGACCATAGAGTTTCTTAATTTTAGCCCTACTGAAATTTTGAGCCAGACCATTCTTTGCTGTGGGGCTGTCCTGCATGTTGTAGATGTTTAGCACATCACTGGGTTCTGCCCGTTAGATGCCAGGAGCACCCCCTTGTTGGGACAAATATCTCCCAACATTGCCCAGTGTCCCATGCATGGCAAGTCACTCCTGCTGAGAACCACTAAGACTCTGTACTGTTTTACCCACTGAACCCCTAGCAGCATAAAATAAATAAAAAATAGGAAAGGCGGAATAAAGACAGTCTCTTCAACAAATGGTGTTGGGAAAATTGGACAGCCACATGCAGAAAAATGAAACTGGACCATTTCCTTACACCACACACAAAAATAGACTCAAACTGGATGAAGGACCTCAATGTGAGAAAGGAATCCATCAAAATCCTCTAGGAGAACACAGGCAGCAACCTTTTCGACCTCAGCCGCAGCAACTTCTTCCTAGGAACATTGCCAAAGGCAAGGGAAGCAAGGGCAAAAATGAACTATTGGGACTTCATCAAGATCAAAAGCTTTTGCACAGCAAAGGAAACAGTCAACAAAACCAAAAGACAACTGACAGTATGGGAGAAGAAACTCGCAAATGACCTATCAGATAAAGGGTTAGTATCCAAAATCTGTAAAGAACTTATCAAACTCAACACCCAAAGAACAAATAATCCAATCAAGAAATGGACAGAGGACACGAACAGACATTTCTGCAAAGACATCCAGATGGCCAACAGACACATGGAAAAGTGCTCCACATCACTTGGCATCAGGAAAATACAAATTAAAACCACAATGAGATAGCACCTCACACCAGTCAGAAGGGACCTTCACCAGCACCAAACCTGGCACTACATTCCCTGTTGGGGGAGTGGATATTCTCTTCTCCCAACCCCTCGCTTCTTCCTAAACTCACAGCTGGTCTTATAACCCTTGACCCTTCATTGTCAGATAATGAACATTCCCTGCAGCTTATCCAAAAGAGGCTCCAAATGAAATTTTCAGCACAGAGCCAGAGCAAGGGGGATGCCAACCTTTCAGAACTTCTGCTTACATTGTCATAAACACTTAGCAGAACAAATTACAGGTGTCTTCTGTTTCTTGTTTCTCACATAATGCCTTGAGCATTACAGAGCAATGTAAACTTTCAAGGCCATACGGAAGACATTGCCATCTTTTCTGGCACCAACCTGTGTCAGACTTCATTGCTTCAAATGCACAAGGCCCATGGCATTCTGAGATCAGCAAGTCAACTGACATGGGGCATAGCTATTTCTTCCAAGCAAATAGCACGTTTCCAGGGCCTTAATTAAACTTTCTAAGACATGGTGGTGTGGAGAGGTAGGGGGAATTTCAGTAATGTGTCTGTAATCTTCAACAGAATTTATGGAGTTTATCACTTGGGCATGTGTTGATTTAACCTTTTAAAACCTAACCGTGACCTGCCCAAGTGGCTCCATCATGATTTGCTTCTGCGTCGACCTACCTTACTCAGACTCCTTTCTCAGACCTGTTCCACACACTAGTTATTACTCACCATTGCGTCGCCGACACGTTCTTATTCATGTATTTAAAAACCATGCTCTCTGGAATAGTTCCCGAGTTCCCACCAGCTCTCCTTCTGATACACATGTACCTATGTTTTCCACAGGCTGAGTTTCAAATATGCCCATAGCAGATACATGAAAATATCCAGATGCTTGGCCGAATTTTGTCACAATAGCTCAATGCAATGTTGGATTTGCCCACTAGGAACCATTTCAGTTCTTTGTATTCTGAGCACCTGATTGGTCAGAGGCTTCTTGAGCATTCAAATACTGCTACCACGTTAGAAAAAAAAAAAAAGCCTGGGAATCATTGTTACAGGAGTAGTGTCTACTTACACCACTTTCTGGAGATGACAGGTGACACGAGTGATTTGCTCACAAAGAATCCTACAGTGATTGACCCAAGGCAGGGACCTTACAGGAAGAAAGACCCTCTTCTTCCTTTGCCTGGGAATTCTTGCTATTGTCCATGCTATTCAAAGCATGGTTCTCAAAGTGTGGCCCAGGGACATTATTGTAACTTTTATTCTCTCAGGAGTATACTGTGAAATGTTCTCCAGAGGCCACAAAGTGAAATACTATAAATATTAAATGCAGAAGTAGATATCCTACTGTCTTTTCCTAAACCAGACATTAAAAAGATAGGCAAAAAATGTAAACAGTGGCTCTCTTCTTGTTGTGTTTTTTTGTGTGTGGGAGGGGAATATTGTTATTGTTCATAAAAACTATGTTATTTGTGTTAACATGTGATAGATTCATTACTTTGAATAAATTAATGAGTACATATTTAAAAAAAAAAAGAATCCTCACTGAGGAGTGACGTAGGAAGCTTGGCTCACATCTAAGAAATGCAGGTTCTTGTTTGAACTGAACACGGAGCAGAAATGGATTGAGAGATGGAGAGAGAAATGGTCGTGCTGTGACCTAGAAGGGAGGGATGGGCCAGAGCATCTACAGAAAAGCATGTACAGGAAAAGTAACAAGAATTGGTACACTATTGCCTGAAGGAAACCACCAACAAAATGCAAAGGCAGCCTACAGAATGGGAGGAAATATTTGCAAATCATACATCTGACAGGGGTTAGCATCCAAAACATATAAAGAACTCATACAACCCAATTTTAGAAATTGATTGAAAAGGGGCAGAGGAACTGAATAGGAACAGGGCATGAGGCTGAAGCCAGGGCACTAACAGAGTGAACAGGGCAGGTCCTTACCGGTCAGCCTGAGCCTCTGATCCCCATGCGGTATCGTTCTCCAGGAACGTCCTCTTTGCCACCCGCAGCCACATTTTCTGCAAGCGGTCACAATGCTTGAGGCAGAACGATGCGTGCTCCAGGTCCGAGGTATCTTCCAAATGCAGGGACACTTCCGTGACCTGGGCCATGGCCTCCTTCACAAGCTGCTCCTCCTGGGGTTCGTAGAGACAATACAAGGTCTCCTTCGTGTCTGTCACCGAGGAGAAGGGTCTGTGTTCAGGGGACCGCACTGTGCATTCCAGTAGCTCCCGCTTGACCTCCGTGGACACCGGGCAGCCAAAGGTTCTCCCCAGCTCCCTGGCCCTCTTTTCATTGGCGAGGCCAAACAGGAAGCGCCCCACGGGGGCCAGGTGGGGGTTCTTGAAGCCTTCTTCCTTGGAGAGCAGCCTCTGCACACCCCCAGCGTGCCAGACGGGGCTCCCCGCGTCTTGGCGGCCCTCGTTCCCCAGGACGCAGAGCGCAGCAGCCAGGAAGTGCTGGATGCTCAGGTGGACGAAGCGGTAGCAGCCCCCAGTGTCTCTGTCCTTCTGGAGGATGCCCCGGTCCAGGAAAGGGCGCAGGTCAGACTCGTGCACGCCCAGCCTGCGCAGGTCGAGTCCATCGAACGCCGAGGTCTGCGCCCACGTGCCCTCGGCGGCCAGCAGGCACAGGGCTTGCAGGGCAGCCGCGAGGTGCGGACCCGGGCCTTGGCCCCGCGCAGGCGCAAACCGGCTGCAGAGGAAGTGCAGCAGCAGCGACGTGGCGGTCTGGCAGGTGGGCCGGGGGTCCGCGCCCTCGGCCATCTGCAGCCTCAGGCAGGTGCACGCCATCCAGCACACGGCGGGCGCCGCGCCCATGCGGAACAGCGCCGAGTTGCTTCTCATCAGCTGGAAAGCGCGCAGCGCCTGAGCCTCCTCTCCCAAGTGTCGCAGGAAATACGCCCTCCTGTCGCGCTCGGAGAGCCCCTCCATCTCCACCAAGAGCGGCTGCTGCACCAGGAGCCGCAGTTCCCTCAGGGCCTCGGGCCGCGTGGTGACCAGCAGGGTGGCCGTGGGGAAGAGCTTTCTCTTCAGCAGGCTGCCCAGGAGGACCGGCGCAGGCCTCCGCGTCCTCCAGTCGCCCCCCAGGTCGTGCTCCAGCGCGCCCGTGCACCAGGGCCCGCGCAGCTCCTCGAAAGCGTCAATGACCAGCAGGAGCTTGTGCGCCTGGGCCAGGACCTGCGGAAGGGCGCGCTGCGGGTCTGGGGCGCTCTCGGCCAGCAGCTCTGCGAAGGAGCAAGTCCCCTTGCGGCTGAGCACCTTGCCGCTGAGATAGAAGGCAACGCGGCGGGCCTGCGCGAGGCTGTCCTGCGTCCAGTCCAGCGTGCACTTCTTGGCCAGAGTGGTCTTCCCCACGCCCGCCGGACCGTGCAGCACCACCGTGTGTGGCATTAGCTGTATGGGTGTTTGGGGATTCAAAAAAGATATGAACTTTTCTGGAAGATTTGGCTTCTCTGGGTGATGTTGTAGTGAAACTCATCCCCCTGTCCTGGCCCGAAGGTCTTCTGGATAGAAGATTCCTCCCCTGCCTTTCTATCTCGCTCCTCTTCACCAGTAGTGATATGGGATGGGACAAAGTGGGGGTGCCACTGATTATACTGACCTTGAAAATACACTTTGTAAAGGGCCAGAAATGAAAAACACCAAGAACAGGAAGTTTTCTTGCACACTATCAAACACCAGCCTAAGACAGTGCTGACCCACCTGGCTTTTCTTTTTCTCTTTTTTAAAAAAAAATTTATTTATTTATTTATTTATTTTTATTTGACAAAGAGAGAGAGAGAGATCACAAGGAGGCAGAGAAGCAGGCAGAGAGAGAGGGGGAAGCAGGCTCCCTGCCGAGGAGAGAGGCCAATCCCAGGACCTGAGATCATGACATGAGCCGAAGGCAGAGGCTTAACCCACTGAGCCATCCAGGCGCCCCACCCACCTGGCTTTTCTAACCAGGAAGTCCCCTTTGGCTTCCCCCAGCTTCCAGTCATCCAATCTTTTTTCCACTTGTGCACTTTGGAAAATAACCCATGGGGGAAAGCTTGACCCACAGGGTTATCTGTACTTTGTAGATCATACTATTGTAGATTAAGAGAACTTGAAATATCTTCAGTCTATTTAATTTTTATCATGGTAAAGATATGCATAAAATATTTAACCAGTTTAAAGTGTATGATTCACCCTTGGAAACATTCACAGTGTTGTGCACCCACCACCTCTGTCTTGTTCCAGAACATTTCCATCACCCACAAAGATACCCAGACACATGAAGTAGTCACTGCCCATTCCCCCTTACCTGGGCTCTGTCTACCACTAATCTACATTCTGTTTCTGTAGATTTATCTACTTGTTAGGTTTCAAGTTTATGTGGAAATGAAAAGATATAAAGCCACTGACAGAGAAACAAGGGTTGGAAGGGGCGGGGGTTGGGAAGTTGGGTGAGCCTGGTGGTGGGTATTATGGAGGGCACATTTTGCATGGAGCACTGGGTGTGGTGCATAAACAATGAATTCTGGTACACTGAGAAGAAATTTAAAAAATTAAAAATTAAAAAAAAAAAGAGTTGGAAGTCACTCCAAGATAAACATGAGGGCCCAGACTGGGAGGAGACATGATGACACACTCTTCCTCTACCCTCGTACTGACCCTGGCAAAGATTTACCATAACTTAGAGCAGAAGACAGGAAACCAGTGTAAGGTACAAAAAGGACCCATGAGACAGAATGACTAGCTCACTGGAGATGCACGGTCAGCATCGTACTGCACAGAGCCACAGGAAAGAGCCATCCTCCATAGACGGTGCTGCATCAGTTGTGCGTCCGCACAAAAAATAAACTCAGATCCCTGCCTCACAGCACACACAATGAATCAGAGCCTGATTATAGTCTCAGTTGTGAGAGGTAAGTCAATAAAGCCCATAAAAAAGAAAAATAAAGAGTATCCCCATTCTTGGAAATAATCAAGGTAATGTAGCAGCTGTAAAGGTAAAAACTGATCACCCAAATTTGATTTTAAGTGGGGACCTTACAAGATGCCTTCAACAGATGAATGGATAAGGAAGATGTGGTCCATATACACTATGGAGTATTATGCCTCCATCAGAAAGGATGAATACCCAACTTTTGTAGCAACATGGATGGGACTGAAGGAGATTATGCTGAGTGAAATAAGTCAAGCAGAGAGAGTCAATTATCATATGGTTTCACTTATTTGTGGAGCATAACAAATAGCATGGAGGACAAGGGGAGTTAGGAGAAGGCACTTGGGGGAAATTAGAAGGGGAGGTGAACAATGAGAGACTGTGGACTCTGAGAAACAAACTGAGGGTTTGGGAGGGGAGAGGGTGGGGGGATGTGTGAGCCTGATGGTGAGTATTCAGGACAGCACATATTGCATGGAGCACTGGGTGTGGTGCATAAACAATGAATCTTGGAACACTGAAAAAAATTAAGTTTAAAAAAACAAAAATAATAAATAAGTAAATAAATAAGTAAGTAATAAGTAAGTAAGTAAATAAATAAATAAATAAATAAATAAAATAAATGGGGACCTTAGGTTTATCCAAAAAAAGAAAGAAAAAAGCACAAAAGCTAAAAGGACAGTAGCAAAGCTACAAGCTAGGAGGCTATGCACTCAAAATACATATATTTTGAAATATATATTTTCAGAAGGAATGTAACACATGTAAGGAACTGCCGCGAGTGTGTGTTAAAACAAAATAAAACTCCATGGAAGAAATCAGAAAATTGGAAAAAGCACCTCAAAAAAAGGGAATGACCAATAAGCACACAGAAAAGGCATTCAACCACTTTAGAACTGAGGGAAATGCAAATTAGGAGCCTAATGATATGGGGTGCCTGGGCGGTTCACCCATTGAGTGTCTGCCTTCAGCTGAGGTCATGATCCCAGGATCCTGGGATTGAACCTTTCATCAGGATCCCTGCTCAGCCAGGAGCCTGCTTTTCCCTCTGCCTTGTTACTCCCCCTGCTTGTGCTCTTGCTCTCTCTCTCTCTTTCTCTGTCAAGTAAATAAAATCTTTTTTAAAAATTATGATGGTTGATATTAATGTGTATAAACAGCTAGAGATTTATATGTACATACACAGAAATGCACAAAGAAATGCAAACACATTTTCCAAAAATTTAGAGGAAATTAGCATAGCTTTTTGACTCAGAAGTGACAGAATCAGAGAGAGAGACAAACCATGAGAGACTCTGGACTCCAGGAAACAAACTGAGGGTCACAGAGGTGGGTGGGGAGGGAATGGGGTAACCGGGTGATGGGCATTGAGGAGGGCACGTGTTGCGATGAGCACGGGGTGTTATAGGCAATTAATGAATCATTCATTGATCATCACATCAAAAACTAAGGATGTACTATATGTTGGCTAATTGAATTTAAAATAAAAATTGTATTCTAATGATGCAAGAAAAAGTGACAGAATTCAGCAAAGGGCAAAATATGACTGCATTGTGTGTTCACCTTATAAATGTAACCCCTCTGACTGGACAGTTTCCTTCACATGTTTCTGTAATCCCTGTCTTTTTAAGGAGCTATGATGATCATTAACGTCTGATTATTTTCCGTCTGCTGAGGACCATTATAGGCTCTTCTGTAGATCCCATTTAATCCTTGCATCAGCCGATGGGGTAAATTCTATTATCTCTGCTTCTCATGGTGCATCTAAGGCCTAGGGCCGTGGTTCCCCAAGTGTGGCCTTCAGACCAGCTGCATTTTCTGGGAACTTGTGGGGGAAAGAGCCTCGAGTGGAGCCTTGCCAACACAGAGCCTCCTTCCCTGGGTGAGATGCCCTCTGATCACAGCAGACACACCCTTGGTGTTGCCACGTGTGGGAGGTTGCCCCCCACCCCAGAAGGAATGAGCGTGGAAAATTAGGGGGTCAGCGGCTGGGAAGCTGGGAATGGGCAGAGTCAGATAAAAGTAACCCTTGAGAGGCAGCCT
Source organism: Lontra canadensis (assembly GCF_010015895.1). Lineage (NCBI taxonomy): Eukaryota > Metazoa > Chordata > Mammalia > Carnivora > Mustelidae > Lontra > Lontra canadensis. The sequence goes on along the minus strand of NW_022631200.1, from coordinate 1,184,129 downwards.
TGGAGAAAGAACAGCCAGTGGGTTGGCTGAGGAGCCAAATCCCCATGGGCTCAGGGTTTGTCGGACCCCAGCCTGGGGGGCAGGCCTTTGTTTTAGAGAAGGGTCTGTGACACGGGAGGAAGACCAGGCTTCAACCTGCCCTGAGCCTGCCTAGCCCAAGGGTTTCGGTCCTGGATGCAGAGTAAAGCAAGGCTGTGCCCTGCAACTGCAGAATTGTTGGTGCCGCACGCATGATTAGCAGCAGCCCGCCTCTGATGCTGTCACCAAGGTATTTGGGGGGGAAATACCCCTAAATTGCATGAGCACATGGCGGTCCTTCAGTCTAGAGAAACAGCTGACACCACACCGGTCTTTGGAAATCGAGGAGTTGCCCCAGATTACAGAGGGAAGACGGAGGCTCCCAGGCAGGGTGCCCTGTCCGCGGTGACCATGGCAACACAAGGACACCGTGCCTGGGCATGAAGGTGCCCTTTGGGGTGAGGCAGAAGTTCTCACGTTGGTTTGCGGGTACGGTTGCACAGCTCCGTAAGTCTCCTTAAAAAACTGTTTCCTTAAAATGGGTGGATTTCACAGGATAACACCTCAGCGGACACTTCAAATAATGTACGAAAAAAATTACATCTGGAATCACTGGCAGCTGTCTGCTCCAAATCTGCTTTCTCATACTTGGACACTTCAGCTGGAGGACCTCAAAAACCCTTCTAAAATCCTCTGGCCACCCCCATTAATCTTGAAAAGTTCTGTGGTAGAGACCCAACCAAGTACTGCTGTTCACTTAAACAGGTACAAGGGCTGCACTATGTCAGCAATACAGTCCGAGCACGGCATAGTGTATGACTTGTAGATCTCTGTCGTACATCTGAAACTAATGTAGTATTGTGTGTCAACCATACTCAGATAAAGGGAAGGAAAAATATCATAAGTTAAAAGAAAATTAGAACTGGCACTCACCTCTCTTGGGATCAGCGTCCTTGCAGCCCAAGGGTATTCTATGCAAACAAAATCTCCAGCAAGAATTACTCTCTGTTGGCCCACGTTCCACGACTGGCCAGCGGGACTCTGGGTAGGGCAGATCTTCCTTTCCAGCATGGAAGGGGTGATTTTTCAATCTTTGATATATGATAACCAAGGGGTGGTTTTCAATCTTTAAAACGGGACCCACATTGAAATTGCCTGGGGTCTCTTTCAGGGATCCTAATTGAATTGGTCTGGGGTGAGCTTCTGGGAAGCAGGGGTCTTCACACTCTTCCCAGGCAGTTCTAAGGTGCAGTCTCTGTCCTAAACTGTCTGGATCATGGTTTCCAACTTCCACACCATCCACATTTTGAGATGGGTGATTCCTTGCCCCCTTTGAGGGGACCAACCCACGCCTCTGTGGGATGTTTGCCAACACCTTTGGACCCCTCTCCCTAGATGTCAATACCACCCTCCTGTTTTGACAACCAGAGATGTCTCCAAACATTGTCAAATGTCCCCTGGGTGGTAGGTCATATCACCTCTGGTTGAGAATCACTGATTAGCTCTAATTAGCCACCCCCTGCCTTCACACCAAGTATATTAAGATCCATCCACAGTCTGTTAACTAAAATCCATCATAACGGTCAACGGTCATTCTACAGTCGATGGTGTTGATTCTTATTGACGTTTAAATGTGTATTTGTTTGACTTATTTTGTATTAATTCTTTTTTGTTGTTGTTTTGTTCTTTGGTTTGGTTTGGTTTGTGTTTTTTTTATGTTATGTTAGTCACCATACAATATATTGTTAGTTTTTGATGCCATGTTCCATGATTCATTGTTTGTGTATAACACCCAATGCTCCCTGCAATCTGTGCCCTCCTTAGTACCCATCACTAGGCCAACCCATTCCCCCACCTACTTCCCCTCAAAAACCCTTAGTTTGTTTCCCAGAGTCCATAGTCTCCCATGGTTTGTCTCCCACTCTGATTCTCCCCCTTTATTTTCCCTTCCTTCTCCTAATGTCCCCCATGCTATTTCTTATGCTCCACATATGAGTGAAATCATATGATTTTAACTTTCTCTGCTTGACTTACTTCACTCAACATAATCCCCTCCAGTCCCATCCATGTTGATGCAAATGGGGGGGGGTATCCATACTTTCTGATGGCTGAGTGATATTCCATTGTACATGTGGACCACATCTTCTTTATCCATTCATCCGCTGAAGAGCATCTCAACTCCTTCCACAGTTTGGCTCTTGTGGACATGGCTGCTATGAACATTGGGGTGCATGTGCCCCTTCTTTTCACTACATCTGTATCTTGAATTAATTCTTATATGCATCAGTTTTGAAGGAGGTATGATTAACGTTTCAGTTTTACTGATGTTAAAAAGTAATGCTCAGGGGCACCTGGGGGGCTCAGTCAGTTAAGCATCTGCCTTCAGCTCAGGTCATGATCCCAGGGTCCTGGGATCGAGTCCTGCATCAGGCTCCCTGATCAGCGGGGAGTCTTCTTCTCACTCTTCCTCTCCCTCTGCCCCTCTCCCCCCAGCTCATGTTCTCTCTCTGCATCTCAAATTTAAAAAAATAAAATCTTTTTAAAAAGCTAATGTTCATTTACTTAGAGGACTATAACTTGCTGATCCAGGATTCAAAGCAAGATAGTATGGTATGACCACCAGTGCCTTGAACTAGAAATTGAGACAGAAATGTTAAGTAACATCCCCAAGTTGATGGGCAGCAGGGGAAAAGGTTGGGTTGAAGCAGACTTCTGTTGGAGTAAGTGAGTTTTATGGGGGGCAGACGGTGCCTGCAGAGCTGGTTGAGTTTGTAAAAGAGGAAATGTGTGTCCAGAACAGACTACTGCATGAACTGATAAGAAACCATGATTCAAAAATAATTCAACAGAATGCCCAGTGTCATTAGAACCTGTCTGAGCCAAGCCATGAGTCTCTCCCGCACAAGGCAGGACTGTCATCCCCAGAGGTAGAAAGAAATCTCACCCTTTAAATCGCCTCCACCACCTTCTAAGTGGGCTCTCCAAACCCTGCCACTTGCCACAATGTGGATGGACTGTGGGGGTGTTTCTCTAAGTAAAGCAAAGCAGACAGAGGAAGACAAATGCTGTATGATCTCACTTTTATGTGGAATCTAAGAAAGCTGAGCTCTTAGAAACATAGATTAGGGGGCGCCTGGGTGGCTCAGTGGGTTAGGCCGCTGCCTTCGGCTCAGGTCATGATCTCAGGGTCCTGGGATCGAGCCCTGCATCGGGCTCTCTGCTCAGCAGGGAGCCTGCTTCCCCCCCGCCCACTCTCTCTCTCTCTGCCTGCCTCTCTGCCTGCTTGTGATCTCTGTCTGTCAAATAAATAAAATCTTTAAAAAAAAAAAAAAGAAACATATATTAGAGTGGTGGGGGCCAGGGGTTGGTGATGGGGGAAATGGAAGATGTGGGTCAAAGGGTACAAACTTCCAGTTATAAGATGAATGAGGATTTAATAGCATAGAGATGACAGTTAATCATGGGGGCACATGGGTGTCTCAGCTGGCTGAGTGTCTGACTCATGATTTCAGCTCAGGTTTTGTTTTCTTTCCTTTTGTTAAAGATTTTATTTATTTTAGAGGGCGTGAGCAAGTGGGCAAGGGGCAGAGGGAGAGAATCCTTAAGCAGATTCCTCACTGTCAGCTTGGGTCTTGATCTTAGGGTCATGAGATCAATCCCCACATTGGGCTACTGTCCCCCAAAAAAAACACACAATATGGTATTATGTACTTGAAAATTGCCAAGAGAGTGGATATTAAATGTTCTCATGTGGGGCACCTGGGTGACTTAGCCAAGCGTCCAACTCTTGGCTTCAGTTCAGGTTGTGATCTCAGGGTCATAAGATCAGGCAAGGAGTTTGCTTGAGATTCTCTCCTTCTGCCCCTCCCCCCACTCATATGCATCCTCTCTCTCTCTCTCTCTCTCTCTCAAATAAATAAATAAATCTTTAAAAAATAAATGTTCTCACCAAACACACACCTACACGCAGTGTAGGTATTAACTAATGCTTTGGTGGTAATCACATTGTAATATATAAACGCATCAGGTCAATGTAAATACAGAGAACAAACTGACGGTTGCCAGGCGGAGGGGGTAGGGGCATGGGCAAACGGGTGAAGGGGAGCAGGAGATGCAGGCTTCCAGTTACAGGATGAATAAGTCACAGGAAGAGAAGGCACAGAATAAGGAACACAGTTGATGATACTGCAATAGCGATGTGATGGGACAGACACCAGCTGCACTTGCGGTGAGCACAACAAAACCTATAGACTTGTGGGATCGCCATGTTGCATGCCTGAAACTAATGTTACATTGTGCATCAACTACACTCAAATAAAAAAATTAGTGAACATTTCTTAAAAATAAATGTATCAGGTCAACAGGCTTGCACACTTTAAACTTACATGGTATAATATGTCAATTCCATCCCAATCAATCAATCAACAAAAATAAATTAAAAGGAAGGAGATACTGACACCCCTACAACATGGGTGAACCTTGGAAACTCTATGCCAAGGGAAAGGAGCCAGATGCAGAACACCTCTTACCATAAGGTTCATTCGTAGAGAACTCCCAAGAAAGTCAAACCTACAGAGACCCGAGGTAGATTTCCTGGAGATGGAGATAGAAATGGGACAAACTCTGCTTGGCTTGTTTCACTTAGCATAATACCCTCCAGTTCCATCCATGTTGATGCCAATGGTGGGTATTCATCCTTCCTGAGTAATAGTCCATTGTATATATGGACCACATCTTCTTTATCCATTCATCTGTTGAAGGACGTCTCAGCTCCTTCCATAGGGTGGCTGTTGTGGGCATTGCTGTTATGAATGTTGGGGTGCATGTGCCCCTTCATTTCACTAGATCTGTAACTTTGGGGTAAATACCTAGTAGCGCAATTGCTGGGTCATAGGGTAGCTCTATTTTTAACATCCTGAGGAACCTCCATACTGTTTTCCAGAGCGACTGTACCAGCTTGCATTCCCACCAATAGTGTAGGAGGATTCCCCCTTCTCCACAACCTCACCAAGCCGAGAAAGACAATTACCATATGGTTTCACTCCTATGTGGAACATAAAGAATAGAGCAGAGGACCGCAGGGGAAGGGAGGGAAAACTGAAAGGGAAAAAATCAGAGAGGGAAACAAACTATGAGAGACTGTGGACTCTGGGAAACAAACTGAGGGTTACAGAAGGGAGGGAGGTAGGAGGATGGGGTAACTAGGTGATGGATATTAAGGAGAGCACGTGTTGGAATAAGCACTGGGTGTTATATGCAACTAATGAATCGTTGAACACTACATCAGAAAGTAATGATGTACTTACTATATGTTGGCTAACTGAATGATGACTAATGAAAATAATAAATAAATAAATAGGTGGGACAAACTGAGGTAGGTAAGAGGAGGGGGTGAAATAGATCAAAGGGATTAAGAGCACACTTACCAGAGTGAGCACTGTGTAGTGTGCATAATTGTTGAATCACTATATTGTACACCTGAAACTAATATAACACTGTATGATAATTATACTGGGATTAAAATGAATGAATGAATGAATGAATGAATGAATATTTTGATGGGATAAACCATGAAGGGGAATTGGAGATCTTATTGGGGGTATAGAATGTTCTAAAACTGGATGGTAGTGATAGGATGTTCTAAAACTAGATTGTAATGATGGTTGCATAAACTGGTAAATTTACTAAAAATCATTGAATTGTGCATATGCATAACTTTTTCTAGGATGTTTTCTCCAAATGTCTTCTCAGACTCTGCTAGCTGTCACTGTCATGTTCTAAGTCAGGAATTAGCAAACACTAAAGGCCAAACACTAACCTACAGAACATTTGGTCTCCTTTGCAGATACTCAGTTCTGCTGTTCCAGCAAAAAGCAAGTGAAGATGAAGCATAAATACATGAGCACAGCTGTGTTCCACTTAAAGTTTGTGTATGGACACTGAATCTCAATTTCTAATCATTTTCCTGGGTCACAAAATACTAATTTTTGTTTTATTTTTCTCAACCACTTTAAAATGTATAAATCATTCTTAGTCCTCAAGGCATAAAAAAACAGTGTGTTTAAGGACTTAGTAATTCAGTCTTAGGGACTGTAGTCCAAAAAGTTGGGGCCAAAACAACTCGAGAGCAAAGAAATGCTAAGAAGAGTGTCTGGAAATGGTTCTACTAGAAAAAAAGTGAGTGCTATGCTCACGGTCTCCCTTTGTGGCTCTAGGAGACAACAATGACAGATGATAGACAGATGATAGAAGATGAATAGAGAGATAGAGAGATAGATAGAAAGATGATAGATAGAGGATTGATAGATGATAGATAATAGAATTGATGAATGATACAGATAGAATAGATAGATACATATGACTGTTAGATACATAGATACATAGATGATGGATGGATGGATGGACAGATGGACGGATGGATGGATATATAAAAGTGACAAAGTTTGATAGATGTAGATGAATGATACAGACATACATGGTGTGTGTGTGTGTGTGTGTGTGTGTGTGTGTGTGTGTAAAGAGAGAGAAAAAGAGAGAGAAGATGTTGGTGGATTGATTGATTAATTGATATGGATATGGATATTTCCCCTAGTGTCAGAGAAGGGAAACCCTGTCTAACCATTTTGACCTGTCTGCCTCTTCCTCTGAGTTGGAATATTGGATTCCCTTCTCAGTCCTTGGGGAAACTCCTTCTCCTTAGCCACAGGCAGTTTCTGAAATTGAAGAACTATGTATGGTTCTACCACTGTTTACAAAGGCCACAGAAGTAAATAAAATAAGAGCTGTGGCTCTGGGGTGTGTGGGCCAGCATTAGGGACTTTGGCAAGAGATGGTCAAGGTCAAAGAGAATATAAGTCTTTGCATGATGAAGTTGCTTAAACATGGAAGTATTTTAAGTAGGTAAAGGTGATCCCTAAGTAAATGGTAGCACAAGTTTGGCTGTCATAACATCAAGCACTCTCTCTCTCAAATATATAAATATTTTTTAAAAGAGAGAGAGAGTTAACCAAATTTCCCGTTGACTCTGAAGTCAAGGCTTACTAGCCATTTATTGTCATTTCTCAGTGATCTACAGGTTATCAAAAGAAGAACATGACTCAGCTAGGAAAGGAATGAACTTCAGTGGATGGATTAAAGACCTCTGTTCCCTCTACCTGAGAGGGGATCACACATGTCTAGTTGTATGAAGAGTATTAGTATCACATCAGTGAAACCATGGTTTTGCTGTTGCCATTTTTGGGAAGGAAGTATGGTTAAAAGGCTTGTGTTTGGAAACCAAGGTGATGAGGAGCAGACTGGTGGCTTTGCACCACATCAGTTTAGCTAAGCACGAATTATGCTTCCTAGAATTTTCTTCCCTCTCTTGTTCTGGGTCAAGGATGACAACAGAAATTGGCACAAGATGTAGAAGGTGGAAGGGAGGTCACAGGTTTGCTGGCCCTCAGGTGGCACATGTAGGAAGTGTGGTGTCTGTTGTGTTGCTGCCCACACATGTCTCATAGGACCCATGGCTTACCCATGGGTGTTAGCCCATGACCACACCCAATGGCACCTGCACCATCACTATTGAAGGTCATTGAGGTTGGAGGAGATGATAGACAGACTGACACTGATTTCTCTTGAAGGTTCTAGCATGCCCTTGATCTGCTCCATACCACATCCAGCTTTTGCTTCCAACACCCAGTCTGGCTGATGTTCAGTGGCATCAGGGTGACTACCAGTTGGATCTACAACCACAACTACATACATTCTAATCCCTGTGATAAAGCCTGTGTTCCACTCACAGTAGTTCTGATGTTCTGATGGAATCCAACTGGAAAAGGATAGATCCACAGTATGATTACAGGGATGACTACATAATTGGGGATAATAACCCAAACTACCATCCTTTTTGTGAAGACTCATTGCAAACCTGCTCCATGTAATGTGCCTGTCTGGAGTGAAATGAAAACTCGTAAAAGATTGATTATACATTATTTTGGGTTTTTTGCAAAGATAGCATCATGGAGGTATAACAGGGGAAGATTTTAAATCATCACTACATGTTTATCCGGGAGAAAAGATGGCCCAGCTCTTCAGGGAGATTCAGCCAGTGAGAACGCTCAAGAAGAAAGCTGTGATTCAACCTAATGCACGTAACTTTAGGTTCAACATTGACACCCATGGACAGAATCAATGCTGACATTATGTTGGGAATAGAGACAGAAGCAGAGTGTGAAGGGGATAATAATTACTCTACTGCCTCTAGCAAGGTCTATTTGGGACCATTTGCATACTGTGCGGTTGTAGCTTTTCAGAAACTCCTTACAACTCCTTCCACTTTGTATATAAAGAAGGGAATTCAGAATTAAGAAGCAAGGATTTAGGGTATTTGAGTTGGCAGTATTTAAGAGCAGGGCTTGGACTGGAAATTCTTTCTTTCTTGTTTTTTATCTTGTGATAAAAGGGGACCCTTGCATTATATAGAAAGATTGAAAAGCTGATATGGAATTTGGGAACAGGAAATAGGAATCAGATTAGAATGAGTGTAGTTTGAAGTTCAGATGATTAAGTCTTCGTGATGTCTGGTAATCCTGGGAGGCTCCTCCCCACCGGGGAGGAAGAAGGAGGAAAGAGGATGTGGATTGCCTGTGTTCCCTGTTGGAAGTAGGGTCACTCTCACACTTCCTGGGGGTCTGTGTCACTTGCCAGAGAAGTCTGTTCCTCATAAAACAGCATTGCTAAGTCCATGGGGTCTCTGGGACATAGGAGCATGTCCATGGTTCTTCCCAACCTACTGTATCTTAGTGAGTCTGGAAGAGAAGGGTCAAGGTGCAACAGAAGTCTACAGGAGTGAAGAAAAATTAATTTACCCTTTTGTGTTTTCTGTCAGGGGGATGTTTGCCAACATCTTATCTCATCTGAGGAATGTGGGGAAAATACTCCTCTCCTTTGAGCCAGATGCTGTAGTTATCCCCATCTTACAAATAAGTAAACTCGAGGCACAGAGTTAGGAAACCTCCTTACCTCCTCTTACTAAGGGACTCTTGATAAATAAATCAAGAGCCTTGGAAAAATAAACTCATGCCAGGAGACCAACCCTTTCAATCTCTTGACCTTCCTGTTTTAAAATGAGCAATCACTTTCTGTCCTTGGGTCTAGACCTAACCCATATGGTGGCCACTAGCCACCGGCGGCTATTGAATACCAGAAACGTGGGTCATCTAAACTGAAATGTGGTATGAGTGTGAAGTACAGACCAGATTTCGAAGCCTTAGCACAAAATGTTGAATGTAAAATATCCCGATTATTTTTACATTGACTATGTGTTGAAGTAATATTTTGGATATATTGGATGTAAAGTATCATAAAAATTAATTTTACCTTGGAGCACCTGGGTGGCTCAATGGATTAAAGCCTCTGCCTTCAGCCCGGGTTGTGATTCCAGGGTCCTGGGATCGAGCCCCGAATCGGGCTCTCTGCTCAGCAGGGAGCCTGCTTCCCTTCCTCTCTCTCTGCCTGCCTCTCTGCCTACTTGTGATCTCTGTCTGTCAAATAAATAAATAAAATCTTTAAAAAATTAATTTTTCCTTGTTCTTTTCCCTTTTTTAATGTGTCTGTTTGAAAATTTAAAATCACACATGTGATTTATAATCCACACATATTGTTATTTTATTGTATTAAAGTATTTTATTGTGTTCCACTTGTTGTGTAGTAAATTGTATTGGCCTGGAGACTTCAAATTTGATCAGATAGATGAAAGAGAGATGTAGATATATATTTGTTCTAAAACACGAAAACTCTGAACTCAAAAATTTTGAAGTCTTATTTACATATCTACAAAAATTAATATTATCAGTGTAGAACTGATGAACTTGGCTATTGATGAACTTTTTGTATTTACATGTCACTTATATTTAACATAAAATGTGGGTGAACTCTTAAATATCTGGTATGACAGAAGGGGAGACTATTCACAGCTGAAGGCTCTGAGCAGTGCTTTTCAAGATCGGCTGCAATTACAATCAACTGGGGCTCTTTTTTAATTTAAATTCAATTAGCCAACATACAGTAGATCATTAGTTTCAGATGTAGTGTTCAATTTATCAGTTGCATAACACCCAGCACTCATCACATCACGTGGTCTCCTTAATGTCCATCACCCACTTACCATCTGGGGATCTTTAAAGAACCTTGACATCTGAGCAGCCCCCATCTGATTCATAAATCAGAATCTCTGGGAATGAATAATTTGAAATGATGCCCCAGGGAGGTGGGGTTAACCTCTAGTCTAGGAGAAGGCATGGCTCACCTTCATGAAATGGTCCCCACCTGCTAGGTGGAGGAAATTCTCTGCAGTTGGTCCCACGAGCCAATCACAGAGCTTGGGGCGGGAGGAACTCCTTTATAGGAGGCTCTCTGTACCTGTAGCACTCACAGCCAGAAAGGAGGTCCGGTGCAGGGGAGGTGAGTAAGTACCCTGCTTCCTTATTTCATTTCTCCATTTCTTTATTCAACTATTAAGTCTCTACAATAAAAACTCCTCTTCCCTTTCTTTGAATGTTTGGGTGTCACACCTTTAAAGGGTTGTTGAGATTTCAAGTGAAACTCCTCTCTGTGCAAAGTTTTCTCTCTCCCGAATTGAGTCTCTGGAAGTAGTGTTCTACACCCATATTCCCAATAATTTTATGCATGCTTTTATTCATTGCAGTCTAGCTGCTTGTCCTATTGGTCTCCTGAAATTGCTCTTCTTAAGATCTTGTCTGCTACATGTGAAGGATATTTTTTGGTCCTTCTCTGACAAGTCTCCAAAATGTAGCCAAATTTTTTGCTATTAAGTATGTCCTCCTACAGGTAAAATGCATTCTAACTAAAGACTAAGATAAGGCTGGCAGTAAGCCCCCCCCCCCACCGCATTGCTTTGCAATGCAAATACAGCTGCAAATGTTTGGGTATATGTATACCATTTCCATGTAAGATTCTCTTTGTTGGGGACACCTGGGTGGTGCTGTGGGATAAGCCTCTGCCTTCGGCTCAGGTCATGGTCTCAGGGTCCTGGGATAGAGCCCTGCATAGGGCTCTCTGCTCGGCAGGGAGCCTGCTTCCCCTTCTCTCTCTCTGCCTGACTCTGCCTACTTGTGATCTGTTTGTCAAATAAATAAATTAAATCTTTAAAAAAAATTCTCTTTATTGCAGCCATTGTAAACACCACAGCAAGGATAACTTTTCTCTTTCTACTGTAATTATACAGTGAGTATTATATAATGATCACCAGCCTTGAAAATCCACCAGGTTTTGACACACTTTACTGAATCTGTCTGCTGGCTTAACGGAATATTCTGTGTTTAGCTGGTTGGCTTTACTCTTCTGAATTGTCCTTATTTTTTCTGTATAATTACTTCAGCCTTTAGAGTGGCCTCTATTTGAATCCGTTTGAGGAATCAAGATCATGGGTTCTGGGATAAGACTCCTTTGAGAATACTGGCTTCAACACTTAACAGCGGGGTGAGAACTGGCACATAACCACTGTAAATTCCCCTTCTCCGCATCTTATTTTTTTTACAATTTTATTTATTTATTTGACAGAGATCACAAGTGGGCAGAGAGGCAGGCAGAGGGCAGGGGGGGGGGGGGGGGAAGCAGGCTCCCTGCTGAGCAGAGATCCTGATGTGGGGCTTGATCCCAGGACCCGGAGATCATGACCCAAGCCAAAGGCAGAGGCTTAACCCACTGAGTCACCCAGGTGCCCGCCCTTCTCTGCATTTTAAAGGATCCTTTTTACCCAATGACCCCATCCAATTCTTTCAACAGGGCTCAATTGTATGCTAAACACCCAACCTGACTGGCCTATAAATGGCACTTGGGCGGGAGACATTGCCATCATCCCTTTTGAAAAAGGAAGATCCATGACCTTTATTGGTAAATGCGACCTGAGGTCAAATTTGAGAAGACTGTAGGGCCAAGAAGGACTCTGAAGACCTAGGGAGTAGAGCAGGAGGAGAGTGGATCAAGGTGTTGAAGTTCTCAAGCAGTGGCTCTCAGCCTTTACAGGGGGAAGGGAGGTGGGGAGGGAGGATCATAGTTGTCTATTAATATAAGAAGAAACACTAGAAAAATGTCCTTTTTCTTAAGCTGGTATAAAGCTTCAAGCAGCTCATAAACACCTTGAAATGTGAGGTGTTTTTCCCCCTTACATTCAGGCCTTTAGTCTGTTCGTTTTTGTACATAATGGGACTATTTATGGGAACTTTCCAGGAGAGGTAAATCCATGGGGACGGGAAGCAGACTGGTGGTGTCCAGTGGCTGTGGGGAGGGGAGAATGGGGAGCAAGTGTTTAATGGGTATGGGATGTCCTTTTGGGGGGATGAAAGTGCCTGGAACTCATCCAAGGTGGTAGTTATACAATCCTGTGAGTGTACTAAGTACCACTGAACTGTTCACTTAAAATGGCTAGTGGTTAGTTTTATGTGAATTTTACCTTAAGAGAAATGAAATCTTTCTGCCATTCTAACTGGTGTAAGGTGGTATCTCATTGTGGTTTTGATTTGAATCTCCCGGATGGCTGTTGAAGATGGACCTTTTTTCATGTGTCTGTTGGCCATTTGTATGTCTTCTTCCTTAAGAGAAATGTCTGTTCAAATCTTTAAAAGAAAAAAAATGAAACCTATGCTTATATGGGGGAATAAAAACGTTGAGTGGCCAACAGGATTTGTTTCAAACCCGATTCAAAAAATTACTAGTTCTGTGTCCAGCAGGCTTGATGCCCGTGGAAGGTGGGACGAGTCTCCCGTTTTTAGAGTAGGATGTGGACCCGTGGGATGCTCCGGTTCACTTCATCCCTCACCCCAAGGTCTGGAGTAGATGTAGGAGCTGCAGGCCAACCCCACAGGGTCCAGCTTCCCTCTTGCCACTGCACCGCAACTTCCCAACTGCAGGGACCCTCTCCACATGCCTGGCAGCGTGGAAGGACAAAGGTCAGAGGCCACTCTGCTGTTTCTTCCCCCTTTTTCATCAGGACAGAAATAATATCCTTAAAAGCCCCACCAAAAAGACTTAAGCGGACCTCATTGGCCAGCAATGTTCCTTGGCCACCCTTGGCTGAAACATGGTTTTGTGAACGGAGTTGGTGACAAAGAAGCAAGTAGAGTGGGCTTGTACCTCAGGAGCACAGTGGAGGGGCTGTTCTTGACCCTAACCCTAGACCCAACCCCTTCCTCACTGGGAAGGGCATGTGGAAGTCCAGGTGGCCAGAAGTGGAAGGAGCCCAGCTCAGATGGGTGCCCCTATCCTGGGTGCTTGCTGGGTTCTCACACCCTCTTCCTCTCCCTCCCTCCCTCCCTCTGTGTCTAGAAACTGCTGATTTCTCTCAAAGATGTAATTCAGTTGGTTCTCCACAACTGTGCCCAAATGAAACCACCATCCTTGTGGGGTGATTAAAATCTGGAGCTATTCATTCTGTCTGGTCAGAGTCCATCTGCCGCTTGGTGGTCATGTGACCTTGAAAGGTCTATCTGACCTCTCTGGTGCTTTAGTACCAATATCTGAAACAGGGAGAATAGATCTCTTGGAAATATTGTAAGGATTCAGTGAGCCGAGGCTAAAGGGCTGATTGCAGTACCTGGCATCTTGCAGGGGCTCCCAAGGTGTGCCCTGACCCCGCCATGCTCAGGAGGTATTCAGATTCCTAAGTCAGGCACTGACAAAGACTCTCTCCTCGACTCAACTGGAGTCAGCATCCTGGGTTTTCTTTTTCACTAGACCTTGTCCTTGGGCTCTCTCCTTGGCCCACTTAGTCCAGCTTGGCCAGAATCCTGCTGAGTCAGTTCAGCAAAAATCCCCCCCACCTCTGGTATCTGAGCAAATCCCTCCTCTCCCAGGTGACGGCTGCTCACCCTGGTCTGCCCTGGGCATGAATCTTGTTGAACGGATCTATCTCTTGGTGACTGCTCACCCATTGGTCCCACCTCCTTGGATCTGCCTCACTTGTCCTTACTGAGCCTGGAGCTGAGCTCCATATCTCTCCCTTACCTCCAAACCCTAGCTGCAGCTCACTCTCTCCAATAAAGCCTTCCTTACCATCTTCAAGGGTCATGAAAAAGTTTCCTTTACCAGCTCCTTGGTTTGGCTCTCCATCCTCCCCATGCAGCAAGAAAAAGTGCTTCTGAGTAGAAGTCCGATTGTGTGACATCCCTGCTAGAAACCTCTAGAAACCTCGGACCTGCTTCCCCTCATACCTGGAATCAAATTTTTAAAACCCGAATATAACCTCCCACTGCCTTCATGACCAGAGACCTGACCCTAGGGTGTGAGTCCCTTCCCATGTTCCTCTGCTCCAGCGAGTGCCCATGCTGAACTCCCCTCAGTCACGAGTTTTAATACTCATTCACTCTAAGACTTTACCCCCCACAAAACTCTCACAGCTAGCAGCTCCTTGTCTTCATTTTCTTAATGACCCATTTCCTTTGAGAAAATGTCCATGTTCACGTGATACAAAACCTGTCTCATTCTGCTTCTGTGTCCTCTTGTCTTCATATTTTTTCAGATGTTTTAAGAGAAATTTTATTTTTTTTTAAGATTTATTTTATTTATTTATTTGACAGACCGAGATCACAAGTTGGTGAGAGGCAGGCAGAGAGAGAGGAGGAAGCAGGCTCCTCACAGAGCAGAGAGCCCGATGTGGGGCTCGATCCCAGGATCCCGGGATCATGACCTGAGCCGAAGGCAGCAGCTTAATCCACTGAGCCACCCAGGCGCCCAGAGAAATTTTATTTTTTAATCCAATTACATTCTGTATAATAAATGTGATGTGTGGGAGTCTATCTTTAGATGCTGTTTCTCATAATTGGTGCTTAATCTCAATGCTTCCTTAAAATTCTTTTATTTTTTCAGTGTCTTCATATTTTTATGTCACTTGTTTGTTTGAATTTATCTGTGAAGGGTCTGTTTCTCCCACACCCTATACATGTACCCAAATTGAGTATAAGCCCCAAGTGAGCAGGGTTCTTACCCATCTTTATTGCTGTCCCTTCAGTTCTAAAATTGTTCCTGGCACCTAGTGGGAGCTTTTACTTGAAAAAAATGAGCGCCCATGGCCACTTAATAAGGCGGGTGATGGCATATTTCTTTTATAACTGGAAATCTGGGCCTAGGACTCTTGGCTCAAATGCTCAACTATTCAATGACTAGAACTTCAAACCCATGTCTGTTGAGGTCAGGAAATAACTCTGTAAGCCATAGCGAATTGAAAAAAGCATACCACTCAACTGCTTGGGGAGTCTGTTTTTTTTTAAAAGATTTTTTTTTTAACCTATAATTTATTTGCCCCAGGGTACAGATTTGTGAATCATCGGGCTTACACATTTCACAACACTCACCATAGCACCTACCCTCCCCAATGTCCATCACCCAGTTACCCCATCCCTATCCTCCCACCCCCCAGCAACCCTCAGTTTGTTTCATGAGATTAAGAGTCTATTATGGTTTGTCTCCCTCCCGATCCCATCTTGTTTCATTTTTTTCACTCCCTCCCCACCATGGTCCCCCACCCTGCCTCTCAAATTCCTCATATCAGAGAGATCATATGATAATGTCTTTCTATAATGGACTTATTTCATTTAGCATAATACCCTTTAGTTCCATCCATTGCAAATGGCAAGATTTGTGGGGAGGGGTTGATGACTGCATAATATCCCATTGTATATATACACCATGTCTTTATCCATTCATCTGTTGATGGACATCTAGGTTCTTCCCATAGTTTGGCTATTATGGACATTGCTGCTATAAACATTCAGGTGCACATGCCCCTTCAGATCACTACATTTGTATCTTTAGGGTAAATTCCCAGTAGTGTGATTGCTGGGTCGTAGGGTAGCTCTATTTTCAACTTTTTGAGGAAGCTCCTTACTGTTTTCCAGAGTGGCTGCACCAACTTGCATTCCCACCAACAGTGTAGGAGGGTTCCCCTTTCTCCGTATCCTCACCAGCATCTGTCATTTCTTGACTTGTTAATTTTAGCCATTCTGACTTGTGTGAGGTGGGATCTCATTGTGGTTTTGATTTGTATTTTTCTCTGATGCTGAGTGATGTGGAGCACTTTTTCACATGTCTGTTGGACATTTGGATTTCTTCTTTGCTGAAATGTCTGTTCATGTCTTCTGCCCATTTCTTGATTGCATTACTTGTTCTTTGGGTGTTGAGTCTAACTAAGTTCTTCATAGATTTTGGATACTAGCCCTTTATCTGATATGTCATTGGCAAATATCTTCTCTCATTACATCAGCTGTCTTTTGGTTTTGTTGACTGTTTCCTTTGTTGTGCAAAAGCTTTTGATCTTATTGTAGTCCCAATAGTTCATTTTTGCCCTTGCTTCCCTTGCCTTTGGTGATGTTTCTAGGAAGAAGTTGCTGAGGCTGAGGTCAAAGAGGTTGCTGCCTGTGTTCTCAAGGATTTTCATGGATTGAGGTCTTTCATCAATTTTGAGTCTTTTTTTGAGTGCAGTGTAAGGAAATGATCCAGTTTCATTCTTCTGCATGTAACTGTCCAATTTTCCCAACAACACTTGTTGAAGAGACTGTCTTTTTTCCATTAAACATTCTTTCCTGCTTTGTTGAAGATTAGTTGACCATTGAGCTGAAGGCCCATTTCTGGGCTCCCTATTCTGTTCCATTGATCTATGTGTCTGTTTTTGTGCCAGTACCATACTCTCTTGATGATTACAGCTTTGTAATAGAGCTTGAATTCTGGAATTGTGATGCCACAAACCTTGGTTTTCTTTTTCAACATTCCTTTGGATATTTGGGGTCTTTTCTGGCTCCATATAAATTTTAGGATTATTTGTTCCATTTCTTTGGAAAAAATTAATGGTATTTTGATAGGGATTGCATTAAATGTGTAGATTGCTTTAGGTAGCATAGACATTTTCACAATATTTGTTCTTCCAATCCATGAGCATGGAACATTTTTCCATTTCTTTGTGTCTTCCTCAATTTCTTTCCTGAGTACTTTATAGTTTTCTGAGTACAGATTCTTTGCCTCTTTGGTTAGGTTTATTCCTAGGTATCTTATGGTTTTGGGTGCAATTATAAATGGGAACAACTCCATAATTTCTTTCTTCTGTCTTGTTATTGGTGTATAGAAATGCAACTGATTTCTGTGCACTGATTTTATATCCTGATACATTACTGAATTCCTGTATGAGTTCTAGCAGTTTTGGAGTGGAGTCTTTTGGGTTTTCCACATAAAGTATCATATCCTCTGCAAAGAGTGAGAGTTTAACTTCTTTGCTAATTCAGATTCCTTTTTATTTCTTTTTGCTGTCTGATTGCTGAGGCTACAACTTCTAGTACTATGTTGAATAGCAGTGGTGATAGTGGACATCCCTGCCATGTTACTGACCTTAGGGGAAAAGCTCTCAGTTTTTCTCCATTGAGAATGATGTTCACTGTGGGTTTTTCATAGGTGGTTTTGATGATATTGAGGTATGTACTTTCTATCCCTACACTGGGAAGAGTTTTGTTCAAGAAAGGATGCTGTACTTTGTCAAATGCTTTTTCAGCATCTATTGAGAGTATCATATGTTTCTTGTTCTTTCACTTATTAATGTACTGTATCACATTGATTTGTGGATGTTGAACCAACCTTGCAGCCCAGGAATAAATCCCATTTGGTCATGGTGAATAATCCTTTTAATGTACTGTTGGATCCTATTGGCTAGTGTTTTTGTAAGAGTATACCAAAAATAAGGTTAAATACAATGAAGGGATAAAATAGCACTATAACAATGAACATTTTAAAAGATTTTTTTAAAGGTATCAATAAGATAAAATTTAAAAATGCTAAAATAAGAAAGAGGAAATAAGAATTTTAGAATAAATTTATAGGGGCGCCCGGGTGGCTGAGTGGGTTAAAGCCTCTGCCTTCTTTTAAAAAAATTTTAGAATAAATTTATAAATTTATAAAAATATTTATAGGCTATTTTTAAATTTAAAGTTTTAAATTAAAATTTTAATTAAGATTAAATTTTTTAAAACATTTTTTAAATTTATTTTCAGCATAACAGTATTCATTGTTTTTGTACCACACCCAGTGCTCTATACAATCCATGCCCTCTCTAATACCCACCACCTGGTTCCCCCAACCTCCCACCTGCCCACCTCTTCAAACCCTTCAGATTGTTTTTCAGAGTCCATAGTCTCTCATTGTTCACCTCCCCTTCCAATTTCCCCCAACTCCCTTCTCCTAACTCCCCATGTCCTCCATGCTATTTGTTATGCTCCACAAATAAGTGAAACCATATGATAATTGACTCTCTCTGCTTGACTTATTTCACTCAGCATAATCTCTTCCAGTCCCATCCATGTTGCTACAAAAGTTGCGTATTCATCCTTTCTGATGGAGGCATAATACTCCATAGTGTATATGGACCACATCTTCCTTATCCATTCATCCGTTGATGGGCATCTTTGTTCTTTCCACAGTTTGGCGACCGTGGCCATTGCTGCTATAAACACTGGGGTACAGATGGCCCTTCTTTTCACTACATCTGTATCTTTGGGGTCAATACCCAGTAGTACAATTGCAGGGTCATAGAGAAGTTCTATTTTTAATTTCTTGAGGAATCTCCACACTGTTCTCCAAAGAGGCTGCACCAACTTGCATTCCCACCAACAGGGCAACAGTTGCCCTTTCTCCACATCCTCTCCAACACATGTTGTTTCCTGTCTTGCTAATTTTGGCCATTCTAACTGGTGTAAGGTGGTATCTCAATGTGGTTTTAATTTGAATCTCCCTGATGGCTAGTGATGATGAACATTTTTTCATGTGTCTGTTGGCCATTTGTATGTCTTCATTGGAGAAGTGTCTGTTCATATCTTCTGCCCATTTTTTGATATGATTATCTGTTTTGTGTGTGTTGAGTTTGAGAAGTTCTTTATAGATCCTGGATATCAACCTTTTGTCTGTACTGTCATTTGCAAATATCTTCTCCCATTCCGTGGGTTGCCTCTTTGTTTTCTTGACTGTTTCCTTTGCTGTGCAGAAGCTTTTGATTTCTCATGAAATTGAAGACACAAAACGATGGAAGACCATTCCATGCTCTTGGATCGGAAGAATAAACATTGTTAAAATGTCTATACTGCCTAGAGCAATCTATACTTTTAATGCCATTCCAATCAAAATTCCACCAGTATTCTTCAAAGAGCTGGAACAAATAATCAAAAAATTTGTATGGAACCAGAAGAGACCCCGAATTGCTAAGGAAATGTTGAAAAACAAAAATAAAACTGGGGGCATCACGTTACCTGATTTCAAGCTTTACTACAAAGCTGTGATCCCCAAGACAGCATGGTACTGGCATAAAAACAGACACATAGACCAGTGGAACAGAGTAGAGAGCCCAGATATGGACCCTCAACTCTATGGTCAGTTAATCTTCAACAAGACAGGAAAAAATATACAGTGGAAAAAAGACGGTCTCTTCAATAAATGGTGCTGGGAAAACTGGGCAGCTATATGTAGAAGAATGAAACTCGACCATTGTCTTACACCGTACACAAAGATAAACTCAAAATGGATAAAAGACCTCAATGTGAGACAGGAATCCATCAGAATCCTAGAGGAGAACATAGGCAGTAACCTCTTCGATGTCAGCCACAGCAACTTCTTTCAAGATATGTCTCCAAAGGCAAAGGAAACCAAAGCCAAAATAAACTTTTGGGACTTCATCAAAAAGATTAAATTTTTAATTAAATTTTTAGTTTTATTTTAAATTTTTTTAATTATAAAATTTATAAACAGAATAAGAGGGGCTCCTGGGTGGCTCAATGGATTAAAGCCTCTGCCTTCAGCTCAGGTTATGATCCCAGGGTCCTGGGATCAAGCCCCACATCGGGCTCCCTGCTCTACAGGAAGCCTGCTTCCTCCTCTCTCTTGTCTGCTTCTCTGACTACTTGTGATCTCTGTCAAATAAATAAATAAATAAATAAATCTTTATAAGTAGAATAAGAAATAAGAGTAAGAAAAAAATTTTAAAAATTTAATTTTGAAAGACTATAGGATCATGGCGGGGAAAGCCATGAATTCTATGTGTTGCTTTCCCTAGCTCTGAAGTTCTGAGGTTCTCATTGATCTGTGAACTTGGTCTTGGCTGGGCATTCTTGCTGATCTTCTGGGGGAGGAGCCTAGTGCCATGATTTCCAAATGTCTTTGCCTGAGGTGGAACTGCACCGCCCTAGCTAGGGGCCAGGCTGAGCGATCTGCTCAACTGCTCGGGTTTGTGCTCAGGAGCTTTTGTTCCCTGAATGCTTTCTGTAGAGCTCTGGAGGATGGGAATGAAGATGGCGGTCTGGAGGAGCTGAGAGCTCAGGGCCCCACTCCTCAGTGCACCCTCAGAGAAAAGCTGTCAGTCCCTCCCAGCTCCCTGGTCTCTGGCCGCGCTCCAAGCTCACCCGTCCTGTGACTGAGCATTTCTGTCTCTGGTACGTGGCCCCATTTGGAGTCTCCAAACCCAGCAGATTCCTGCCACACACTCTGCACTGCTCCAGAGGAGGAAGGAAGGGGTCTCCCTGGATCTGCCACATGTGGGGTCCCTGCTTAAAGAGCAGTGGCTCAACTGTCCCTTGGATCACGGTTTAAGGTAACCCCGAGCTAAGAGCCTCTCCTCGGCTCCATCTCTGCAGTGGCTTCCCTGCTCTGATACCTAGGGGATTTGCCACACTCAGGCACCCCTGGTCTTTCTGTGACCTCACAGGACCTGAGACCACACTGTTCCTGTGAGGGCTCCACCCTACCCCCACTTAGCCTCTGGAGTGATGTCCTCAGTGGAGCAGACTTGTACAAGTTCCGATTTTGTGCTCTGATGCTCCACAGCTTGCCGGGAGCTGGCCCCTCCCCCGCGGTCTATCTTCAGTCACTTCAGATTCACTTCTCTGTATGTTGTACCTTCTGGAAAGTGGTTGATTTTCTGTTCATAGAATTGCTGCTCTTCTCTTCAATCTCCTGTTGGCTTTGTAGGTGTTCAGAATGGTTTGGTAACTATCTAGCTGGACTTATGCGACTTGATGTCATCTCAGTCTCCTACTCCTCCACTATCTTGCTTCTCCTCTGAGATGTTGTCAACTGAAGACTGTTCTGTAATCAAGGTCCATAAACATTCTAAAATGACAACATGTCAGGTTGTTCTAGAGAGCCAAAGTGGGAAGATTTCATTAGCTCATTTGTATACCTAATTTACGAAAAACATATGATCTGCTAGGTCCAGGAGATGGATCTGTGAGGACTCACTATCTACCCTCAGATTTGCACACTCTCAAAAGGGTCCCAGACTCCCAAAATAGGAATCACTGTGTCAAGGCAAAAACTAAGGGAGTCATGAGTGAATTTTTCCTCTTCAGGGGAGTTGGTTTCCAAAGAAGCAGGCTGGGCAGTGAGAATTGCCAAGTTCCTGGCACAGAGGCAACCACTGTTCTAGATAGGAGTACCCATTCATGGTCTCTTCTTTCTTCGTTGATTCTTCTTTAATGCCTGAAGCTCAGATATCTCATGCAGGACGAGATGGAACCTTCTGCACAGCTGGGTTTCAGCCTGCAGCCCCTCTTGGAGCAGCTCAGCCAGGATGAGCTGAGCCAGTTCAAATCTCTGTTGAGGTCCCTTTCCCCGCAAGAGGAGTTACAGCACATCCCTGTGACAGAGGTAGAGGAAGCTGATGGGAAGCAACTGGCAGAAATTCTCACCAACCGCTGCCCCAGCCACTGGGTAGAGATGGTGACCATCCAGGTCTTTGACAAGATGAACCAAACAGATCTGTCTGAGAGAGCAAAGGATGAGCTCATGGGTAAGTAGAAACTAACCCCCAAGGTGTCCCAGGAGGAAGGAGGAATAGCCTCCAGAGTTTTACATGTGTAGGAATAACACTGAGCCTTGGAGAGGCCACCTGTCCTGAACCCAAGTGCTAGACTTTCCTAAAGTCTGGTGGTATCTCTCATTCTAGCTATTTCTACTCTACCCCGGGATTGTATACCTTCCGTGGCCACCTCAGTCTGTATCCCTTCTCTCATCCAAGACTGTTCCTTGAGTATATCCGGATCCCATTCTCTCACACATCCAAGGTGTTAAATTATTACACACCCTCTGGTTTTCAGCTCCCACTCACGTTTCCTTCCGCACACTCACAGAGGCAAACCCCTACCTTCCCTTCGATCAGCATCACTAACAGCATCTGGGGCTGGGTGAGGAGACCTCCTTTGTATTGCACAATATTTAGCTGTACCCTTGGGACCCCAGTGCTAGCGTCCCAGCACCTCTACCCGTTAGATGCTAGCAGCACACACCTCTCACTTGAAACAACCAAAGATGTCTCTAGACACCGCCCAGTGTCCCCTAAGTGGAGCACTGAGTTTTAGGTCAGCGGTTGTCAGCTTTCACTCTTTTGGGCAGTCCTCTCAGGAGTTTCAATATGCTGATGGGCAGTCCTCTCAGGAGCTTCAGTATGCTGATGTCCAGAACCAATCACCAGAGACTTTGAGCTAAATGATCTGTGTCTCCCCCCAGATGTGGATTTCTTGAAAGCTTACAATCCGAGGGTTTTGAAGGGGTGGGGAGGTGGGAGGTTGGGGGAACCAGGTGGTGGGTATTAGAGAGGGCACGGATTGCATGGAGCACTGGGTGTGGTGCAAAAACAATGAATACTGTTACGCTGAAAAGAAATTAAAAAAAAATTGTGAAAGTCAGTTGTACCTCTTTAAACCTTTCATTATGTGGCTACTAGAAAATACAAAGTTACATAAGTGAGAGGTGTTATATTTGTTTTGGAGAGCACGCTGCTCTAGAGAATATTTTCTCTCTTGTTCTTCAGCAAGGGTATTCAAAGGCTCTTCCTTACCTACCATTTTCTTTTTCCTTAAAAATGGCCTGTTTTATTCCATCTAGAGATCTGTTTTTAGCTTACTGTTCCTGGTCTTCAATGGACAGGGGAGGGCTTTCACTCCCAGCTGGCCTCTGGAGATTATAAATTTGGAAATAGCATGAAGAAACCCCAAGCTGAGCAGCTAAAAGGGTCTGGCTCTGAAAAGTGTGGGTTTTCCCACCTCCTCCTCTCCCAGAAGCAGCTGTGGAGTCTCTCGGAACAAGCCTCCAGCATTAGATAAGCTACCTCATTTACTTCTTATGTGAGACTTTGGAATTCAGGGGCGTGTTTTAATTATACAAGACATGGTGCTGAGCACTAAGAATTCAAGGAAAGCCAAGCCCTTCTCTCTGTAGCCATCCCAGTGGCTGAGGAGGGAGACCAGGGGAGCTCCATGAGCCGGTATTTATACCACAAGTTAGTAAATGCACACAGAAGCAGGAAGGCAAGAGCTTTCCTTGGAATCTGGACAGGCTGGATTTTAGCATGACCTACAGCAAGGGCTGGCCAACCAGACTCCCAGACCAGGTCCAGCCTGCCATGTACTTTTGACCTTCCCAAAATCTAAGAACTGTTCTTGTATTTTTAAATGGTTGGGAGGATCAAAAGACTGCCTTACAGCCTATGAAAATCATAGGAAACTCAAACTTCAGTATTCATAAATGAAGTTTTCTTTGCATGTGGCATGCTTATTTGCTCATATGTTACCTATGACAGCTTTTGCCCTACAAGGTCAGATGAGTGGTGTGGCCTGAAAAGCAGGAAATATTTACTGTCTGGCCCTTTGCAGGAACTAGAAAATTAAGTTTGCTAACCCCAGCCAAAAGGATTTTTGAGTTAGTGATTATGAACTTTCTCCCTTCTCCATATCCCAAATCACCAGTATCCTTAGTGATAAGACTTGGGCTCAAGGCAATAGTAAATGGGAGTGTGGTTTGAAGAACAAAGGCACAACCATTGATAATCTCAACCTAGATGTCCTGACTTCTTCTATCAATACACAAGTGCCAAAGGGTTCTACAATGATGACCTAACCAAATGTCAGAAGGAGACTGGTGGTCCATCAGATCTTACACTTGGCAATACTGCCAAATAGGTATTCATTCCAGTAAGTGTTCAGACTAAAAGCATGGAGAATTCTTTATTCAGAATCCTGCTCTTGGCTTTTATGACCTTGTTGCCTTTGCTCTGTGGCTTGTTGAGGATTATTTTTTTTCTTCCGTTCTTTCAGAATTCTTGTTCTTCTGCCTCATCTTCAAAAGGAATGACTGGCTGGCCATTTTTTCACTCAGCATCCTGGTCCTGGTTGATATCCCTTGGAATCTTACTGGTTATTTATGTCCTGATGACTTTGCAAAGGCTATCTTTACACCAGCATTTCCCCTGAACTTTAGATGCCTGCAGCCAACTGCCTCCTGGGAATCTCTTCAGAACTCTCCCAGACTCTCCACTTCTTTATCCAGTGTCGAGCTTATAGTACTCCCTCTCCCATCAGGACTCCACCGTCTTCCTACATCCCCTCCCAGGACAGTTTGGTTTTATCTAACTGATCAGAAACCAGAGCGTTAATCCATGAAAGCTTTGTGATGGCCTCAAGACAGAGCAAGGGTGCACACGTGTTCATTTCTCTCACTGCATGAACTTGACTGGAGCCTTCTGGGACAAATCCACCATGATGAGCACTCTAGGACACGCAGCCTTCTTGAACACCACCCCCACCACAGTCACAGTCTTTCCTTTTGTTTAACTACACCCCTGCATATACCCTCAGGGCATAAGGTCCTTGACCTGCTCTGGAGCTAGGACTGTGGTGCACACCCATTCTTACTCTCCCCTGGGTAGACCCCCACTAGCACTCCCAGCCTCTAGGGCTATGGAAGCAGGGTCATGGAGATCAGCTGGTCTTGCAGCTACAGAATACATACTTCTGTCCCCTTATTGAACAATTTCTTGGGGCCACCTGCGTGGCTCAGATAAGTGTCTTCCTTCAGCTCAGGGTCCTGGAATAGAGCACCATGTCAGGCTTTGTACTCAGTGGGGAGTTTGTCTCTCCCTTTCCCTCTGCCTGCTGCTCCTCTACTTGTGCTCTTTATCAAATAAATAAAATCTTTAAATAACCATTTGTTGTCAGGCTGGACTGGTCAGCCTTTTTCTTCAGTCTTACGGCTCCTTGGGTCTTTGGAGATGGTTACGCATACAACGCCCTCCCATGAGACAGTCACTGTGTGTTCTCAACCACATAGGAAGCCAGAAAAGGCACGTAAGCCCAAGATTGTGGCCTGACACACTTCAATCTTCTCTCCCATAGCATGTTAAGGTCCTTTTTATGTCATCCAGGTTTATGTAGGAGATGCAGTTGTCAAACATAAGTCTTCTTGAAGTCCCACCCTCTCCCCAGGCAGAAGTCTCAATAGAGAAGCCTATAATGGCCCCTCTTTTCTCAGGGTTCACCAGGACTTCAGAACCAAAATGTGCAAACTTGGAAGAAACCCAACAGTGTGCAAAAGGAAAGGAGCCGGGTTGGTCAGTGTTGGAGCGAGCCAAGCCACAACTACCGCATCCTGTTCTGTCCTCTGCACCCTCCTTTTGTGAGCTCCATCTCCCCAAACCTCCTTTCCTCCATGGTTTATAATCCCCAATAGTCTCACAGAAAATGCCTTCCTCCCTCACTTAGGAACAAAGCAGGAAAAGGACCCTTGGAAAGAACTGAATTTCTTCAGTTCACAGAAAATTAGTGTACTGTATGGAGTTTCTCTTCAATTTTTCAATTTCAGTTGCTCAGACTTTAGGAAACTCAACTCCCAGATGAGAAAGTTGAGATGTGCTATATATACATCCAGCACTCTGGTCCCTTAACATCACTGAGTGGCTAAAGTCAGCTGGGTAGTATTGTTTGTTAATGGCTCTGGTAAAGTACAATCTGTGTATCCATAAATTTCATTCAAATTAAATGTGCTACTACTAACTTTCAGTAAACCTACAGAATTTCCCAACCATCACCACTATCCAATTTTACAACATGGACATCACCCCCAGAAAGTTCCCTTGTGTCCACACGTGGTCACTCCCTAGTCTCTGTCCGCCAGCTCCGGGCAACCATTATGTTATTGTGTCTCTCTAGATTTGGCTTTTCTGGACACATGGTCTTTCCTGTCTGTCTTTCATCACTTACCATAATGTTTTTGAGGTTTGTCCCCATTGTTGAGTATGTCACTGACTTGCCATCCCTTTTCATTACAGAATGATACTCCATGGTGTGGCTATGCCACACTTGATTGTCCATTCGTTGGTGGATGGATGGATATCTGGATTTTTTCTACTTTCTGGCTGCCTTGCATCACGCTGCTATGAACCTTGGTGGGCTAGTCTTGACATACGCGCATTTTCACTTACCTTGGGCAGATTCTCAGGAACCGTCTGGCATTCTACACCGGCATGACATCATTGCTTACTCAGACAATGGAGCAGCTGTACTGGGTTGGGCTGTATGGAGGTCTGTCTCCTGATGCCCTGCTGTGTGGTCTAGACCAGCGGGAAAGATGCACGAGTAGCTTCAATGGATTGCATTGAGTTTTGACGGAGCAACTCGAAAAAATAATTTTTGTTATGGGTCTAGAGAGGACAGGCAGGAAACTTGGTTTAGAAGGTCATTTGCTCTGTTCCTCTCTATAAACCTGGCCTTTGCACCTCCCAGCACATGATATGGACAGAGATTCGATTCTGCGCTCCTTGGATCCGCTTTAACACTGTATTTCTGGTAAAAGAAATTCATGTGTCTTTGTGTCGAGCTCATTTTTAATTTGTATTTTGCAGCACTTACTCAAGTACAGGGAGAAGATGTCCCAAACCCAGAAGCGGCAAAGGAAGTTTTGGAAGGAGAAAAGCCAGGTCTGTATCCTGTCTTCCTGGACGAGCCTGGTGTCAGGCCGTTCTTTTTTGTCTTTTTCCTACCTAACACAAAGTATCCTTTTTTTCCTAATGAATAACCAGCTATGTCCTTCCTATCCCCTACCTCCAATCACTAAAGGTAAACAGGATAAATACAGAAGCGTTTTGAAAGAGAAGGTCCAGCAAATCTGGAAGAACTTTTGGCCTGGAGCCAGTGAGAACATTCACACGGTCACCCAAAGATACGAGACACAGATTCCATTCTGTAATCCTAAAATGCTCGGAGGTCCATTCCCGCACACGGTGGTGCTGCACGGTCCGGCGGGCGTGGGGAAGACCACTCTGGCCAAGAAGTGCACGCTGGACTGGACGCAGGACAGCCTCGCGCAGACCCGCCGCGTTGCCTTCTATCTCAGCGGCAAGGTGCTCAGCCGCAAGGGGACTTGCTCCTTCGCAGAGCTGCTGGCCGAGAGCGCCCCAGACCCGCAGCGCGCCCTTCCGCAGGTCCTGGCCCAGGCGCACAAGCTCCTGCTGGTCATTGACGCTTTCGAGGAGCTGCGCGGGCCCTGGTGCACGGGCGCGCTGGAGCACGACCTGGGGGGCGACTGGAGGACGCGGAGGCCTGCGCCGGTCCTCCTGGGCAGCCTGCTGAAGAGAAAGCTCTTCCCCACGGCCACCCTGCTGGTCACCACGCGGCCCGAGGCCCTGAGGGAACTGCGGCTCCTGGTGCAGCAGCCGCTCTTGGTGGAGATGGAGGGGCTCTCCGAGCGCGACAGGAGGGCGTATTTCCTGCGACACTTGGGAGAGGAGGCTCAGGCGCTGCGCGCTTTCCAGCTGATGAGAAGCAACTCGGCGCTGTTCCGCATGGGCGCGGCGCCCGCCGTGTGCTGGATGGCGTGCACCTGCCTGAGGCTGCAGATGGCCGAGGGCGCGGACCCCCGGCCCACCTGCCAGACCGCCACGTCGCTGCTGCTGCACTTCCTCTGCAGCCGGTTTGCGCCTGCGCGGGGCCAAGGCCCGGGTCCGCACCTCGCGGCTGCCCTGCAAGCCCTGTGCCTGCTGGCCGCCGAGGGCACGTGGGCGCAGACCTCGGCGTTCGATGGACTCGACCTGCGCAGGCTGGGCGTGCACGAGTCTGACCTGCGCCCTTTCCTGGACCGGGGCATCCTCCAGAAGGACAGAGACACTGGGGGCTGCTACCGCTTCGTCCACCTGAGCATCCAGCACTTCCTGGCTGCTGCGCTCTGCGTCCTGGGGAGCGAGGGCCACCAAGATGCAGGAAACCCCGTCTGGCACGCTGGGGGTGTGCAGAGGCTGCTCTCCAAGGAAGAAGGCTTCAAGAATCCCCACCTGGCCCCCGTGGGGCGCTTCCTGTTTGGCCTCGCCAATGAAAAGAGGGCCAGGAAGCTGGCGACCACCTTTGGCTGCCCAGTGTCCACTGAGTTCAAGCGGGAGCTACTGGAATGCACAGTGCGGTCCCCTGAACACAGACCCTTCTCCTCGGTGACAGACACGAAGGAGACCTTGTATTGTCTCTACGAATCCCAGGAGGAGCAGCTTGTGAAGGAGGCCATGGCCCAGGTCACGGAAGTGTCCCTGCATTTGGAAGATACCTCAGACCTGGTGCACGCATCGTTCTGCCTCAAGCATTGTGACCGCTTGCAGAAAATGTGGCTGCGGGTGGCAAAGGGGACGTTCCTGGAGAACGATACCGCATGGGGATCAGAGGCTCAGGCTGACCGGTAAGGACCTGCCCTGTTCACCCTGGTAGTACCCGGGTTTCTGCCTCATGCCCCACTCCAGTAGCAGCAGGGCAGAGTGTCCTCCCTGTGGCTTAGGGTCAGAATTTTCTTCTTACCAGAACTTCTTCTGCCAGCTTGCCCTTCAAGGTGCGGAGTACGGTGCTCAGATTAAGGATGGGGACTTTGAACCAGACCTTGTTTTGAGACCTGTGTCCTTTTGTCTCCAGCTGAGCAATGTTTGCACATGGCTCGACCTCACTTCAGCCCTCATGTTGGTTGTCTAGGTTGCCCCTCTGTATGGGGTTGTCCTGTTTAGCATGACAGATGGAAAGGCATTAAAGGTGGACAGTCAGAGGCTGATTCAACGAGGTTCTGAAAGCTTCCCCCCATCCACGATCATGGGCACGTCACCTAACGCAACTGACACAATGAGATGACCCCAGGCAGTCATGAGATGTTGTTATTCTTGATGCAGCCTCAGGTAACATCAGCTGAGCTCTTACGGCATTTCCAAACACGATTTATCCCCTGGTGGCTACTTGCAATCTTTCCTGTTGAGGTGAAGATCCTGGTTTCATTAAAGGTTGTTTGAGTGGGATTAGAACTCCAGTCTGCTGGTTTATGAAGTGCCCCTCCCCCATCACAATCCAAGCTCACTGCTCATGGTCCTGTGTAGGGCCCACCGGACACATACTGATACTTACCTTATCAGCCTGCCTCTTTCTCAACCCTAGGTTGTCTTCAGAAATGCAGTATCTGAAATCCTCATGCATATTCACAGGGCCAGAATCAAATGCCCCCCCTTACTTTCCCTTACTTTCCTGGTGGAGGCGTCTGTTTTACACATCCCCTTCACTTGCCCTCCCACTCCTTCCCCATGTAGCAGAGAGTCGTGAACTCGAGTCACCTCAGGGAGCGTCAGGACCCTGACGGCTGGGCTGGAACATTTCTCCACCCCGAAGATCACCGGCACTCACAGACCCCATTGGTTAAGTTCTTTATTGTAATTCCAGTCCAGCTAACATACAGTGTCATACTAGTTACCCCGATACAATATAGTGACTCAGCAGGTCTGCACAACACTCGGTGCTCATCGTGATGACTGTACTCTCAATCGCCATCACCCGTTTTACACATCTCCTACCACCCTCCCTGCTGGTAACCATCAGTTTGCTCTTTTTAGTGGAGAGTCTGTTTTCACTTTGTGTCTTCCTCTTCTTCCCCCCCACCACTGCCCATTCGTTCTGTTTCTTAAATTCCACAGATGAGTGAAATCCTGTGATATTTGTCCTTCTCTGACTGGCACAGGTGGCTTCCTGTTACACACTGTAGCCGCAGTCATGTCTTGGCAGAAGGTAGGCTTTCATTCTTTTTAATGCCCGAGTAATATTCCATTGATTATATATACTACATCTTTATCCATCAGAGGTCACTTGGGCAGCTTCTCTAACTTGGCTTTTGGAGATAATGCTGCGATAAACATAGAGATGCGTGCATTCCTTTGAACTGGTGTTTCCCTTCGTCTGTGTCCTGACTTTGTTTCTTCTCTCATCCAAGTGTTTATACAGGCCTACATGCTGGTTTACCTAACTCTTTCTTCTGCAGGAGGGTCATCAAAGAGCTGCTTTGAATGCAAATGAGATTGCATGAATAGCCTCCTATCTCATCCAAGATCCCAAGTCAAAATAGTATTTATTTTTTTTATTATGTTATGTTAGTCACCATACAGTATGTCATTAGTTTTTGATGTAACATTCCATGATTCATTGTTTGTGTATAACACCCAGTGCTCCATGCAATCCATGCCCTCCTTAATACCCACCACCAGGCTCACCCAGCCACCCCCCTCCCCTCTGAAACCCTCAGAGTCCATAGTCTCTCATGATATGTCTCCCCTTCTGATTCTCACCCCCTATTTCATATCTCCCTTCCTTCTCCTAATGTCCTCTGTGTTATTCCTTATGCTCCACAAGTAAGTGAAACCATATGACAATTGACTCTCTCTGCTTGACTTATTTAACTCAGCATAATCTCTTCCAGTCCCGTCCATGTTGATACAAAAGTTGGGTATTCATCTTTTCCAATGGCTGAGTGATAGTCCATTGTATATATGGACCACACCTTCTTTACCCATTCATCTGTTGAAGGGCATCTTGGCTCTTCCACAGTTTGGCTATTGTGGACATTGCTGCTATGAAGATTAGAGTACATACGGCCCTTCTTTTCACATATATATCTTTGGGATAAATACCCAGTAGTATAATTGCTGGGTCACAGGGTAGCTCTATTTTTAATTTTTGAGGACCCTCTTTTTTCTTCTTAACCTTGGTTTAGTTAAAACCAACAATAGAGCCAACATGAACACTGCAGGTAATTAACCACAGCTGGACTACTTGGATCTTGGAGCCCCCATCTGAGAAGAAGGCAATGGATGTCTTTAGGTGTGATTACAATCATTCTGATCTGAAACGCAAACGGATGCTTTCCATGAACGTTCTTTTCAGGTGCCTTTTGCCACTTTCCCTTCTGTCCTGCTCATCACAGCAGGTCCATAGCATTGCTGGTCTGTAACTCTGGGGCGCTTAAATCACAGGCTGCCTTCAGTCAGACCACTTCCTCCAGTAGCACAGTGGGAACGAGCCCATGTTCTACACAACAGCTTGATTATCTTCCCTTGATAAGACCATTGCACTAACCCTACACAGCCTCAGATGTCTTTCCCCAGAGCACATAGACCATGCTCTTTGAAAGTCACAAACTAGGTTTCTAAAGGCTTGTCCTCCTCATATTGCTTCAAGTTCTGCAATGAGGACATTAATTTTAAATATATCTTTCATCGAGGCAAGCACCACTAATAAAACCAAAGGTAAAACCTCAACCTAAAGCAGCCAGGCATGCTAAAGCTGACAGAACCTAAGTTCTATCTGGCTTCTTTCTTCCCCTATTTCAAACCACAAAATGTCTACTTTGTGTAGGACTTGCTATTCCATCAAGTCTACTAATGGAGCTTCTTGCCTTTAGAAACCGCTTATTTCTTCTCTAAGCTCTTTTGAATCTTAGGAAGATACTCATGTTGACTCAAATTTACTCTCCCATTAGTGCCTTTGGAAGGGTATCCCCCAAAACACGGTCTTGTGTAGCCTTGCCCTTCTCTAGGAAAAAGGACAATTGTCCTTCAGAAGATAGGGTGACATGAGTGACCAGCCTCACCAGGCTTGAGGGAGAGTGGAAAATAAGAGGTTAATTATTCAGATAAATGTTTATGCCCTGGAAACCGGCCACCTTGATTTGAAAGCAGCCAAGCCCAGTTATAGGCTGAGGAATGGAAGATGGTAGGAGGCAATGAAGGTGCTGGGTCTTACTGTTTGACTTTGAGCTCTGTCTCTTACGGCTCTGTTACTGTGATGATGTGGGGCGAGTTAGATGCTTTCTGGGCTTCCTTTCTGTTATCTTCAGGTAAGCACTGGACCTACTTCAAAGTAGTATTTTTAAATTACTAATTCTAAAATTACTCAAGGTTCCTAGCATATAGGAGTTTAAATTCCAGCTTCAACTTTCATTTACACTTTTCTCTGTTAGTATACTTATGTGCTGGTTACTCTTATTCCTTACACACTCATACCTTCAATTTTCTCCACAAAAACCTCCAAATATTCGATTACTCTTAGGTCCCATAGTATTTCCCCATCAATAACTAAAACGTTTCAACTTTCTGACACATCATGGCTTCAAGTGTTTGTACTGTTTTCCTGAAAATCAATATTTTTCTGATTGCAAAGATCCCATACATTAATGGAAAATTAAAGCAATACTGAAGAGGATAAAGAAATCATATCACTTACACCAACCCTACGCCCAGAAGCAACCACAGAACAAAATAAACATTCTCTTAAGTCTGTGATTACATCTTCTCAAGTTTTTATGGACATTTTAGGTTACAAATACAGTTGTAAGTTAGATTGAGAATATCATGCATATGGATACACCATCTGACATTCAGATCTCTGACACACCTATTGCTCTCTTTTTAATCAATGGTGTATATTGTTTTTAATTTTGTATCAATGATCTTAGACTTTTGGTTTATTCTAAACCTCTGTTAGATTATTGTGCAAGAAGTTTGAGCTCTGGGTAAAGTGGCTCAGTCAGTTAAGCATCTGACTTCAGCTCAGGTCATGATCTTGGGGTCCTGGGATGGAGCAAGAGTCAGGCTACATCCAAGAAGTCTGTCCCTCTCCCTACCCCCCACCCCTACCCCCCACCCCCACTCCTGCTTGTTCACTCACACTCTCTCAAATAAAAAATCTCAAAAAAAAAAAAAAAAGGCAAGCAAGCTTGAGTTCTTTCTCCAGTGACCTGTCTCAGGTGATGACTTGTCTGACAGTGATGCTAAGTGATTCAACCATCTGACTTTAGAGCTCTGCCTGTTTATTGGGGTATATACCGGGAGCAGCCCTCCCTAAATAGCTTCACAACGAGGGACCGGTGGTCGTTTTCTCTCCGGCAGCATTCGGTAAATTCCCTCCTTTGCCTCTTCCCAACAGGTTCCGGAATGATCAGTATGTGCTTCCTTTCTGGATGGATCTTCTTTCTGTGTTTGACTCAAACAAGAGTCTGGTGTTTCTAGACATCAGTCAGAGCTTCCTCAGTACCTCATCCGTGAAGCTGCTTTGTGAAAAAATAGACTCCGCTCCCCATAATCTTCAGAAAGTGGTGTAAGTAGACGCTAACCCCAGATTAAAACCCCTAGGGCATAACCAGGTTCCTTGTATTTTTCACATTGGAGTAATATTTGAATCCCTTTCCCAAAGTCCAACTGGGTACTCAAGACATGAGGAATTGAGACCGTCCATACCTTATACTTGTCTACTGAATCGTATGAAGTAACTTTTTCCAATTTTTTTATTGTGGTATAACATAAAACTTATCATCTTAACCATTCTCGAGTTCACTGTGATGGATTTTTAAATGTGTAATTATGCGACAACCACCACCATTCATCTCCAGGATGCTTCATCTTGCAAAACTGAAACTCTGTCCCCCGTTAAACAATAATTCCCCATGGTCCCTTCTCCCCAGCCCCAGGTGATTTTAACACAATGTGAAATACGATTTGGATGTCCACGAAACTCCATGACGACCATCCAGATCCTGGGGGCAGCTTCAATCCCATTAGGCAACCATAGGGCTGTGCATAGAACAGAATTTCTCAACCTCTGCAGACAGTGGGGTTGGGCTTTCCTGTGCATCATAGGATTTTAGCACCAGCCCTGGCCTCTATCTTCCAGACGCCGATGGCACCCACAACCCCGCCTCCAACTGTGATAACCTAAAATGTCTCCAGACATTGCCAGGTGTCCCTAGGGGATGCAAAATCACCCATGCCTGGGAGCATTGTTGGAGTGATGGTATCAATGTGCTGAGACAGACCTGTGACCTGGGCTGGGTATATGTCTGAATCTGATCCAAAAATCTAGAAGCTGAATGAAGTTGGGAAGAAATAAGGGGGCCTCAGAAGCACCAGAAAAAAAGTAATTACACAAGTTAAATACTCGTAATCAGAATAGAGTGTGGTCCTGTCTGCCTGTGACAACACCTCAGAGTCTTCCTGTGGGCACCCCCTTGCAGCTCATGTGCTGGGAAAGTCCTGGAAGCTTACACATGGGCAGGTTTTGGGGGGAGGTTTAGGGAAGGAGAGCAAACATGAGTTAGTCTGCAAAGTGGGCTCTGGTACCAGCAAGACATTCTCCAAATGAAGGCATCCTCATTCACAGGTTTCTTTGTCAACATAGAGAAAAAAGAGTCTCTTCTGCTCACTTAGGGTCGCACCAGCCATGCGATCCTGATTCTACACGTGAGATGTTGAGCAGGACACAGTGTTCCTGAAACGTTCCCATGGTAACACTTGAGAGGAACAAGCTATTACCCTTCCTTATCTCTTTCAAAAAGCCACAGAACAGCTTTCCTCCAAAACAACTGTTGAGGACCAACTTCCCTTTTGCAGAAGTCTGAGATGACTAAAGAAACAGGGGCTTCCGGGAGTTCCTAAAATTAGATGTTCGTCAAGCTGTACAAAGTTTCAGTTAGTGCAAAATGGGTGAGTTCCGGGGACGTAACCTCACCAGTATGACAACAGTTAACAAAACTGCAAGGTATACTTGAAACTTGCTAAGAGACCTGATCTCCAGTGTTCTTGCCACAGAAAAAAGGAGAGAAAATGGTGACTATGTGAACTGAGAGGTATATTCACTAGCTTGTTTGCGGTGATGATTTCACAAGATAGGAGTATATCAAAATATTAAGTTGTGTACCTTCATATATACAGTTTCTTGACCACACCTCACTGGAGGTGAAAAATAGGAACAAAGTTCCCAGTGTTTAAACCTATTGAGGCCCTTTGTTCCCATGTATGTAGAAATGCAAGATTTCACCTTTCTTGTCATTTCTCTAGCCTCAAAAATACTTTCCCAGCGGACACCTATCGGAACTTCTGTGTTGTTTTTTGTGGTCATGAGACTCTCACGCATCTGACCCTTCAGGGAAATGACCAGAGTGATATGCTGCCCGTATTGTGTGAGATCCTGACACACCCACAGTGTAAGCTGCAATACCTCAGGTACACCCCATTATCTCTGAGAACCCCTCGCATGTGCACAGAGATGCCAGAAGACTGTAGAGCAACTCTGTATAAATTGGGGGGAAATCCCTTATTCTGGTTCGAAGCAGTGCTACTCCGGGCACGTGCCTCACAACAGAAAGTGGGCTGGGGTTTAGTTTCCACTTGTACTGATCACTGAACAACCTGGACAACCATCCGTAGTAGTCCAACAAAACACTCCAAAACTGGATACCATCGTCAATCAGAAAGAATATGTTTGTGGTTTGTTTCTCCGATGTCAAGGTTCAGAATACCAGACTCTGTCCAGATTCATCTGAAGGCAAGGATGCATTGACAGCACCAGGTTTTCCCTTTCTTGGCAGTCCTCTGGGTTGAGAGATCTCCCCTTGGGATGTTCTCCACCTGATTGCTCTGCTGGGGGTTTCCATTACTCATCCCGGGGTGCCCTTGATCCTCACTGGGCCACACCTGAGTCATAATAGGAACACAGTTCAAGGTGATCTGTTGGTCTCTGATTGTGGTTCTGCCTCTAACGTTACGATCTTGGGCTATTCAGCTAGGTCTTACCCCATCTGCAGGATGGGGAATGCGCATCTCCCAGGGATTCGAGGACTAAGACTGAGTCCAAGCACACACGTGCTCACTGTTACATTATTGATAATAGCTGTTGCCAAATTGACCATTGATAATGACGTTCCCTTCTCTTTCCTGTGAGGATTCACCAGGAAAAGAAAGTGTGCAGTTTGAAGACTTGGGGTATTAACTTGCTTCTTGAGGAATAAATGGATGGGGATTCCAGAAAAAATTGTTTCATTGCCTGGAGCGCTGGGTGTGGTGCATCAACAATGAATCTTGGAACACTGAAAAAATTAAATTTTAAAAAATTGTTTTACTTTATGGGAAGCCATTCAACAATCTACTTTGGGGAAAAAAAATTCCAATGCCCAGGTTAACTTCGGTTCCTCTATTATAGGTTAGGCTCTAAGAAAAGTAAGTGTTTTGTTGACTTTTACTTACGTTTAGTTATAGGGTACACAGCGCACTTCACACTTCAGGCGAATTATCAACTTTAACGAACTCTCAGCATGAGGGTATGACTTATTTCCAATTTAAAGATGGAAATGAGGTTTGATGAAGTTACGTAACTTGGCCACATTTGCATGTACAGTAAATGGCAGATCTGGGATGTTTTACTATTTTTTTAGAAACCCCACTCCAAAGACCATGATACACATAATGTCCCAACGGAATTCCATTCTCCATGGTAAGAACGCTCTCTCCGGATAGAGTGTGGGTCCCTTGCTGGCTGAAATGCTTGGCTGACCGGATGTCTAGAGTAGTTCTCCACATGTGGTCTCCACGCTAGTGGCAGCTGTATGGCTTAGGAACCTGTTAAAACCCAAATTCTCGGGTCTGACTCAGATCCTCTGAACCATCGTCTGAGGGTGTGGCCCAGGAGTCTTCTGGGTGATATAGGACACCCCAAAACCGAAGCCGGTGGATTCTGCACCCAGAGTTTCTGATTTGCATTTCTGACTGCCCACCAGGTGATGCAGATGCCGCTGGCCCGGGGACCACACTCCGCATCCTCTAGTCCAGGACCTGACATAATGGGGAACGAGGGGCGGGAGTGGCGACCGTCCTCCAGTGTTTGGTTCTTAAGAATGACCTGTTCCCATTCCTCTGGCAGGTTGGTGTCTTGTTCGGTCACCCCCCAGCAGTGGGCCCATCTCTCCTGCTCCCTCAGGATCAGCCAGTCCCTCACGTGCCTAAACCTCACAGGAATTGAGCTCCGGGAAGAGAGCGCCAAGTTGTTGTGCACGAGTCTGAGACACCCAAAGTGCTTCCTGCAGAGGCTGTCGTGAGTACGGTCTCTTCCCATGGAGCATCTCCATTTTAGGTCTGTGGCCACCTAGAGAAGAACAATGGTAGTACTGGGTGTACAGGGCCACCCATAGGGGACCTCCTCCTGAGGCGGACACCCAGTTCCCACTTCAGGTCCCAGGCAGGTGGCTCATGCATCCCATCCTTCTCTCACTCCTGGTCCTTCATGACTGAGCCTCAAACACATGGTGAGAGAAGGGTGGTCATGAGAAGGCCGGTAGCTGGGGACTTGAGGCTTTGGGGACAGCCAAGAAAATGGGACTTCGGAAATATCCTCCCCCTCTGACTGTTCATGTGACACTTTGGCAGGCTGGAAGACTGTCACCTTACAAAAGCATGTTGCAAGGAGCTGTCCTCTGCCTTGATCGTCAACCAGAGGCTGACGCACCTGTGCTTGGCCAAGAATGCCCTGGGAGACGGTGGGGTAAAGCTGCTGTGTGAAGGCTTGAGTTACCCGGACTGCCAGCTGCAGGGGCTGGTGTAAGTCCGTGCTGTGTGTGCGCGCTTGCATGCTGGATTCAAAGAGTGCAGGTGCAGGCATTTAATAGTCCCTCTGAGTGGCCCAGGTACGATGCTGGCAGTCCGATCTGGTGGACCTGACAAGAGGGTGTTAGGAAAAAAGTATAAGATGTAGAGTCAGTATTCCATAGGGATTTGGGGGAGGTGACTGGTTTCCAGGTATGGGGTTTTTTTAATGCACTTTTTAAAGATTTTATTTATTTGTCTGAGAGGGTGCTTCCCAAGCGTGGGGAGTGGCAGGCAGAGGGGGAAGCAGGCTCCCTGCTCAGTGAGGAGCCCGATGCAGGACTTGATCCCAGGACTCTAGGATCATGACCTGAGCCGAAGGCAGATGCTTAACCCACTGAGCCCCAGGCGCCCCTTAGGCCTGTTTTTAGGACCACGTAACATAAACTCCACCCGCAGCTGACGGTACGTGGACTTACTGGCCAACTAGCTCGTTAAAATCCTCTTGTTAACACTGAAGTCACAGGCCAGGTTTTGAGAAAGGAACGGAGCTGCAGCGACTATTTCTACTCAGATTCTATTCAGTGTCGGTATCTCCAGTGATCTTGCCGTCGGCAAGATCGCCTCAGACGGCAGCTGGCAGCATTTCCTATAAACTAGTTTTGATCTAGGATGTGCCTTAAGACACCCAGTATCCAAAAACTACTCAGTCACTCAAAGTTCTGTGGAGCATTCAGCTCGTGGTTGGAGAGAGGTGGAAGGAGGGGCTTTTACTCCCACTGTCTCAGCCCCCAAACACTGAAATAACATAAATTTCCATAAGAAATAAGATGCTGGGGCGCCTGGGGGGCTCCGTGGGTTAAGTCTCTGCCTTCGGCTCAGGTCATGATCTCAGGGTCCTGGAATCGAGCCCCGCATCGGGCTCTCTGCTCAGCGGCGAGCCTGCTTCCCCCTCTCTCTGCCTGCCTCTCTGCCTACTTGTGCAATCTTTCCATCTCTCTGTCAAATAAATAAATTGAATCTTTAAGAAAAAAAAAAGATGCCACCCACGCACTAGCTCTGTCTTCAAGTTATGTTACATGTAATTACCCTCAAATCATCTAAACAGAAATATAAGTCATGGTCAACATTTATCAGGCTCCTGAATTAATTAATATGTGCTGGACGCTTTGCCAAGGTCTTGCCAGAGATTTCTTTCATTTGCCCCCGAGCCTTCTGAAATCAGTGCCTGTCTGTCCAGTCTGCAGTGAGAAAGCTAAGACGTGGGCATTAAATGTCATCGTATTTGCACCCTGTGGAGGTAGGAGCTACAGGTCAAGACCTCTTCTTTCTGGAGCTCAGCTCTGTTTTGTGAGCTGTGTTCCCACTTCACTAAGTTGCCAGAACTTGCTTGGGCCTTCCTCTGTTACCCCATAGTTCTGGGAGTTTCTATAAATGTACAAATGTCCAAGCCAAAGGGCTGTATCACGGCTTATCTCAAAGGCTGCCTGTGGGCCCACATCCCTGGATATATCACATCACTGTTTTTCCCCGGGCTCTGGCCACGTGACAGGGGGCCCTTGTGGGAGCCAAGGCTGATACCATCGCTTAGTTAGGTTCACTGAAACAAAAAGGCAGCCAAGTTGGTGTCCTGTTACTGCTATAACAAATCACCACCAGCTTATCAGCTCAACACTGTTTGCGTCCTTCCATAGGCCAGGAGACCAGTATGCACAAGGCTGTGTTCCTTTCTGTGTTCCTTCCTCATTCAGGCTGTTGGCAGAATCTGCTTCTTTGTGGCTCTGGGACAGGGGGTCCTGCAAATGGAGAGCTGGCCTCATCCCCTAAAGGCCACCGTGCTCCTTGGTTCATGGCCCTTTCCTCCACCTTCAAAGCCAGCTGTGGGGGGTCAAGCCCACACATTGAGCCTCTCTGCACTTCAGTGAGGAAGGACTCCTAGGATTAGACTCAGCCCCTCTCTGCAGTCCAGGATAACTCACCAGGCAAGACCCTTGGTCTCAGTCTCGCCTGCCATGTAACACGTGGGGATTAGAGCACAGACATCTCAGAGGGACATTATTCTGTCTAGGAAAGTAGCCAGTGATAATTCCAGCCATCTCTGGTTTTCTGCTATAGTAATAGTAAACCAGGGAAAGGAAAAAAAAAATGTTTTAATGGTTAAGAAGTCGTGCTGCTATCTTGTATAGCTGACTCGTGGATATCCAGGCTCTAGGGCCAGACTTGTCCCAAGGAGAACTGGTGCCCTCCACTTCTACATATGGCCTATCTAGTAACTGGATTTGGGACGTAGAATTGGTCCCTTCCACTAACAGAATTTGCAAGTCAAGGCAAGATGGATATTCTCTGTCCCATAGTTACAGTAGAAATGATAAATACCACTTAGTTTCCTAACTCTTTCTGTAACCAATTGTCTTAAGGTTAAGGCTTAAAACAATGTAACTTCATTGTCTTAAAGTTCTGGAGGCCAGGAGTCCAAAATGGGTTTCCCTGAGCTAGAATCAAGGTGTCCACAGGGCTGTGTTCCTTCTAAGATCTCCAGGGAAGAATCTGCTTCCCGGCTTTGTCCAGCTTCTAGAGGTGGCTGCATCCCTTGGCTCATGGCTCCTTCCCCAATGCCCAAAACCAGCAACATCGTGTCTTCAGTGTCCTTCTGTCTGTCTCATCACCTCTCCCCAGGCTGACTTTAACTTTCCTGCCCCTTCTTGTAAGGATCCTTGTGATTACATTGGCTCACCCAGATAACCTCCCCACCTCCGATCCTTAACCCCCCCTCCCTATCACACACAACATCAAACACTCACACGGACCAAGGATCAGGGTGTAGACAGCTGTGGGTGCGTGGAGTGGAGGTGGGTGACTGAGGCCCATATAATCACTTATGTAGCAATTCTAATTCCACCCATGATTTCATCTCCACGTCTCATTGTCTGCAAGCTTGCCTGAAACCTGTGGCTTGAAGTCAACGAGCCTGGTTTGGGTACATCTCCTCAGGGAGGACTCAAGTTTATTTTCTCTTCATGTGATTGATTTCTAGGCTTTGGTACTGTAGCATAACCAGCAGTGGCTGCAATTATCTGTCAACACTTCTCCAGCAGAATTCAAGCCTTACACACTTGGATCTGGGCCTGAATCACATAGGATTTACTGGACTCAAGTTTCTGTGTGAGGCTTTGAAGAAGCCAACCTGTAACCTCAAATGTCTATGGTAAGTTATGTTTATTTTTAACTTTAATCTGTCTCTAAAATATATTAGTGTAGCAAATCTGCAGCTCAAATACAGACTAGAACAAATCCGGTTGAGTATTTTGAAAATCCAATAGGATAGTAATTTTCACATTTTTTTAAATCCCCAAATTTGTAGACAACCACAAAAGACTCCAAACAGCTAAATCAATTCTGACCAAGAACGAAGTGGAGGCATCACACACTTTCTGATTTCAAACTGTATTATGAAACCATAGTATCAAAAGAGCATGGTCCTGGCCTAAGAACAGATACATAAACTGAAAGAACAGAACAGAGAGCCCAGAAATAAACCGCCCCCACACACACACAGTCAACTAGTCTTTGACAAGGGCACCGAGAATACTCAATGGAGAAGGGATAATCTCTTTAATAAATAGGGTTGAAAAAAGCTGGACATCCACATGCAAAAGAATGAAATTGAGCCCTTACACCATCCACAAAAATTAACTCAGAATGGATTAAAGACTTAAAAACCTAATACTTTCAAATTCCTAAAAGAAAACATAGGATATAAGCTCTTTCGCATTCATCTTGGCAATGATTTTTTTGGATATGATGCCTAAAGCAAAAATAAATAATTGGGACTTCATCAAATTAAAAATCTTCTGTCTACTAAAGGAAACAATCAACAAAATGAAAAGACAGAAAAATATTTGGAAAACATAGGTCTGATAAGGGGTTAATATCTAAAATAGAAAAGGAACTTATACAATGCAATAGCAAAAAAATAAATAAATAAAAATGATGAGCAAAGGACATGAAGAGACTTTTTTCCCAAATCAGACCAACAAATGGCCAACAGGGACATGAAAAATAGTTCAGCATCGCTAATCATTGGGGAAATGGAAATTGAAACCACGTGAGCTCTCACTTGATACCTTTCAGGACGGCTATTAGTAAAAAGAACAGAGATAACAAGCAGTGGGGAGGACACGGAGAATAGGGAATCCTCGTGTACCCGCTGGTGGGAACGAAAGCCAGCGTGGCCACTCTGGAAGCTGTATGGAGCTTCTAAAGCTAAAAATAGAAGTATCCTATGATCCAGCAATCCCTCTTCTGGATATGTACCCAAAGGAAATGAAACGAGATCTCAAACAGATATCCACGTTCTCATGTTTATTGCAGCATTTTTCACAATGGCCAAGAGAGGAAACAATGTAAGTTGTCACCAACAGATGATGGGATAAAGAAGATGTGAGAGGGCGCCTGGGTGGCTCAGTGGGTTAAGCCTCTGCCTTCGGCTCAGGTCATGATCTCAGGGTCCTGGGATGGAGTCCCGCATCGGGCTCTCAGCTCAGCAGGGAGCCTGCTTCCCTCTCTCTCTCTCTGCCTGCCTCTCTGCCTACTTGTGATCTATCTCTGTCAAATAAACAAATAAAATCTTTAAAAAAAAGAAGATGTGAGATATATACATATACATACAATGTAATATTAGCCATGAGAAGGAAGGAAATCCTGCCATTTGAGATAGCATGGATGAAACTTGAGGGTATCATGCTAAGAAGGAAAAGGCAAAGACAAGTACTGTATGACACCACTTCTGTGTGGACTCGTGAAGAGCTGAGCTCATAGAGGTAGAGTAGCGTGGTGGTTATCAGGGGTCAAAGGGAAGGAGGAAATGGGGTGGGGGGTTCAAAGGATGAAGACTTGCAGTTAGAAGATGAACGTGTTCTGGAGACCTAACACATAGCGTGGAGATTATACCTAATAATACTGTGTTCTATGCTTGAAAGTTGCTAAAAGAACAGATTTTTTTTTCTTTCCAGTGTCATTAACACAGTATTAGTTTTAGTTACACAATATAGAGATTCAACGCTTCCACACAACATCCAAGGCTCATCAGGACAGGTGCCCTCCTTCCTTCCCCCACCCACCTCCCCTTTGCTGACCATTGGTTTGTTCCCTTGTAGTTAAGAGTCTGTTTATAAAAATAGATCTTAAATTTCCTTACCAAAAGAAGAAATTATGTTGGGATGGAGGTGTTAACTAACACTACAGAGGCCATCATCTGGCAAGACATAAATGTACCAAATCAGCACATTTCACACCTTAAACTTACACAATGGTTTATGTCCATTATATCTCCATAAAGATTAAAGAAAGTCTCCAGAAACTTCTACTTTTCAGCAATAAAACATTGCTCTCAGTAAACAAGTTGTCCTCACACAAAAAATGGTGACTCTGAGCTGACAGGTATGTTAATTAGCTTGATGTGGGGATCATTTCAGTGTGTACATATATTAAATCGTTATACTGTACACCTTAAATGCATACAATTTTTATTTGTCAGGTATATGTCAGAGAAGCTGGGGGAGAAAATTCACTGGAACGGTTAAAGGAAGAGTTTCTAGTCTAGGTCATCCAAAGGCCACCTGTGGACCATGTTAAGGATGCAACACTTATGGCATCAAGGACTGGCTGCCCCAACACCCAGCCTCCCCAGGGTAGGAACTCGATACTGCAGCAAATGTCCCGTCCGTGAGCAGATAAATGGCTTCCCCTCAGTTCTGTCTCACAATCCTACTTAGGTGACTTAGGTACCATCACTCAGATACACTCGAATCTGGAAACTGACCTGTGAGGGACTCCCAAAGGGTAGCAGTTTTCTGGCCTCCACAGCACCACAAGGCAAGGTGAGTCCTGGCGTCCAACCTCTGCCACATAATTGAAATGTTTGTGCCTTTGAGAATCCCAACACCCAGGCTGTACCTCAGACCTGTCCAGTCGGGATCTCCACAAGTAAAACCTCTGGTTGTTACAATTTGGGGCAGGTGCCCCCGAGGAGGGCAGTGATGCTAGTGATGACTGGGAGGGGCCTCTCTTAATCATTCGTCCTACTGGTATAGGGGTATAGGGAAGTGTCCGGTGAGCCTTGACTTCTGGATGGTGTAAGCACAGTTATGTGTTCTAGGAAATGGAGTTGGATGCATCAACTGTTGGCTATGATAATGAAATATGTTTGCATGTTATTCGGTGTGCCAGGAAGAAGGTGTTAGATTTAACCTCTTCAAAATCCTGGGGAGGGCTTAAACACATGACCTATTCTCATGTGTGTGTGCATGCGCACACTCATATATACACAAATCCTTGAACATTTGTGCAACATTATTTGCTCAGAACAAAATCCTTTATTCTTTTTTTCTTTCAAATACCAAACCCAAACCTTTTTAAATTCCTGCTGCCATCTTCTAGAAATCTAGAATCTGATCTCCTACCCCCTCTACATCCTGGTAATATCTAGATGGTTGTAAAGCCTTCCACCTAGTCTGTATTCTGCCTTCTGTGTTCCCCTACAGTTTTCAACCAGGTACTAGG
The DNA here is from genome assembly GCF_010015895.1 of Lontra canadensis. Taxonomy (NCBI): domain Eukaryota; kingdom Metazoa; phylum Chordata; class Mammalia; order Carnivora; family Mustelidae; genus Lontra; species Lontra canadensis. The sequence continues at coordinate 1,140,070 of NW_022631200.1, read as the reverse complement.
AATAACCTCTAAGGTGTAGCCCCTGTCCTGTTTCTGCTCAAAACCCTCAGTGGTTCCCCATCTCATTCCAAGTAAAACCTACAATTTACAAGGGCCTAAGGACTTTCTGTGAGATGGCTCCCTCTTGTCTGTGACCTCCTCTCTTTCAGCTCTCCCTGGCTCACTCTCAGGCTGGCTACCTTGACATTGTTTTTACATAATAATCTGACACAACCTCAGGGCCTTTGCACAAGCTATTTATCTGCCTGGGGAGCTCCTACTCCGGGTCTCTCTATGGTTCATTCTCTTCAACACTCCGGTCTTCCTCAACTGTTGTAGTGAGTGCCCCCCAGCTTCTCCCTTTGCTCTTCATAACCTTGTTGGATATGACACACTACATTCATCTGTTTCCTATTAGTACATGAGCTCAGAGGAAGGAGACTTCTGTTGTTCCTTGTTGCATCTGCAACACCCAAGAGTGTGTCTGTCACATAGGACGGTATCCGTACACATCGGTTGAATCAACTAATTTTGTGTCTCCCCTATAGGTTGTGGGGATGTGCCATTACCCCTTTCTGCTCTGGAGTCCTCTCCTCTGCCCTTGGCAGCAATCAGAGCCTGGTCACTCTGGACCTGGGCCAGAATTCCTTGGGGTATAGCGGAGTAAAGATGCTGTGTGACACCTTGAAACTTCAGCGTTGCTCCCTACGGACACTCAGGTATGATTCTCCTGCTGCTCACGGTGTTTCCTCCAGGATGGTAGGTTTGTAGGGGGGCACAAACCACGGGAGTTTGTTGTAGGCAACTACAGCTAACATCTCGTTTTCATCCGTTGATGTTTGGTCACCTGATAATTCTCCTGTCGGTCCCTTCTGTTGCTTTGGCCAGTAAAACGAGTCAAAGGACGAGACCCAAACCCAGTCGGAAGCCAAGAAGCTGAACTGGGGGCTTCTCTAAGTGACAGAGAGTGATGGTGGCTGGCCATTGTCATGTTAGAAATACCAAGCTGTAGCTGTCCTGCAGTATTCTGAAAAAGCTTGTGCTGGGACCATGTTGGTTACAGAGGTCTGGCAGTCAGTCCACCTTAGAAGCTTGTTCTCTGGAGTGAGTCTGCTTTGGAATAAAAGGAGTCCGTGTCCTCTGTTGGTCATCAAAGCAAGCTGCCCCTGAGCTGTGTTGTCTGCTTCTACCATGGGAACAGAGAACCCTACAACTCTCCTTCGTCTTGCACAAACTTGTTTAAATTCTCAGATGCCATGTAGACAACCGGTGGCTTGAAATTATAATTATGTAGAAGAAACAGATTATATGTATATGCAACAGGGTAGCTTGCTATCAAAAGAAATCTGTAGACTCAAGTTTGTTTGTTTTTAGCCCCATTCTGGTGAGCTAGCCCTGTCACTTCCACATCAGTAAGTTTTAATCAAGCTGTAAAGACCTCACAGAGATAACACAGGAGCTGTTTCTTTAGATATTCTTCCTTGAGTCCTTGAATCTCAAGACGAGTGATCAGGAGTGGGGGGCTTCTTCCTGAATCACAGATCCTGGACCCGCTTGGAGAACCGGAGTCAGACTGTGGTTTTTAGTTCTTTGATTTTATCAGCTACCCTTCTGAGATGCTCTTTTAAGTTAACCAGAGTTATTTTCTCTTGCTTGGTGACCAAGAGCCCTGCCATCACACACCGTTCATAGAGTAGCACATTTGTATGTGCGGGTGTGGCTTGCGCCATTTCTTATTTTTTTCTTCCTTTTTTTAAAAAAATTTTTATTTTTTTAAATTTTTTATTTCTTTTCAGCGTAATAGTATTCATTGTTTTTGCACCACACCCAGTGCTCCATGCAATCCGTGCCCTCTCTAATACCCACCACCTGGTCCCCCTAACCTCCCATCCCCCGCCCCTTCAAAACCCTCAGATTGTTTTTCAGAGTCCATAGTCTCTCATGGTTCACCTCCCCTTCCAATTTCCCCCAACTCCCTTCTCCTCTCTAACTCCCCTTGTCCTCCATGTTATTTGTTATGCTCCACAAATAAGTGAAACCATATGATAATTGACTCTCTCTGCTTGACTTACTTCACTCAGCATAATCTCTTCCAGTCCTCTCCGTGTTGCTACAAAAGTTGGGTATTCATCCTTTCTGATAGAGGCATAATACTCCATAGTGTATATGGACCACATCTTCCTTATCCATTCATCCGTTGAAGGGCATCTTGGTTCTGTCCACAGTTTGGCAACCGTGGCCATTGCTGCTATAAACATTGGGGTACAGATGGCCCTTCTTTTCACTACATCTGTATCTTTGGGGTCAATACCCAGTAGTGCAATGGCAGGGTCATAGGGAAGTTCTATTTTTAATTTCTTGAGGAATCTCCACACTGTTCTCCAAAGAGGCTGCACCAACTTGCATTCCCACCAACAGTGTAAGAGGGTTGCCCTTTCTCCACATCCCCTCCAACACATGTTGTTTCCTGTCTTGCTAATTTTGGCCATTCTAACTGGTGTAAGGTGGTATCTCAATGTGGTTTTAATTTGAATCTCCCTGATGGCTTTTTAAATTTCTTTTCAATGTTCCAGAATTCATTGTTTATGTGCCACACCAATGCTCCATGCCATCTGTGCCCTCCTTAATACCCACCACCAGGCTCACCCATCCCACACCCCCTCCCCCCAAAACCCTCAGTTTGTTTCTCAGAATCCACAGTCTCTCATGGTTCATCTCCCCCTCCAATTTCCCCCAACTCCCTTCACCTCTCCATCTCCCCAATCCTCCATGTTATTCCTTATGCTCCACAAGTAAGTGAAACCATATGATAGTTGATTCTGTCTGCTTGACTTATTTCACTCAGCATAATCTCCTCCAGTCCCGTCCATGTTGATACAAAAGTTGGGTATTCATCCTTTCTGACGGAAGCATAATATTCCATAGTATGTATGGACCACATCTTCCTTATCCATTCGTCTGTTGAAGAGCTTCTTGGTTCTTTCCATGGTTTGGTGACTGGGCTCACACTGTTTCTGCTTCCTTCATCACTTGTGCAGACACTGCTTGACTATGGGAACGAATTCCATGCTTCCAGTGCAGACCATGACCAACCTCCAACAATCATGAATACACAATTATGTTTGACCTTGGAAGGTCATGCTGAAAACATTTTGAAGCTCCTTGGCCCTTACTAAAAGCAAAGTTATTTTGACTGTGCTTTTAATGTATGTGAACATTGTGACATGATCACCATAATCGAGCTAATTAACACATCCATCACCTCATATAGTTGCCCTTTGTGTACGTGTGTGTGGAAAGAACACAAGGTCTACTGTCCTAGCAAATTTCAGGTATATGGCACAAAATTATTGTCACCGTGCTGTACATGACACCTCCAAACTCATAGCTGAAGGCTTATTGCATGGATGTACTGTGAACCTTAAACAGCAAAGAAAATTACTAATATGCTAGAAAAACCAGGGGCACCTGATTCGCTCCAACAGTAGAGTGTGACCCTTGATCTCAAGGTCATGAGTTCTAACCCCATATTGGGTGCAGAGATTATTTTTTTTTTTTTAGTTTTCTTAACTCTGCTTTTTTATTGCATTATGTTAGTCACCGTACAGTACACCATTAGTTTTTTTTAATCATTTTTAAATTTATTTCAGCATAACAGTATTCATTGTTTTTGTACCACACCCAGTACTCCATGCAGTCCGTGCCCTCTCTAATACCCACCACCTGGTTCCCCCAACCTCCCACCCCCCAACCTCTTCAAACCCTTCAGATTGTTTTTCAGAGTCCATAGTCTCTCATGGTTCACCTCCCCTTCCAATTTCCCCCAACTCCCTTCTCCTCTCTAACTCCCCTTGTCCTCCATGCTATTTGTTATGCTCCACAAATAAGTGAAACCATATAATTGACTCTCTGCTTGACTTATTTCACTCAGCATAATCTCTTCCAGTCCCGTCCATGTTGCTACAAAAGTTGGGTATTCATCCTTTCTGATGGAGGCATAATACTCCATAGTGTATATGGACCACATCTTCTTTATCCATTCGTCTGTTGAAGGGCATCTTGGTTCTTTCCACAGTTTGGCAACCGTGGCCATTGCTGCTATAAACATTGGGGTACAGATGGCCCTTCTTTTCACTACATCTGTATCTTTGGGGTCAATACCCAGTAGTGCAATGGCAGGGTCATAGGGAAGTTCTATTTTTAATTTCTTGAGGAATCTCCACACTGTTCTCCAAAGAGGCTGCACCAACTTGCATTCCCACCAACAGTGTAAGAGGGTTGCCCTTTCTCCACATCCCCTCCAACACATGTTGTTTCCTGTCTTGCTAATTTTGGCCATTCTAACTGGTGTAAGGTGGTATCTCAATGTGGTTTTAATTTGAATCTCCCTGATGGCTAGTGATGATGAACATTTTTTCATATGTCTGATAGCCATTTGTATGTCTTCATTGGAGAAGTATCTGTTCATGTCTTCTGTCCATTTTTTTATATGATTGTCTGTTTTGTGTGTGTTGAGTTTGAGGAGTTCTTTATAGATCCTGGATATCAATCTTTTGTCTGTAGTGTCATTTGGAAATATCTTCTCCCATTCCGTGGGTTGCTTCTTTGTTTTGTTGACTGTTTCCTTTGCTGTGCAGAAGCTTTTGATTTTGATGAAGTCCCAAAAGTTTATTTTGGCTTTTGTTTCCTTTGCCTTTGGAGACCTATCTTGAAAGAAGTTGCTGTGGCTGATATCGAAGAGATTACTGCCTATGTTCTCCTCTAGGATTCTGATGGATTCCTGTCTCACGTTGAGGTCTTTTATCCATTTTGAGTTTATCTTTGTGTACGGTGTAAGACAATGGTCGAGTTTCATTCTTCTACGTATAGCTGCCCAGTTTTCCCAGCACCATTTATTGAAGAGACCGTCTTTTTTCAACTGGATATTTTTTCCTGTTTTGTCGAAGATTAACTGACCATACAGTTGAGGGTCCATATCTGGGCTCACTACTCTGTTCCACTGGTCTATGTGTCTGTTTTTATGCCAGTACCATGCTGTCTTGGGGATCACAGCTTTGTAGTAAAGCTTGAAATCAGGTAACGTGATGCCCCCAGTTTTATTTTTGTTTTTCAACATTTCCTTAGCGATTTGGGGTCTCTTCTGGTTCCATACAAATTTTTGGATTATTTCCTCCAGCTCTTTGAAGAATTCCAGTGGAATTTTGATTGGAATGGCATTAAAAGTATAGATTGCTCTAGGCAGTATAGACATTTTAACAATGTTTATTCTTCCGATCCAAGAGCATGGAATGGTCTTCCATCTTTTTGTGTCTTCAATTTCTTTCATGAGTCTTCTGTAGTTCCTCGAGTACAGATCCTTTACCTCTTTGGTTAGGTTTATTCCCAGGTATCTTATGGTTCTTGGTGCTATAGTAAATGGAATCGATTCTCTAATTTCCCTTTTTGTATTTTCATTGTTAGTGTATAAGAAAGCCACTGATTTCTGTACATTGACTTTGTATCCTGCCACGTTACTGACTTGCTGTATGAGTTCTAGTAGTTTGGGGGTGGAGTCTTTTGGGTTTTCCATATAAAGAATCATGTCATCTGTGAAGAGAGAGAGTTTGACTTCTTCATTGCCAATTTGGATACCTTTT
>NW_022631200.1:1068101-1124455 GCF_010015895.1 Lontra canadensis | reverse complement strand
TGAAGAGAGAGAGTTTGACTTCTTCATTGCCAATTTGGATACCTTTTATTTCTCTTTGTTGTCTGATTGCTGTTGCTAGGACTTTTAATACTATGTTGAACAAGAGTGGTGAGAGTGGGCATCCTTGTCGTGTACCTGATCTCAAAGGGAAGGCTGCAAGCTTTTTCCCATTGAGGATGATATTTGCTGTGGGTGGTTCATAGATAGATTTGATGAAGTTCAGGAATGTTCCCTCTATCCCTATACTTTGAAGCGTTTTAATCAGGAACGGATGCTGGATTTTGTCAAATGCTTTTTCTGCATCAATTGAGAGGACCACGTGGTTCTTCTCTCTTCTCTTATTGATTTTTTCTATCACATTGATTGATTTGCTAATGTTGAACCATCCTTGTAGCCCAGGGATGCATCCCACCTGGTCATGGTGGATAATCTTTTTAATGTGCTGTTGGATCCTGTTTGCTAGGATCTTGTTGAGAATCTTAGCATCCATATTCATTAGTGATATTGGTCTGAAATTCTCCTTTTTGGTAGGGTCTTTGCCTGGTTTGGGGATCAGGGTAATGCTAGCTTCATAGACAGAGTCTGGAAGTTTTCCTTCTGCTTCAATTTTTTGAAACAGCTTCAGGAGAATAGGTGTTATTTCTTCTTTGGAAGTTTGGTAGAATTCCCCAGGGAATCCATCAGGTCCTGGGCTGTTGTTTTTTGGGAGGTTTTTGATCACTGCTTCAATCTCGACCATTCTCTTACACCATACACAAAGATAAACTCAAAATGGATAAAAGACCTCAATGTGAGACAGGAATCCATCAGAATCCTAGAGGAGAACATAGGCAGTAATCTCTTCGATATCAGCCACAGCAACTTCTTTCAAGATAGGTCTCCAAAGGCAAAGGAAACAAAAGCCAAAATAAACTTTTGGGACTTCATCAAAATCAAAAGCTTCTGCACAGCAAAGGAAACAGTCAACAAAACAAAGAGGCAACCCACGGAATGGGAGAAGATATTTCCAAATGACACTACAGACAAAAGATTGATATCCAGGATCTATAAAGAACTCCTCAAACTCAACACACACAAAACAGACAATCATATCAAAAAATGGGCAGAAGATATGAACAGACACTTCTCCAATGAAGACATACAAATGGCTTATCAGACACATGAAAAAATGTTCATCATCACTAGCCATCAGGGAGATTCAAATTAAAACCACATTGAGATATCACCTTACACCAGTTAGAATGGCCAAAATTAGCAAGACAGGAAACAACATGTGTTGGAGAGGATGTGGAGAAAGGGCAACCCTCTTACACTGTTGGTGGATATGCAAGTGGGTGAAACCTCTTTGGAGAACAGTGTGGAGATTCCTCAAGAAATTAAAAATAGAACTTCCCTATGACCCTGCCATTGCACTCCTGGGTATTTACCCCAAAGATACAGATGTAGTGAAAAGAAGGGCCATCTGTATCCCAATGTTTATAGCCACAATGGCCACGGTCACCAAACTGTGGAAAGAACCAAGATGCCCTTAAATGGACGAATGCATAAGGAAGATGTGGTCCATATACACTATGAAGTATTATGCCTCCATCAGAAAGGATGAATACCCAACTTTTGTAGCAACATGGATGGGACTGGAAGAGATTATGCTGAGTGAAATAAGTCAAGCAGAGAGAGTCAATTATCATATGGTTTCACTTATTTGTGGAGCATAACAAATAGCATGGAGGACATGGGAGTTAGGGGAAGGGAGTTGGGGGAAATTGGAAGGGGAGGTGAACCATGAGAGACTATGGACTCTGAAAAACAATCTGAAGGGTTTGAAGAGTTTGGGGGGTGGGAGGTTGGGGCAACCAGTTGGTGGGTATTAGAGAGGGCACGGATTGCATGGAGCACTGGGTGTGGTACAAAAACAATGAATACTGTTATGCTGAAAATAAATTTAAAAAAATGTTTAAAAAAAAAGAAAGAAATGGATCCATTCATCCACTGATGGACCAACGTTATTTCCTCTTTGGTGCTACTGTGGATAATGTTGCTATGAACATTTATGTACCTGTTTTCGTATAAACATACATTTTTTGATTTGTTCATTTTGCGGGGGAGCACATAGCTACAATGGAATAGCTGGGTCCTATGGCAATTTTGATACAGTCACAGAATAATTCTTTTGAGGAAATGCTGAATCATTTTTCCACAGCAATGATCCCATGTTTCATTCCCACCAGCAATGCATGAGGGCTCCTGTTTCTCCACATTCTCAACAACCCCTCTAGTTGTGTATTATTATTATTATTCATTACTGTTACTGCCATTCTGCTGGCTATGATGATTTTCATGGTATGTGACTTATCTCAGTTTAAAAAGTAAGTAGTGGACCAGGAAATGTGTGCAAGCTCAGTTCTCAGTAACCAGCCTCTAAACACAAGAGAATCCCCTCCCTGCTAAGGCCATTTTCTTAACCAGGGACCCCCCTAGTTACATGGGCACCAAAACATTTCCTAAAACCCCTCAACCTATAAATATGTAGCTCCTATTAAGGATGGGGACAATCTTGGTGGACCTTTCTGTGATGGAACCAGTTCATCAAAGCCTAGCTTGTGCTCAGGAATCTGTAGTAAAGTGAGAACTTAGATATTGTTTGCTCTATGTTATTTCTCTTCCTGTGAGCCTCATTAATAAATTGTTGTTTGAGGGGCACCTGGATGGTTCAGTCCATTACGCATCCAACTCTTGGCTTCTGCTCAAGTGATGCTCTCATGGTTCTGAGGTGAAGCCCTACATGGGGCTCTGCACTGACTGTGGTGCTTGCTTAAGATATTCTCTCTCTCTCTCTCTCTCTCTCTCTCTCTCTCTCTGCCACTCCCCACCTCACATCTGCATACTCTTGCTCTCTCTCTCTCTCAAAAAAATAATAATACATAAATTTTTATTTGAATTTATATTAAACATGAGGAAGTATCTACTATGGAATACTATGCAGTCATAAAAAGGAACACATTGTTGATAACACACAATAACTTGGATGCATCTCAAGGGCATTGTGCTGAGTGAGAAAAGTCAATCCCAAAACATTACATGATAGGTGAACCTTTCCATGTATATATAACATTGTCAAAATGATGAAATTCAATAGAACAAATTAGTACTTGCAGGGGGTAGAAATGGTGGGAGGGGAGAGGGTAAATATAATCATAAAGGGGTAGCGGGAGGGATATCTTTGTGGGGTTGGAAGAGCTCTGTATCTTGAGAGCCGTGGCAGTTACACGGATCTACACATATGATAAATTGCGATAAATCACATAGAGCTAAGTACAAATACCGCGTCAATGTCAGGTCCCTGGTTTTATGTTGTACTGTAATTATGCAAGACGTAGCCATTGGGGAAATCTAGGCAAAGGGTATACGGAATTCTTCTGCATTGCCTTTGCAACTTCTTGTGAACCTACCTCTCAAAATTAAAAGTTTTAAAATTCCAAGGTTGGGGGAACCAGGTGGTGGGTATTGGAGAGGGCACGGATTGCATGGAGCACTGGGTGTGGTACAAAAAACAATGAATACTGTAATGCTGAAAATAAATTTAAAAATGATTTTAAAAAAAGAAATACATGCACACACACACACATGCACACACACATGTGTGCACACATACACACGTGCATTGTGCGTTTGGCAAGACAGCCTCCATACTGCCCTCCACCACACATGTCAGCACATTCTTGTCCGACTTGGCTCTTTTCAACATGCTTCTGTTCCTCAGGGTTTGGGTCTACCCTGTGACACAGGAAGTGTTGGCGAGGTCACAGACTGATGCACAACTTCTTAAGGCACAGGCTGGTATGTGATACACCAGAATCAAGTAAGATGCTTTGAGAATGGGAGAATATGATGGCCCACACAAAATTTAGGGCAGTCCTTCTCAAAGTGACATCCCAGAGCAGCAGCCTCAGTGTCACCTGAAAACTTGTTAGAAATGAACATAACTGGGGGCCCCTGGGTGGCTCAATCAGTTAATCATCTGCCCTTGCCTCAGGTCATGATCTCGGGGTCCTGGGACCAAGCCCAGCATTAGGCTCCTTGCTCAGTAGGGAGTCTGTTTCTCTTCCCGCCTGCTGCTCCCCCTGCTTGTGCATGCTCTATCTCTCTCAGTCTTTCTCTCTCAAATAAATAAAATCTTTTCAACAACAACAACAAAAAATGAACATAACTGGACCCCACCCCAGACCTTCTGAATCAGGAACTGGTGAGATCCAGAAGCCTGGATCACCTCCAGGTGATTCTCAGGCCCCCTAATGTTTGAGAACCATGGCCAATGGAATCAGAGACTCAAAACTAGCGTCCAGGAATCTGTGATTTTATAAGCCACTTGGATTATTCTTTTCCACATTAGACATTATAAATCATCCCCCTAAGGCTGGAGAGAAGTGGAGATATAGGGCAGCACAGTAATGAATATCTAATATTATTATACCCATGTTCTTTATACACACAAATAAGTGATTTTTTAAATAAATCAAATTTGTGAAAGAGACAAAGGAATTAAATAGAAAAATCTAGATAAAGGGGAGAAAGAAAAGAAGGGGTCTGTGGGTCTATACCCCAGACACTGGGATAAATCCTGCAGAACTTACCCGTCACAGAGGAAGGTGGTTCCATGGGTAACGAGGCGGGGGTCACAGAAGTCCCTGGGAAATCATAAAAAGAGAGAGTTCTGTGCTCTGCTAGCTATGGGTCCTGAGCAAACAAAAAAGCATTCTGCAACCCAGTCTCCTCACCTAGAAGATGAATACAGAGAAGCTCACATCACTGGACGGTCCTGGGTGTTAAATAGCACTGAGCACATTCTGAGACTAATTAAAAATGACAATCTCTGCAGCTGCCCTCCCTGCTCTTTGAACTTCAGTTCTGTTCCTCTTTCTGGACCTCTGGGATGTGCACCTGACTTTGTCCCTAGGAGCAAAACTGGCTCTTAAGTCCTGGGAAGCAGATGAGAAGGCAGAAGCCATGGGATACATGTAGGGAGAAAGGGTGATGCTTGTGTCACAGAACACAGCCCCTTTCCAACCCCACCACCCTAGCTTTGTAGTTACACCAACCTGCCAACCTCCTTTCACCCCAGGACATTTGCTCATGCAATCCCACACACCTGCAGCCCGTCCCACCGCTCTTACCTGTTTATCTCTTACTCTGCCCTAAGAGCAAGGTCAAACATTGGCTGCTCAGAGAGGTGTTCCCAAACTGCCTGCCTTTCGAGGTTCTAACAGCACTGTGTACTTCTAACTCATTTGGCATATCCCAGGGACAACAGTGTGGTGTTGGATACTCTCTAAGCCTGTTTGCTCTAATTACTATAAGTACATATCACGTGTGTGTGTGTAATACGTGTGTGTGTAAAGGAAAAGATACCATAGAGAGAGTGAGTTTCAAGTCCCCAGCAGAGCACAGCCACAGCAGAGACACTTTTGAAATATGTTCAATTAAAGAAGCAATAATTGAGCAGGGACCCAAAAAAAGACAAATCTATAAAGGCAGGAAGATTAGTGGTTTCCTTGGGCTGGAGGGAGGGGAAGGGAGGGGCTGCCTGCGGGCAGGAAGGATGAGATATGGTGGTGGAGATGTTCTAAAACTGGACTGTGGTGGTGACCACAGAACTCTAAATTTACTAAAAACCGCTGCATTGTACAACTCAAATAGGAGACTGTCTGTTCAGCTCCTATTACACGCCAGGAGCTACTGTCTGTGCTGGGGATACAGCAGAAAAGAAAACGGACGCAAATGTCTGTCTTGAGCTTACCTTCCAGGATGCAGGGGGCAGACAGGTGACAAACACCATAAGTCAGAACAATGTATGCACAGGTGTGGATGCCGTGGAGAAAAATTGGGCAAAGAAGATGGCAAATAGCATCAGAGAGGCAAGAATGGGACCTTTGATAGAAGGCTTGAAGGAAGCAGTGGGTTGAGCCATGAGATCTGGAGAAAGCCTCCCAGCAGGTGCAAGGTCCCTGAGGACACAGTGAGCCTGAGTATATGAGGGAAAGCAAGACGGGAGACGGGATGTAGTCAGTAATATTGTAACCACTTTGTATGGTCACAGACGGTAACTAGATTTATCCACGGTGACCATTGCACAATGTATATAAATATCAAATCACTATGTTGCACACCTGAAACTAATACACCATATGTCAATTAGTCTTCAATTTAATGGGGGGATGCTGATGGTTCTAAGCCAGAGTGGATGAGGGCAGATCAGCAGGTCAGGTAAGCAGACAGGTAGAGAAGGGGCTTGGTGAGACGAGAGGAGCGAGTGCTATGGGCTTTGAGCAAAATCATCTGATTTTAACAGCCTGCTGTAAAGGGGTTCCTCTTGCCATCGTTCTGCAAACATTCTAAAGAGGCAAAGATATACAAACTTGCAACCAGTAGATGCAAATAAGTCCTAGAGATTAATGCACAGCATACGGTCAACCGCACTATATTCCAGATTTAGTTGCTAAGAGACAAGGTCTGTGGTGGTCTCACCACAAAAAAAAAAAGCAATGGCAATTATGTGACAGGTTGGAGGTATTAGCTAATGCTCCAGTGGTGATATGTTGCAACACATAAATGTATCAAATCAAGACGTGCTACATCTTATACAATGTTATATGTCAATTATATCTCAATTAATTGATTTTTTTGCATTAAAGGGGACAAAGGTAGACACAGAGGGACCAGTATATGGAGCAAATCAGTTCTACATGCAGATGTGCTCCCTTGTCAGATCAGGGACAGGCTTCAGAGATGTGGTAGGAAGCATGAGTTGGGCAAAGACAGCAGGATTTACAAGAAAATGCCTCTGAGTATTGCAGCAGAAAAATGTGTCCTTTAAATGTACATTATATGTACCATCTTTAACATTCATTTTAAGTGCACAGTTCAATAGTATTAAGTGCATTCACATTGTTGTGCAAGAAATCTCAGAACTTTTTCATCTGCAGACCTGGAATTCTATGCCCATTAAACAATACTAACTCCACTTTTTCCCTCTATCAGCCTTTGGTAATTCCCTTTCTACTCTCTGCCTCTATGGCTTGGATGACTTTCAAATGCCTCCCAGGAGTGGAATCAGATGATATATGGCCTTTTGGGGCTGCTTTATTTCACGAAGTGTGACGTTCTCCAGGTTCATCTGTACTGTAGCACATGGCAGGATTGCCTTCCTCTTTGGGGCTGCATAATAGTCCGTTGTGTGTCTGCACCACAGTTTCTTTATGAACTATGTTGTCCTCTTTTGAAAGAGGCATGCTGTAAGAATGAAAGACTGATAGTGGCTACAATGCAAACACAGCTCAAAAGCATGAGGCTGACTGAGAGAAGCAAGTCACGAAAGACCCCGTGTTCTAGGACTCCATATATATGCAGTTCCTCAAAGAGGCAGACTGATAGAGATAGGAAGTCGTTTGTGGTTGAACGGAAAATGACGGCAAACCGGTGCCAGGGGTCCTGCAGAGGTGATGGAGATGGGCCGACTGGGCTGTGGTGATGGTTGCACAATGCTGTGAACTCACTGAGTACCATGGACACGTAAAGTGGGTAACCTTATAGGTCTAGAAACCGTACCTGAATAAAACAGAATGGAAGGCCATTTCTAGTGTATAATGACCTCACTAGCTAGATTTCAACAAAAATAAGTCTGAATACAAGTACATTTTCATTTTACCCTGTACTATATTAATCCACTGGAGACCAAAAGGATAAGACTTTTCCCTTTGCTGGGAGATGGATAAGGTCATTAGTCTTTTGTATACTGGGGCATTTCATTTTTTTAATTTTACTTTATTTTTTCAGTGTTCCAAGATTCATTGTGTATGCACCACAGCCAGTGCTCCATGCAATATGTGCCATTTTGTTTTTTTTAATATTCATTTTTAATTTTAGAGAGTACATAAGCAGGGTGGGGAGGGCAAAGTGGGAGGGAGAGGAGGGGGGAAAGAATCTCAGGCAGACTCCATGTTGACCACAGAGCCCCATGCAGGGCTCTATCTCATGACCCTGAGATCATGACCAGAGCTAAAACCAAGAGTCTGACAGTTAAAGAACTGAGGCACCCAGGTGCCCCTATTGAGGCATTTTCAATAAATAAGTCATTGGGGCGCCTCACTGACTCCCTAGGAAGAGTATGCCACTCTTGATCTCAGGGTCAGGAGTTTGAGCCCCATGATGGGTTTAGAGATTATAAAAAATAAATAAATAAACTTTGGCGCCCCTGGATGGTGCCATGGGTTGAGCATCTGACTCTTGGTTTCAGTTCAAGTCGTGGTGCCATCAGTCCATCCCACATCAGGCTCTGAGCTCAGCACGGAGTCTGCTAAACTTTCTCTCCCCCCTCCCTCTGCCCCTCCCAGTATGCGCTCTCTCTCTCTCTCTCTCTCTCTCAAGTAAATTAATCTTTTAAAAAATAAAATGAACTTTAAATAATTCCTTTGCTTCAATACTTGTGAAGGAACATAGCAGTAAAACAGTGGTGAACAGAAAACATCAATAATGGTTTTTAAATCACATCAGTTGCTGTAAAGGATTTAGCAGCAAGTGTTGCGTGGAAAGGCCTTGTACTTAGACTATTGCAAATAAGAAAGACAGAGTGTGTTTGCATGTAAAGAGAGTCAAAGTTTCCTTCCTATTATAGTGGCATTTTTCAAAGTAATTTCCATAAGTTCTTTGCTGCTGTGTGTTTGTTTCAAATCTAGACAAGACAAAAGGCATTATCACTGGTATTAAGAACTATTTTTTCTTATTTCTTTTCTATTTCTATATACTCTGCAGTAGATAAAGTAACAGCCTCGCAAACATGCTCATGTCCCAATCCCCAGGCCCTGTGGATATGGCGTCTTGCATGGTAAACGGGAGGGTGTCAGGTGGGCGCCTGGATTTTCCAGGTGGGCACAGTGTCATCACAGGGTCCTTAAACATGGAAGCAGGAGGCAGGGAGACAGAGAGACTGATGCTACGTTGCTGCGTTGCGGGCTTTTGTGATAAAGGAAGGGACCGCGGGAGCCAAGGGGTGCAGGCACTTCTAAAATCAGGGGAAAGCACAGGACAGATTCCCCCCTGGGCCCTCCAGAAGGAACGTAACCCAGCTGACACCTTTGTTTTGTCCCAGGGAGACCCATTTGGTACCTGACCTCCAGAAATGGAAGGTAATAATACATTTATGGTTTTTTAAGCCACTAGATTAGTGGTGATTTGTGACAACTAATATACCCTCCAAAGCTTCATGCCTCTCCTGGCTTCCCACCTCCTTCACACGTGTTGGCCCTCCCCTGAAACTTCAGCACACTGTGCAAGAGCTGAAGAAGGAAGGCTTGGTCTGCAGCTCCCTCACCTGTGACCACAAGCTCCAGGGGGTCGCTGGGGGCCGACCACAGGTACGGCAGCTTGCTGGAAAAGCTGTAGCATCGGTAGGTCCCACTGTGGGCGGCAGTCACTGCAGTGATGGGGAAGTCAGCCCCGTACTGCTTCTCAGATCCCTTCTGGGGCCCAGCGTCCCCTTCCTTGTACAGAGCAAATTGGTCAAAACTGAATTGGCTTCGACACTGGAGAGTGACTTCCCCTCCTGGGGACACAGCTGCGCTGGGCTGGGCTGAGATCGAGGGCTTGTTGAGATAAACTCCTGGGAGAAAAGAGAGCTCTGGTGTTAAAGACCGTGGCCAGCATGTTGGCCATGGGGGTGGGCAGGTCCCCCCACCTCCTAAGAGCTAGGGAACTTTCCAGGTATATCCATCCTTAGAGAACCCACTCGCCCTGCCCCCAGCTCACAAAAGGGTTAAGGGAGCATAACCAGGATCCTATCACGGTGCCTGGGCTCAGATCCTCGTTCTGTCCCTTAGGGGCTGTGTGATCCTGGAAAGAAATCCACCCTTCTAACTGTGCCCCAGTGTTCTTTACCGTAAAAATGAATCGTTGAACACTATGTCAAGAACTAATGATGTACTACATGTTGGTTAATTGAATTTAAATTTAGAAAAAGAAAATGAGAATGACTGAATGAAGCAACGTAGCACAGTTGCTTAATACATAGGGAGCTCCCAAACTACGACGGTAGTAACAAGATAGCAAACTGCTATAGTGCAGTTTTTAAACCAAAATTAATTCAAATAATTCACACTGAACAAAATAACCAAGATTGTAAACAAAAACACTCCAGCTGTGACTCATGGAGAGGCAAAAGGCTCAAAACGCTTTCATGCATTTTTATGGTTAATTCTTTCCACACTATTAACATATTGAAAAATTGAAAAACTTTAAACTAGGCTATTCAAATTCATAAATTATTGGAAGTTTAAATATTTGATTCATACAAAAAAAAATTTTAAAGAATTCATTATCCTTTTACTCTCCTGGCCTTAGGGAAACAAACTCATCAATGATATTTTCAAAATCTCTCTGGAAAATAACCACTTGAAAATGCATTAGAAATAAAAGCACAAGCCGAGAACATTTTATTCCATCAAAAAGTAAAAAAGAGGGGCGCCTGGGTGGCTCAGTGGGTTAAGCCTCTGCCTTCGGCTCAGGTCATGGTCTCAGGGTCCTGGGATCAAGCCCCATGTCAGGATCTGCTCAGTGGAGAGCCTGCTTCCCCCTCTCTCTCTGCCTGGCTCTCTGCCTATTTGTGAGCTCTCTCTCTCTCTGTCAAATAGATAAAATCTTAAAAAAAAAAAAAAAAAAGTAAAAAAGGAGGCATTGGAATGTGGATAGAGCGTAAACATGTTGCCTTTGGCATGGGGCTCAGGTACAGCTTGAAAGGGCCCTGCCTTGTTGTGTCTTGACTTAAAAGTGTGATACTTTGTTCAGCGTGGGTGTTTTTGCATTGATTTTGATTGTTTTAGAAAGATCCTGCATTGGGGTGCCTGGGTGGCTCAGTTGGTTAAGCGTCTGCCTTCAGCTCAGGTCATGATCCCAGGGTCCTGGGATCCAGCCCCACATCAGGCTCCCTGCTCAGCAGGAATCCTGCTTCTCCCTCTCCCTCTATGTCTGCTTGCGTTCCCTCTCTTGCTGTGTTTCTGTCAAATAAATACATAAAATCCTAAAAGAAAGAAAGAGAGAGAGAGAGAGAACAAAGAAAGGCGGGCAGGCAGGCAGGCAGGAATTGCGCTGACCTAGCACTTGCGTATGCTCACTGCACCTCCCCTATGAAAGTAGCTAGCACTTAGATCCCCACCCAACCCCAGCCCCCTGGGTCTCGGGATTCTCTGAGTCACCCCCCTCCTCACCCTCCTGGAGCCCCCAGGCCATAGGTGCAGCTGTTCCCCCACACCCCTTCAGGTACCTGTAGCGACCAGCTCCAGCCGGTCGCTGGGCGGAGACCAGAGGCTCCCATTCTGGTAGGAGCAGCGGTAGCACCCTGCGAAACGTTCCTCCATGGACGGGATGAAGAAGACAGACTGGTCCTGGTAGTGGTCGGACTTCAGCTTCTCTAGGCGGTACAGGTCCACGTCCGGAGGCCCCTGGCAACGGATGGTAACCGGCGTCCTCAGCGGCACTAGGGAGCTAGGCAGGGCCTGGAGGGAGGGCTTGGGCAGCAGGCCTGGAAGGGAAGTGGAGCCTGGTGGAGGGCCGCTTTCAAACAGACCCTCCTCCCGGGGCCCCCCACTCCTCCCGCCCTCCCAGGCCTTGTGCAGGCAGAGCCCAGAGGAGGGACCCGGAACTCCAGGGGAAGGACTCACCTTGCTGAGCTTCCACCGCCTGCCCCAGACACAGCCCTGAGCAGAGAAGAAAACCACCAAAGGCTAGGACCTTCCGAGCCCACACTTCTCAATGCAAGGTGGGTGACGACACTTCTGCAGGCAGTAACTTTCTCTCGTCTTCGCTTTTCTAAGGACACACACTCACATAATTGAGGCACCAAAGGCAGCCAGCCATAGAAGGCTGCATATTGTACAATTCTATGTATCTGAACCCTGCTCACTAGGTCAGTCTGCAGGCATACAGAGAGATTACTGGTTGCCAGGGGCGAGGGAAGCAGGATGGAGAGCTGATTGTCAGGGGTATGGTTTCTTTCTGGAGTGGTGACAGTGTCCTGGAATGAGGCAGAGAGGATGGCTGTATGCCTTGTGAATGTACTGTCACGAATGATAAATTTTATGCTGTTTATTATTTTACCACAGTTTTTTAAAAGACAAACATTTTTCAAAATGCTGGAGCAAACAATCCTAAAATTTGCGTGGAAACAGAAGAGACCCTGAATCGCCAAGGAGATGTTGAAAAAGAAAAACAAAGCTGGGGGCATCATGTTGCCCGATTTCAAGCTTTATTACAAAGCTGTGATCACCTAGACAGCATGGTTCTGGCACAAAAACAGACACACAGACCAGGGGAACAGAGTAGAGAGCCCAGATATGGACCCTCAACTCAATGGTCAAATAATGTTCGACAAAGCAGGAAAGAATGGCCAATGGAAAAAAGACAGTCTCTTCAATAAATGGTGCTAGGAAAATGGGACAGCTATGTGTAGAAGAATGAAACTTGACCATTCTCTTACACCATATGCAACGATAAACTTGAAATGGATGAAAGACTTCAGTGTGAGACAGGAATCCACTGGGACACCTGGGTGGCTCAGTCATTAAGCATCTGCCTTCAGCTCAGGTCATGATCCCAGGATCCTGGGATCGAGGCCCACATCCTGCTCAGTGGGGAGACTGCTTCTCCCTCTCCCTTTGCTGTTCCGCCTGCTTCTGCACTCTTACTCATGATCTCTCTCTCTCAAATAAATAAATAAATAAATAATCTTTTTTTTTTTAAAGGAATCCATCAAAATCCTAGAGGAGAACTTAGGCAGTAAATTCTTTAACATCGGCCACAGCAACTTCTTTCAAGACATGTCTCCAAAGGCAAAGGAAAGAAATGCAAAAATTTTAGGACTTCATCAAGATCAAAAGCTTCTGCACAGCAAAGGAAACAGTCAACAAAACAAAGAGGCAACCCATGGAATGGGAGAAAATATTTGCAAGTGACACTACAGAAAAGGCCTGATATCCAAGACCTATAAAGAACTCCTCAAACTCAACACACACAAAACAGATAAGTCAAAAAATGGGAAGAACAAACAAACAGACACATGAAAAAATGTTCATCATCACTAGCCATCAGGGAGATTCAAATCAAAACCACATTGCAATACCACCTTACACCACTTAGAATGGCCAAAAGTACCAGGACAGGAAACATGTGTTGGAGAGGATGTGGAGAAAGGGGAATCCTCTTACACTGTTGGTGGGAATGCAAGTTGGTGCAGCCACTTTGGAGAACAGTGTGGAGATTCCTCAAGAAATTAAAAATAGAACTTCTCTATGACCCTGCAATTGCACTACTGGGTATTGACCCCAAAGATACAGATGTAGTGAAAAGAAGGGCCATCTGTACCCCAATGTTTATAGCAGCAATGGCCACGGTCACCAAACTGTGGAAAGAACCAAGATGCCCTTCAATGGACGAATGCATAAGGAAGATGTGGTCCATATACACTATGGAGTATGATGCCTCCATCAGAAAGGATGAATATGCAACTTTTGTAGCAACGTGGACGGGACTGGAAGAGATTATGCTGAGTGAAATAAGTCAAACAGAGAGAGTCAATTACCATATGGTTTCACTTATTTGTGGAGCATAACAAATAGCATGGAGGACATTAGGAGAAGGAGAAGAGAAGTGAGTTGGGGGGAATCAGAGGGGGAGACAAACCATGAGAGATTGTGGACTCTGAGAAACTGGGGGCTTTGGAGGGAAGGGGTAGGGAGTTGGGAGACCCTGGTGGTAGGTATTAAGGAGGGCATATAGGGGCGCCTGGGTGGCTCAGTGGGTTAAAGCCTCTGCCTTCAGCTCAGGTCATGATCTCAAGGTCCTGGGATCGAGCCCCACATTGAGCTCTCTGCTCAACAGAGAGCCTGCTTCCCCCTCTCTCCCTGCCTCTCTGCCTACTTGTGATCTCTCTCCCTCTGTGTCAAATAAATAAGTAAAATCTTTCAAAAAAATAATAAGAAGGGCACATATTGCATGGAGCACTCAGTGTGGTGCCTAAACAATGGATCTTGGAACACTGAAAATACAAAATAAATTTTTTTAAATGAGATTTAAAAAAAACATACATTTAATGGCCCCTGGATGGCTCAGTCGTTAAGTGTCTGCTTGCAGCTCAGGTTGTGATCCCAGGGTCCTGGGATCAAGCCCCACATCGTGCTCTCTGCTCAGCGGGGAGCAGGCTTCTCCCTCTCCCACTCCCCCTCCTTGTGTTCCCTCTCTCGCTATGTCTCTGCCAAATAAATAAATAAAATTTAAGAAAAATATATACTTAAAAACTAATGATGTGCTAAAACTAATGATAGTGACTAACATAACACAAACAAAAAAAAAAGCCATCCAGGAATTCCTTACACCCCTCCCCATGCACACACTTTGGACAACTCTAAAGAGAATTATCTCCTCTCTGAAAAGGGGGCTGTGTCCAGGATGTAGTCTCTTTTTTATCCTAGCTTTATCAATATACAATTGATGTACAATGTTATGTAAATTCAAGGTGTGTGTGTTGATTTGATATTTATATATCACAAAGTGATTTCTGTCACAGAATTAGCTAATATTAACCAATTATTATTACATAATTAGCTAATATTAGCTAATTAGCTAACACCTCCATCCTGTCACATAATTACCATTTCTTTTTTTGGTGTGAACATTTAAGATATTCTGCAAGAAGGTGTTATTGGCTCAAGCCCACAGTAGGTGCCAATGAGTGTGTTAATGAATGACTGACAGGTGGTCTGTGCTCATGGCGTGTTTCCTTATCCCCATAGCACAGCTGTTCCTTCCTGCTTGGCCCCTTGAGCCTCTGTCCTTTTAGCAATAAGGCTTTTCTGAATAAATGAGGGAACTGGGCACATGACCGGCCTCACGGGGGCAGGCAGTAAGCACACAGGAACCTATCACCAACCCCGCTAGGAGAGACTCTTCCGGCAGACTTGCTGAGGTGCTGTTGACAAAGAGAAGCCGCATATCCAGGGTGACCAACGTTGTGATCTGACGGACATGCACACTGTCAGGTGATCAACATAATCAAGCTAATTAACCCGTCCCCCGCCTCACATAGGTTGTTTTGATTTTTGATTTTTATTTTTTGTTTTTATTTATTTTGTATTGTGTTATGTTAGTCATACAGTACGTCATTAGCTTCTGATGCATGGTTCCATGATTCATTGTCTGCGTGTAACACCCAGCGCTCCCTGCAGTCCATGCCCTCCTGAATACCTACCACCGGGCTCACATAGGTTGTTTTGATTTTTGGTTTGGTTTGGTTTGTTTTGGTGAAAATGCATAAGATCTACTCTGTCAGCAAGTTTCTACAGTATTGTTGCCTTAATCACTCTTCTGTGCATTAGATCCCCAGAACTCACTCATCTTACAATCAGAAGGTTGTTCTCTGTCCCCCTACCTCCCCGTTTCCCACGTGCAACACCCCCAGACTCTGGCAACCACCAGTCTGCTCTCTACCTTCATGAGTCCAACCTTTCTAGATTCTGCATGTAAGCGAGACTGTGTGATATTTTCTTTCTGCATCTGGCTTATGCCACTTGGCGTCATGGCCTCGGGGCTCACCCGAATTGTTGCAAACGGCAGGATTATTTGTTCCTATGCCGTGAGGTTTGCTGGCAAATCTGTTATCTAGTCCTGATGTCACCAAGTCCACATTAAAAATATAAATGAATGAATTAATGAATGAATGTATAGATAGATAAATAAAATTTGAAGACTGGTATACAGAGACAAATTTTCAGCCAAAACTGGAAGACCTGTTTATTTCCTGACCCACCCAGCAAGAGACTAGAATGAAGTAACAGACAAACACCACCTCCCTGGGTCCCAGTTTTCCCAACCCACCAATGAAGGGGCCCTCACAGGTCACCCATTGCCCTGAAATTCTTTTCTGATGCAATTTTTTTAACATTCTTAGTCTCATAGCCCACTGCCTATCCCTCAGCATTTCCCAGACCAACCCTCAGGACTCACCAAGACAGAGAAGGGCAGACAGGGGTGCGGACATGGTCCTTCAGCCCGTCCAGAGCTCGGTAGCCCAGGAGGGAAGCCGTAGGGGCTGGAGCGGAGACACAGAATGTGATGAGGACGCAGCAGCCTCTCCCCCCTTCCCTCATCAGCCTGGCTTTTCCCACATGAGGCTCATCAGGCTGTAGCCATCCCCTCAGTAGAATGACTTGCACACAAGCTCACAGAAGCTCCTTTATCTTCTGTCACCAGCCCAAGCCGGCCGGGCACTGAGATGGGCTGTTACCTGATGGACCTCCTTAGCAGAACAGTTTCATGGAGCTTTCCTTGGGGGAGGACATTTGAGATGATATCTGCTCACAAGAAATATTCATGGAAGACCGGCAGGTTCAGCAGGACCCAAAGCCTGGAGAGGTGAAGAGCTTGGCATTTTCATGTAGGTGGGAAGTGGTTAGTGTGGCTGGAATCAAGGACCATAAAGCTGAGACTGGAGAAATGTTAGGGGTCAGATCAGGGTGTCCCAACCTCGGCTCTGTTGACATCTGGAACCAGGTGACTGCTGGAGTGGGAGCAGGCTGTCCTGTGCTTCTGGGAGGCTCATGGCCAGTCGAGAACCACTGGGTTGGATCATTCAGGAGGTTCTGAGACTGAGATACACTGGGAGTGCAAATATCTCTTTGAAATCCTACTTACTCACTTTTCAGGCACTATTTTGTTTGATCCTCACCCAAGGCTGAGAAACAGGTGCGGCAGCCTTAGTCCCATTCAAACAGGAAAACTTGAACTTGGAAGAAAATGTATTTTTCTAGTTGGAGCGTGGGTGCTGGGAGCTGAGTAATCGACTTCTTCTGGCCTAGCACATGCACACCTGTATCGAGGCCATCCCTCTCTTCCGTGATTTGTCTCTGCCCTGTGGTTCTCATTGCAATTCTCCCCTCCAAGGAGAAGCTCTGAGATAGTTCATGCAAATTCATTCATCTCTGCAAAACTTTATTTTGGGAGCGCCTGGGTGGCTCAGTGGGTTAAAGCCTCTGCCTTCAGCTCAGGTCATGATCCCGGGGTCCTGGGATCGAGCCCCGCATCGGGCTCTCTGCTCAGCAGGGAGCCTGCTTCCCCCTCTCTCTCTGCCTGCCTCTCTGCCTACTTGTGATCTCTGTCTGTCAAACAAATAAATAACATCTTAAAAAAAAACTTTATTTTGTATCTTACAAACTGTATATCATGTTGTAAATTGTTTAATGCTATGGAAGTCATTCCTTTTTCCATTGCATGCTCAGCATTTCTGGACCATTCATATGTCTACAGGACAGTTGCTTGTTTCAACACGTTAATCTTCCCACTGTCCCAATAATGGACAGCCCGATTATGCTCAAATATCTCCACTATAAACAATACTGAGCTAAATATCACTCTACAGGTACCCTTCTGGACATATGTGGGAATCTTTATTTTTTTATTTTTTATTAACACATAATGTATCATTTGTTTCAGGGGTACAGGTCTGTGAATCATCAGTCTTACACAATTCACAGCACTCACCGTAGCACATACCCTCCCCATCACCCGGCCACCCCATCCCTACGACCCCGCTCCACTCCAGCAACTCTCAGTTTATTTCCTGAGGTTAAGAGTGTCTTATGGTTTGTCTCCCTCTCTGGTTTCATCTTGTTTCATTTTTCTCTCCCTCCTCCTATGATCCCCTGTCTTGTATCTCAAATTCCTCATATGTTAAGATCATATGATAATTGTCTTTCTCTGATTGACTTATTTCGCTTAGCATAACAGCCTCTAGTTCCATCCACGTTGTAGCAAATGATGAAAAACATATTTATATATCAACAGATGAATGGATAAAGAAAATATATTGGTATATCTATAGATCTATACATCTATAGATCTATAGATATATCAATACATATATATATAGAGAGAGAGAGAGAGAGATCTCACATCTTCTTTATCCATTCATCTGTTGATGGACATCTGGGCTCTTTCCATCATTTGGCTATTGCAGACATCACTGCTATAAACATTGAGGTGCACATGCCCCTTCGGATCACTACATCTGTATCTTTGGGGTAAATACCCAGTACTACAATTCCTGGGTCATAGGGTAGCTCTATTTTCAACTTTTTGAGGAAACTGCATAAGTGAGAATATCTTTAAAATATCTGTCCGCTGGGTGTTACACACAAACAATGGATATGGAATGCTACATCAGAAACTAATGATGTACTGTGCAGTGACTAATGTAACATAATTTTTTTAAAAAGGTATTCAACAAGAAATTGCCAGATCTTGAGTTAGGTGTGTCTTCAATTTACTCACTGCCAAATGGCCCTCCATGTTCGCTGTACCCATTCCTTCTCCTGTAGCAGGGCAAGAGGGTCCCCAGACCTCCCCACACGTCCAAGACCCAGGGCTGCCCAGCATCCTAATCTTTGGCAGATGGTGCACCAGTTTGCCAGGGCTGCCGCAGTATCACTGACTCAGCAGCTTACACAGCAAAAGTTGATGGACTAGGAGAGCATGACTAAGAGAGCATCTGTGGGAGGGCAGGAGAGAGGATGTAGTCAAGGAGAGACTCACCTGCATGTCCATCTGTCTGTCCTTCTCAGGCTGGATATCCTCCAAGACATCACCTCCAAGGAAGAATGTGGGGTTAAGCCTCCAGAGAGAACCTGCAGATTATCAAGTCCTGTAATCAACATCTCAGGGATGGCTAAGTGAAATAGGGAAGGGCAATGGCATCACATCCAGTAGGACATTCCCCCACCTTCTCTGCTTCTTCCAGGATGCCTTCTATCTTCCCTGAAAACATCCTTCCCCCACCCTAGCTGCCCCTCCTTCTCATTCCCCCTTACATTGATTTTCTTCCTGGAAGTCCATGACTGGGCTGGAGCTGAGAGAAAGGGGAAGGAAGCATTAGAGCAGGTCTGAAAAATAAGACAGGTTTCCTATGAGGGGATTCCAAATTTTCCTACCTCTTACACTTCATTCTTGGTCTCACCATCAATATTCCCCGTGGAGAGTCAGCAATCACCCTCCCACCTTCAGGGCATACCATGTTTGACCCAATGCCAGCATCAAAAAAGGAGGAAGAAGAGGGAAAGGAGAAGTAAGACAACAATGGCCAAGATCCCAATCGCCATGGAAAGGTATCCATTTTCAGGAGCAGGTGGGTCTAGGAATTAGTAAACAATAAAATCTATCATTGAACTCTTGTTGGATTAATTTACCCATTCGATAAACATTTCTTGTGTGCCTTCCCTACATGAAGCAAGTTCTTGGATGTTTGGGAAACCATAGTAAACATACCCAACAACAGAATCTATGCCTGGGAACCAATACATAGAAGTAGTGTTACACATAGAGATAAATTCTAGGATGAAACCATTTACACTGCATTATAAGAAAAGATTTCTTTAGGGGATGAGCCCTAAGAGAGAAGAAACACCCAGATCTCTGAAGCGCGAGGAGAACTGCCTCCAGGAAGAGGGAACAACATAACCGAACTCAGAGGTGAGAAAGAGTCGTGTGTGACCCACACATAGAAAAGACAAATGGTGCGTGATGGGGAAAGTGGGTCCTGATGGAGGTGTGAATGTCAGGAGAGGTCAGCAAAAGCCCAAAACTATTTAAAAATGAGTCTGGATTTAAGCCTAAATACAATAATGAACCACAAAGGGACTGACAAAAAATATTGGATTTCATATATATAAAATTTTCAATTATATATATATAATTTTCAATATATATATAAATTTATTTATATATGTGTGTGTGTATATATATATATATATATATATATATATATATAATTTTCAATGATTCATGATTTTATAGACTAAGTCAAAAGAGAAGGCATCAGGAAACATGCTGCAGGGTGTGGTTGTGTCCTAACAATGTGGTCATGGTGGAAGAAGGAAATGGACTTGAGCTTTTGAGGACAGAAATGATGAGATTTGAGACTGGGTGATGGAGTATGTAGGCACTGGGAGCAGAAGAGGAACATCAAATACCATTCTCAGTGACCTGGTCATTGGAGAGAACGGATAGCACCTAAGGAGATGGGAAGATAAGTATAAGGAGGAGGTTTTGAGATCTGTCAGGTAAGATCCCTGCTGAGATGTTTATTAGGTGTCTGAGTGGATGGTATTTTGATCAGGATGGCGTTGAAAATATAGACCGCTCTGGGCAGTGTAGACATTTTAACAATGTTTATTCTTCCAATCCATGAGTATGGAATGTTTTTCCATCTTTTTGTGTCTTCTTCAGTTGCTTTCATGAGTGTTCTGTGGTTCCTGGAGTACAGATCCTTTACCTCCTTGGTTAGATTTGTTCCAAGGTGTTTTATGGTTTTTTGTGCTATTGTAAATGGAATAGATTCTCTAATTTCCTTTTCTACAGTTTCATTGTTAGTGTATTAGAAAGCAACTGATTCTGTGCCTTGATTTTGTATCCTGCCACATTACTGAATTGCTGTATGAGTTCTAGTAGTTTGGGGATGGAGACTTTTGGGTTTTCCACATAAAATATAGACAGAGTTTGACTTCTTCTTTGCCAATTTGAATGCCTTTTATTTCTCTTTGTTGTCTGATTGCTGTTGCTAGGACTTCCAAGTACTATGTTGAACAACAGTGGTGAGAGTGGGCCTCCTTGTGGTGTTCCTCATCTCAAAGGGAAGTTGGCTGTCAGGTTTTCCCCATGGAGAATGATATTCACTGTGGGTTTTTCATAGATGAATTTTATGAAGTTAAGGAATGTTCCCTCTGTCCCTATACTCTGAATAGTTTTAATCAGGAAAGGATGCTGTATTTTGTCAAATTCTTTTTCTGCATCAGTTGGGAGGACCATGTGGTTCTTCTCTCTTCTCTTATTGTTCTGTCACATTGATTGATTTGTGAATGTTGAACCATCCTTATAACCCAGGGATGAATCCCGCCTGGTCATGGTGGATAATCCTTTTAATGTACTGTTGGACCCTATTAGCTGGAATCTTGTTGAGAATCTTAGCATCCATATTCATCAGTGATATTGATCTGAAATTCTCCTTTTTGATGGCTCTTTGCCTGGTTTGGGGATCAGTGTAATGCTGGCTTCATAGAAAGAGACTGGAAGTTTTCCTTCTGTTTCTATTTTTTGAAACAGCTTCAGCAAAATGGGTATTATTTCTTCTTTGAATGTTCAGTAGAATTCTTCAGGGAATCCATCAGGTCCTGGACTCTCGTTTTCTGGGAGGTTTTTGATCATTGCTTCAATCTCGTTACTGGTTATTGGTCTTTTCAGGTTGTCAATTTCTTCCTGTTTCAGTCTTGGTCGTGTATAGTGTATTTCCAGGAATGCATCCATTTCTTCTAGGTTTCTTAACTTATTGGCATATAGCTGTTAATAATTTCTGATTATTGTTTCTTTTTCCTTGGTGTTAGTCATGATCTCCCCTCTTTCATTCATAATTTTTAAAATTTTTATTTATTTTTTAATTTCTTTTCAGTGTTCCGGAATTCATTGTAATTTTATTAATTTGTGTCCTTTCTCTTTTCTTTTAGGTAAGTCTGGTCAGTGATTTATCGATTTTATTAATTCTTTCAAAGAACCAACTTCTATTTTCTTCTATGCATTCTACTTTATTTCTGGTTCTAATTCATTGATCACTGTTCTAATCTTAATCTTAATCAACAGCAAATTAAGCCTAACCTATGCATGAGGAAGGCATGCTTTCCTCATGCATAGGTTAGGCTTAATTTGCTGTTGATTCTCCAGTTCTTTAAGGTATAAATATAGTTTGTGGGGTGCCTGGCTGGCTCAGTCAATTAAGCGACTTCCTTCAGCTCAGGTCATGATCTCTCAGGGTCCTGGGATCAAGTCCCACATCGGGCTCCCTGCCTCTCCCTCTGCCCCTCCCTCCCACAGTTGGTACACTTTCTCTCAAATAAACAAATAAAATCTTTAAAAATACGTAGTTTGTGTTTTCAGGATTTTTCCATTTTTTTGAGTGAGGCTTGAGTGGCTATGTATTCCCTCCCTTGGGACCGCCTTTGCTCTATCCCATACGTTTTGGACCAAAGTGTTTTTGTTCTCTTTGGTTTCCATGAATTTTCTTCTTTGATTTCCTGGTTGACTCAAACATTCTTGAGCAGGATGGTCTTTAGCTTCCAAGTGTTTGAATTTCCTCCAGACTTTTTGTTATGATTGAGTTCCAGTTTCAAAGCATTGTGGTCTGAGAATATGCAGGGAATAATTTCAGTCTTTTGCTATCAGTTGGGACCTACTTTGTGACCTGGTATATGATCTGTTCTGAAGAAAGTTCCATGTGCTCTGGAGAAGAATGAGTATTCTGTTGTTTTAGGATGGAATGTTCTGTATATATCTATGAGGTCCTTCTGGTCCAGTGTGTCATTCAAAGCTTTCATTTCTTTGTTGCTTTTCTGCTTAGATGCTCTGTCTGTTGCTGAGAGTGGCATGTTATGGTCTCCTACAATTAACATATTATTATCAATATGACTCTTTATTTTGGTTAACAGTTGGTTTATGTAGTTGGCTGCTCCCATGTTGGGGGCACAGATATTTACAATTGTTAAATTGATCTTTTTGTTGGATAGACCCTATGATATATGACCTTCTGTATCTCTGACTACAGTCTTTAGCTTAAAATCTAATTTGTCTGATATGAGAATTGCTACCCCAGCTTTGTTTTGAGGTCCGTTGTCATGAAAGATGCTTCTCCATCCCTTCACTTTCAGTCTGGACGTAACTTTAGGTTCAAAGTGAGTCCCTTGTAGACAGCATTTAGATGGGTCCTGCTTTTTATCCAATCTGCAACCCTGTGCTGTTGTATGGGAGCATTTAGGCTGTTCATGTTAAGAGTGATTATTGATAGATATGATTTTATTGTCATGTTGACTGTGAGGTCCTTGTTTCTATAGATAGTCTCTGTAAATTTCTGGTCCATATCACCCTCGGGGTCTTTCTCCTTTAATACAAACCCCCCTTAATATTTCTTGCAGGGATGGCTTGGTGGTCACTTATTCTTTCCATTTCTGCCAGTCCTGGAAGCTCCTTATCTCTCCATCCATTCTGAATGACAGCCTTGTCAGATAAAGAATTCTTGGCTGCATATTCTTCTCATTTGGTACCTGAATATGTCTTGTCAGCCTTTTCTGGCTTGCCAGGTCTCTGTGGACAGGTCTGATGTTATTCTGATGTTCCTCCCTCGGTACATAAGGAATCTCTTCCCCCTGACTGTCCTTAAGATGGTTTCCTTGGTTCTAAGATTTGTGAGTGTTACTATTACTATTTACTGTTTACAAAGATTTGTGAGTGTTACTATTACAATGCTGGGACATTGGTCTGTTCTCCTTGAGCTTGGGAGGGCTCCTCTCTGCCTCTAGGATACGAATGCTTGTTTCATTCCCCGGACTAGGGAAGTTCTCTGCTATGATTTGCTCAAATATATCTTCTAACTCTCTCTCCACCCCCTCAGGGATCCCAGTAACAGTGACACTGGAACGTCTTACACGTCATTTATTTCTCTAATTCTGTTTTCATGGCTTCTAAGCTGTTCATTCCAGGCCTCCTCCTGATCCTTCTTTTCTATCAATTTGTCTTCTGGATCACTAATTTGTTCTCCTGCCTTGTTTACCTAGCTCTTACAGTATCTAGATGAGATTGGATCTCATTGATAGCATTTTTATGTTCTTCCAGATCAGCTCTCATTTCTGCCCTTGGAGAATGTTGCCATTTATGGTTTTCTCCATCCTAGCTATTGTCTGCATAACTGTAACCCTGAAGTCTATTTCTGACATCTTTCTTATATCCATATCCATTAGTTCTGTGGCAGAGGTCACAGTCTCTGAATCTTTCTTATGTTGGGGGTTCCCCTTAGTCATTCTGGTGAGAGGTGATTGAAGGAATGTACAGAGTCCAGATTATTGACCACAACCCAAGCAAGATACATGTGTTTTATAGGGACCTCAGGCCTCTTGCTCTTCCAGCCTGTCTTCTGGTGGAGGGTCCTGCCACAATGTTACTCAGGCAACCCTGTTTGGGCAGAGTTCTCTTGTCCCCTGTGGGGGGATGGGCTCATTGAAAACCGGTTTGGGGGGCTTTTCTTCTCTGGTGGCTTTCCCTGGCAGCTTTCCGTGTCTCTCCCAAGAATCAGAGCAGAAGTGACCATATGCAAACCTCTGTCTCAGAACAGAAAGATCACAGTCAGCTCTTCACTGAGCTCCCAAGGCCACACTGTCCCTGTTTCTGTCTGTGCTGCTAAAAAGCACATGTCCTGGTTTGTGCACCCCACAGCAGCACTCCCAGCCCTTGCTCCCAGGTCCAGGCACATCTCTGCCCTTTGTGCTTCTAAAACTAGAAGCCATCCCCAGTTCACACGTGTGTCCCTGCAGCTCCAGGTTTCAGTCTCGGAGGCTTCCCTGAAGTCCTTTCCCCACTCCTACCATTCTGCAAGTCTGTGCTCCCTCCCCGGAGTGGGAGACTTTTGCACTCTGGAGGCACAGGATCCCAGAGGCTCCCTCCTCCTTCCATTTATCTTCTGATATCTACCCTTAGAATCATGGCTCCCTGCTTCATATCTCGAAACCAGCCACTGGAGATATTCTGTTTGTGGAGATCCAGATCTATCTTCTTACATCTCAGGCTGATTTCGTGGGTGTTCAGAATGGTCTGGTAGATACCTAGCTCAATTCAGGGGACCAGTTGAAATAGAGTCCCCTATTCCTCTGCCATCTTTGCAACTCCCTTAGTCAGCTGATCTGGAAATAAGTAGGTGGTCCTGGATTATCCAGACAACCTGAATGAATCACAGGTGTTCTTTTTTTAAGATTTTATTTTTTTTTTAATTTTTTACTTTTTCAGCATAACAGTATTCATTATTTTTGCACCACACCCAGTGCTCCATGCAATCCATGCCCTCTCCAATACCCACCACCTGGTCCCCCTAACCTCCCATCCCCCGCCCCTTCAAAACCCTCAGATTGTTTTTCAGAGTCCATAGTCTCTCATGGTTCACCTCCCCTTCCAATTTCCCTCAACTCCCTTCTCCTCTCGATCTCTCCTTGTCCTCTGTGCTATTTGTTATGCTCCACAAATAAGTGAAACCATATGATAATTGACTTTCTCTGCTTGACTTATTTCACTCAGCATAATCTCTTCCAGTCCCGTCCATGTTGCTACAAAAGTTGGGTATTCATCCCTTCTGATGGAGGCATCATACTCCATAGTGTATATGGACCACATCTTCCTTATGCATTTGTCCATTGAAGGGCATCTTGGTTCTTTCCACAGTTTGGTGACCGTGGCCATTGCTGCTATAAACATTGGGGTACAGATGGCCCTTCTTTTCACTACATCTATATCTTTGGGGCAAATACCCAGGAGTGCAATGGCAGGGTCATAGGGAAGTTCTATTTTTAATTTCTTGAGGAATCTCCACACTGTTCTCCAAAGTGGCTGCACCAACTTGCATTCCCACCAACAGTGTAAGAGGGTTGCCCTTTCTCCACATCCCCTCCAACACATGTTGTTTCCTGTCTTGCTAATTTTGGCCATTCTAACTGGTGTAAGGTGGTATCTCAATGTGGTTTTAATTTGAATCTCCCTGATGGCTAGTGATGATGAACATTTTTTCATGTGTCTGATAGCCATTTGTATGTCTTCATTGGAGAAGTGTCTGTTCATATCTTCTGCCCATTTTTTGATATGATTGTCTGTTTTGTGTGTGTTGAGTTTCAGGAGTTCTTTATAGATCCTGGATATCAACCTTTTGTCTGTACTGTCATTTGCAAATATCTTCTCCCATTCCGTGGGTTGCCTCTTTGTTTTCTTGACTGTTTCCTTTGCTGTGCAGAAGCTTTTGATTTTGATGAAGTCCCAATAGTTTATTTTGGCTTTTGTTTCCTTTGCCTTTGGAGACATA
Organism: Lontra canadensis; assembly: GCF_010015895.1. Lineage (NCBI taxonomy): Eukaryota > Metazoa > Chordata > Mammalia > Carnivora > Mustelidae > Lontra > Lontra canadensis. The sequence continues at coordinate 1,098,492 of NW_022631200.1, read as the reverse complement.
TCTTGAAAGAAGTTGCTGTGGCTGATATCGAAGAGGTTACTGCCTATGTTCTCCTCTAGGATTCTGATGGATTCCTGTCTCACGTTGAAGTCTTTTATCCATTTTGTGTTTATCTTTGTGTACGGTGTAAGAGAATGGTCAAGTTTCATTCTTCTGCATATAGCTGTCAAGTTTTCCCAGCACCATTTATTGAAACCAATGAAAATGAAGACACTTTGGTCCAAAACCTATGGGATACAGCAACCGCGGTCCTAAGGGGGAAATACATAGCCATCCAAGCCTCCCTCAAAAAAATTGAAAAATCCAGAATACACCAGCTGTCTCTACACCTTAAAGAACTGGAGAATCAACAACAAATCAAACCAACTCCACACATAAGAAGGGAAATCATCAAGATTAGAACAGAGATCAATGAGGTAGAAGCCAGAGATACAGTAGAATGTATCAATGAAACCAGAAGCTGATTTTTTTAAAGAATCAATAAGATCGATAAACCATTGGCCACACTAATCCAAAAGAAAAGAGAGAAAGCCCAAATTAATAAAATTATGAATGAAAAGGGAGAGATCACAACTAACACCAAGGAAGTAGAAACAATCATCAGAAGTTATTATCAACAGTTATATGCCAATAAGCTAAGCAACCTAGATGAAATGGATGCATTCCTGGAAAACTATAAACTCCCAAAATTAAAGCAGGAAGAAATCAACAACCTGAATAGACCGATATCTAGTAACGAGATTGAAGCAGTGATCAAAAACCTCCCAAAAAATAAGAGCCCAGGACCTGACGGATTCCCTGGGGAATTCTACCAAACTTTCAAAGAAGAAATAACACCTACTCTCCTGAAGCTGTTTCAAAAAATTGAAGCAGAAGGAAAACGTCCAGACTCTTTCTATGAAGCCAGCATTATCCTGATCCCCAAACCAGGCAAAGACCCTACCAAAAAGGAGAATTTCAGACCAATATCACTAATGAATATGGATGCTAAGATTCTAAACATGATCCTAGCAAACAGGATCCAACAGCACATTAAAAAGATTATCCACCATGACCAGGTGGGATGCATCCCTGGCCTACAAGGATGGTTCAACATTCGCAAATCAATCAATGTGATAGAATAAATCAATAAAAGAAGAGAGAAGAACCACATGGTCCTCTCAACTGATGCAGAAAAAGCATTTGACAAAATTCAGCATCCTTTCCTGATTAAAACGTTTCAAAGTATAGGGATAGAGGGAACATTCCTGAACTTCATCAAATCTATCTATGAAAGACTCACAGCAAATATCATCCTCAATGGGAAAAAGCTTGCAGCCTTCCCGCTGAGATCAGGAACACGACAAGGATGCCCACTCTCACCACTCTTGTTCAACATAGTATTAGAAGTCCTGGCAACAGCAATCAGACAACAAAGAGAAATAAAAGGTATCCAAATTGGCAATGAAGAAGTCAAACTCTCTCTCTTCGCAGATGACATGATACTTTATATGGAAAACCCAAAAGACTCCACCCCCAAACTACTAGAACTCATACAGCAATTCAGCAATGTGGCAGGATACAAAGTCAATGTACAGAAATCAGCGGCTTTCTTATACACTAACAATGAAAATACAGAAAGGGAAATTAGAGAATCGATTCCATTTACTATAGCACCAAGAACCATAAGATACCTGGGAATAAACCTAACCAAAGAGGTAAAGGATCTGTACTCGAGGAACTACAGAACACTCATGAAAGAAATTGAAGAAGACACAAAAAGATGGAAGACCATTCCATGCTCTTGGATCGGAAGAATAAACATTGTTAAAATGTCTATACTGCCTAGAGCAATCTATACTTTTAATGCCATTCCGATCAAAATTCCACTGGTATTTTTCAAAGAGCTGGAGGAAATAATCCAAAAATTTGTATGGAACCAGAAGAGACCCCGAATTGCTAAGGAAATGTTGAAAAACAAAAATAAAACTGGGGGCATCACGTTACCTGATTTCAAGCTTTACTACAAAGCTGTGATCCCCAAGACAGCATCGTACTGCCATAAAAACAGATGCATAGGGACGCATAGGGTGGCTCAGTTGGTTAAGCAGCTGCCTTCAGCTCAGGTCATGATCCCAGCGTCCTGGGATCGAGTCCCACATCGGGCTCCTTGCTCGGCGGGGAGCCTGCTTCTCCCTCTGCCTCTGCCTGCCATTCTGTCTGCCTGTGCTCGCTCGCTCTCTAACAAATAAATAAAATCTTAAAAAAAAAAAAGCAGATGCATAGACCAGTGGAACAGAGTAAAGAGCCCAGATATGGACCCTCAACTCTATGGTCAATTAATCTTCGACAAAACAGGAAAAAATATACAGTGGATAAAGATTTTTTTTTATTTATTCCACAGACAGAGATCACAAGTGAGACAGAGATCACAAGCAGGCAGAGAGGCAGGCAGAGAGAGAGGTGGGAAGCAGACTCCTTGCCAAGCAGAGAGCCTGATGTGGGGCTCGATCCCAGGACTCTGGGATCATGACCTGAGCCGAAGGCAGAGGCTTTAACCCACTGAGCCATCCAGGTGCCCCAAATCACAAATGTTTTTAAATGTAGAAGTGGGAGTCAAAAAAAAAAAAATGTCAGTGAGGCAGTGGGAGAAGAACTCACGTGGCCATTGGTGGCTCTGAAGATGGAGGAAGGGGCCACAAGCAGCCATTTTTCCCTCTTCATCTCCCTGCGCTTCTCTACAGGGACTGAAGCTTGCTGGAAAAGACAGGCTTTCTCCACCTCCTCATCCTCACCCAGTTCCTATCAGATCCACCAGAGTTGGCCCCCAACCTACACACCTCTTGCCACCCTCTCGCCTGGGTAGCCCATCCCCTCCCAGCATGTTGTGACTCGCCTCTAAGGAGAGCACCCTGCTCCTGAATTTCCAGCTCCAGAGGACCCCATTGGTTGGACTCTCATTTCCAGCCATCTCTTGGATGCTTGTGTTAATGGTGGTTCCCTGGCCACTCGCGGAAAACAGTGCCTGCTGGTAAGGCACTGTGTCTCCCCTCTCCTTCTACTATCCTTCTACTAGGTGCCGTGGTGCTCCCACAGCCAGGTGTCCAGGCATGTAGGTCCCATCCACCTACATGTCACTATGTCCCCATTAAATGTCTCCCCCAGACAATGTGCTAAAAACCAGGACCAGCAAAATGGCTTTCATGCTTGCTAACAGCTATAAGATGTCCCTTTCTTTGGAGGTACCACAACTTGCTTGTGAAGACTCAGATTGGTGGCTTTTAGATTGTTCATCATCTTTCCATATTAAAGAAATCAACCAACACGCTTTTACAGATGCAAGCGGCTTTCTTTTACAGATCCTGTTGCACACGCGCATGTATATTCCCAGGCTATGTTCCAAGGCTGAAAACTGCCGGGTCCGGATCTGTATTTGGGGAGATATCATCAGGGAGATTCTGCCCTGGAGAAGCCCCGCATGGTGTGTATCAGGGATGGTGACGGTGAATGCAAAGACTGTCCCTAGGTGTGCCACAGCTCTGCACCTTCTCTCCACATTAGGGATGGGAGTGCAAAGGTCAATATGGAGCCCCCTGCCCCCTGGCACAAAAATTGAGGGTAGTTGGTGTGTATGTATGGGAGAGAGAGAGAGAAAACAAGAGACAGAGAGGGGGAGATGGAAGTTTTCTGAACCTGACACAGTAAGGTTGTGAAACAGGAATATAAAACCCTTATGTTCCCTCGTGTGTTGACTCCATCATCATTAAACAAAAATCTCCCAACCCAGAAAACTTCTCCACAAAGGAAGAGGAAAAAGAACAGTTTTATTATTGAATAAATATTCAAGCGAGGACAGGATGTGCACCAGGACACGATCTGCCAGTGAGATGGTGAAGACCGGAAACAGTCCTGCCCTGTCAAAGTCAAACAGAGTCAGCTCCTCGCATCCAGTGTCTCCAGATAATTAGTCCTCAAGCAGGAGGACCTGAGAGCACCATGTGTCCCGCAGAGGTCATCCTAAATTTACTTGGTGACCGGGGAGACCACACGCATCAGCAGACTGGTTTGAGGCCGAGGAAAATCAAACCCCTCCCGGCTTTATGTTTGGAGGCAGCCAGAGAAAGAAAGTCCTGGGTCACAGAGCTAGCAAGAGGCTTACTTACCTTCTAAAAATGTTGACACACACCTTAAAGAGACAGAGAAAGAAATTTGAAGTTTTCTAAAGAAATGCTCTAAGCAGGTTCCCCTTTCTCCACACCCTCTCCAACACTGTTAGTGGGAATGCAAGTGTGGAGATTCCTAAAGAAATTAAAAATAGAGGGGCACCTGGGTGACTCAGCGGGTTGAAGCCTCTGCCTTCAGCTCGGGTCATGATCCCAGGGTCCTGGGATCGAGCCCCGCATCAGGCTCTCTGCTCAGTGGGGAGCCTGCTTCCCTTCCTCTCTCTGCCTGCCTCTCTGCCTCCTTGTGATCTCTGTCTGCCAAATAAATAAATAAATCTTTAAAAAAAAAAAGAAATTAGAAATAGAGCTGCCCTATGACCCGCAATTGCACTGCTGGGTATTTACCCCAAAGATACAGATGGAGTGAAAAGAAGGGCCATCTGTACCCCAATGTTTATAGCAGCAATGGCCACAGTCACCAAACTGTGGAAAGAACCAAGATGCCCTTCAACAGATGAATGGATAAAGAAGATGTGGTCCATATACACTATGGAGTATTATGCCTCCATCAGAAAGGATGAAGACCCAACTTTTGTAGCAACATGGATGGGACTGGAAGAGATTATGCTGAGTGAAATAAGTCAAGCAGAGAGAGTCAATTATCATATGGTTTCACTTACTTGTGGAGCATAAGGAATAACACGGAGGACATTAGGAGATGGAGAGGAGAAGGGAGTAGGGGGAAATTGGAGAGGAAGATGAACCATGACAGCCTGTGGACTCTGAGAAACAAACTGAGGGTTTTGGAGGGGAGGGCGAGGGGGTGTTGGGAGAGCCTGGTGGTGGGTATTAAGGATGGCACATATTGCGTGGAGCACTGGGTGTGGTGCATAAACAGTGAATCTTGGAACACTGAAAAAAAATTTTTAAGGGTAAAAAAACAAAAAAAAATGCTCTAAGCTACAGGAACAATGTTTCTTCCCATGTTTTCAACAGGTAGAATCAAGTTCTTGATTGTAGTTAATTGTAACTGCTTTCACGTGTTCCGATCTCCCCAGGCATCGCGAGGCTATGCTGCCAATTTGGTGGGTAGACCAGCAGTCTCTGCGCCTTCCCCAGAAGCTCCCTGCTGTCCCCAAGTTCTGGCCGGAGACGTTAATGCCTGCTGACTGCTCCAGTCCCAGCACTCCATCTCCCCGACCGTCACCCCACGGCCCCTGGTAAGCACCATGCTATTTTCTCTCTCTGTGAATCTGGCTTCTTTAGAAACATCATGTCTGTGAAACCAACACCGTATGTGTCTTTGCGACTGGCTTATTTCACTCAGCACAGTGTTTTTCAAGGCTTATCGTTGCGGTAGCAGGTGTGAGGGCTGAATAACATTCCACACTTCCTTTACCCAGTCCTCTCTGATGGCCACTGGGTGGCTCCCAGCTTTGGGCTGTTGCAAGTACGCTTGTGACCGTGAGAGGAACACAGGGAGTTGTTCAAAATGTTGTGCGTAGGGTTACCATGCGACCTCCCAGTTCTGCTCTTGGGTGTGTATCCGCTGGGTTTGGGGATTCTCGTGTTCTGGTTTACTTGGATGGCAGTGTTTGACGAACAATGCTTGCACCTGTGTATTTCTGTAAACAGGGCAGGTGACTGGGATGGTTTGCGCGGCTCCTGCGGGCAGGTGTTCTGAGAGAACGCCCGTGGGTACCGTCGTAGAGATTTTTAGTACAAGTGTGCCCTCTGCTGTTCCTGTGGTGAAGTGCAGCTTTTTACGCGCTGGCTCTTGCCAGGAGGCGGAGAGTAGGGAGGAAGGTTGTGTCCTTGGCTTTTTGTGTTTTTTGTGGTTTTGTGTGTGTGTGTGTGTGTGTTTTGGTTTTGGTCCTTTCTTCTTGAAAAAAGGTGCCTCCCCCTGTTTTTCAGTCTCTCACAGACCGCGATCTGCTCTGCCGTCGCTGCCGGGATCTGTCCGAATGCTCTTTGTGCTGTTTGCACAACTTTGTCTTACTGCTGCTGGCTTTCACCCACGGTAGGGATGCCAACAGCACCCACCTCTGTCTTTCGCATGGCTTCCCTCAAACCATCCCCGTGGCATCTCTGTGATACATCCACGTGATAAAATCATCCACAAGTACTTTTTTTTTTTTTTTTAAGATTTATTTGAGACAGAGCAACTGAGAGAGCGGGAGCAGGGGGAGCAGCAGAGGGAAAGAGAAGCAGGCTCCCCGCTGAGCAGGGAGCCCAATTCAAATATAAAAAACATAAAAAGTGTGAGAGTGGGGCTCCTGGGTGGCTCCGTCGTTAAATGTCTGCCTTGGGCTCAGGTCATGATCCCAGGGTCCTGGGATCCAGCCCCGCATTGGGCTCCCTGCTTAGCGGGAAGCCTGCTTCCATCTCTGCCTCTGCTAGTGTTCCCTCTCTCACTGTCTCTATCTGTCAAATAAAATAAAATGTTGAGGGAGAGAGAGCATGAGAGCTTGCTCACTGGAAATTGGTGAGGTTTTCCCATTCTGTTTTGCTTGGCATTGTCTGGAAGGGCAGCTAGTCTGCCTCCTCCCGCAGAGAAGTGGTTTTGTACTGTTTTGTAATTCTGCATTGTTTTTCTTTTCCATCTATTTATTTTGAAATGAACTTAGGGAAGAGTATGTAAATGCAACACAAAGAAGCCTTTTCCCCCCTGAACCATTTGAGACTATGCCGCACACCTGATGTGACTCACCCAGACACTGATCTTTCCTCCTGCAAGCAAGGTCATTCCCCTACTTAACCATAATACATCATCAGAACGGGAGTACTGACACTGCTGTCTCTAGATGTTATCGGGGAGAGCCAAAGTCACACAACAGCCATCGTCTTCCGCTACTCAGAAAGCCCAATATACTAGCTAAAGCCTTCATCATAGGTGAGTGACCCCACGTCCCTGGATTCCTCCCAATTTGTCTCGTGGTCCACCCCATCTAACACCCTCGAGATCCCCTTGCAGTGCTCTCCTGGTTCCTGGAAAACACATGAGCCAGACCCTACAATTCATGGAGCATGATCTGGGATCTGCCACAGGCAACGAAAGGGAGGTTGTGGGGTGAAGGAGTATCACCCCAGGAGACACCTGCTTATGAAGGAACCATGACCAATGAGGAGGTCCTGGTCTCTTCTCACAAGGGCACCCCAGGGGAGATGGGAGTTCAAGATTTTCAGGTCTGTCCCCACAAATGACCCAATCCGATCTCAGATTTCATTTCCTATGAAGCTCTGCTGCCGCCACCCTGAGCCCTTGGCCTGACATCAGTGGGATCTGCCTGCAGATCCCATCCCCCTCCGTCCACTCTAGAGGACTCTGGGTGTCGTGTCACATCTTCAACGGAAACTGCGACTCTGAGCCGGGCCGTGTGTTCCTAAGGCTCGTGTTGCCATCAGAACAGACCACTTACTGCCATTTGCATGGTTTCCATGAGCATCTGTCGACTTCAGAAACCACTCGGTCCCCCGGCACCTGCCCTCCAGCCCCCCCCACCCAGTCCTCCCAGTAGCACAGATGACAGGAAGCGGCTGTGACGCTCTGGGGTTGATGGTTAGTTCCATGGTTGTCCACCTGTGGCTGCTCATGTTCATGGCCCAGAGAGGGGACCACACGGGTCTGTGCAAGGGGGTTCTCAATGGAAGGGGACTTCCTTCCCAGGGACACTTGGCGATTTGGGGTGGGGACGCTGCTGGCACCAGCAGGTGGAGAGCAGCAGTGCCGTTCAGCATGCACTGTGCCCAGGACGCCCTGGCCCACAGCCAGGGTCAGCCAGCCGTGAATGCTAACAGCACTGGTATTGGGGGACCTGCTACTCGTCCAGTACTTCTTGGCATTCCCTCGGGGGCTTTTGTGGGTTTTGAGATAAACCCCAGTAGACAAAAGAAAGAGAAGCCCTTCTCTCTCCCACCGGACAGAAAACAAGCACGGGGTCCACACTGGCTCTGGCAAGCATCCTGGGACCCCCAAGGAGACTGTGTCAATTTCCTCTGGCTGTTGTGACGACGATCACCGACGTGCCGGCTTGAAGAACATACATTTACTCTCAGAGTTCCCGAGGCCAGACATCCAAGCTGAAGGTGTCAGGAGGGCCATGCAACCCCGAGCCTCAAAGGGAGTCTGTCCCTGCTGCCTTCGACAGCTTCTGGGGGTCCCCACCGCTCCTTGGTGTGAGGCCGCATCATTCCCGTCTCTGCCCTGTCTCCACGTGGCCTTCCCCACTCCATTCTGTGTCACCTCCTCTTCCGTCTCTTAGGAGGACCCTTGTCGCTGGATTTAGGGGAGCCCCCCTACCCCGGGGATAATCTAGGATGGTCTCATCTCAGGATCCTGCATTTAATTTTATCTGCAAAGCAACTCTTTCCAAACGGGCTCACACTCCCCGGTGCCGAGGGTCCAGACTTGGATGGCTCTCATAGGGGTTCACACTTGGACTGGCTAGAGACGCGGCCCGGGGATGAAGCTGACCTGGGTCAGAGGGTCAGTCCGGCAGGAGGACCAAACACAAGGCCCACCTTTCCGCTGGGCTCCCACCGCTGGGACAGCGTTCCTTCGTGCTTACGCCTGGGGTGACCATCAGCCCCGCTTACGCCCCACATGTCCCGGCACAGCAGACACAGGCAGCACCCCCATCCTGGCGAATTCCCAAAGCCCAGAGAGCAGTCTGAAGGGTTTGACGCCACCTCAGGTTCCTTTTTGGGAAAACAAAACAAAACAAACCACCCCCGAACCATCATCCGTTCACATTAGGTTCCTCGGTCTGCTTATTACCTGACCACAGTGCTCTCTCTGGGCTTCTGTGCGTTTGGGTGCTTTTCTTTTAGGCCTGTTCTTATCATCTGTCATCTCTGGGGACTTTCTGCAGGGTTGTGAGCCACCTCAAAACCTTCAGACGAAGCAGGGGTTAGTGGTTTGTGAGTCACCGTTTGCGGTCCAGGGCTTCTCGCTCCAGAGGGGAAGCGGATGTTGGTTGTGAGGGTTTGTGGCCAGAATCAACCCCAAGCCACGTTGCACTTGTCTACGCAAGAGATAGGTCCCTGTGGGGACGGCCGCCCCCGTGGGCTGGGCTTCACACTCCTTCCACCCGGGTTTGTCTCCCACACGAATGTGGGCTTCTGAATCAGACCGGTTCCCACTCTCCTTGCTCCTGACCCCAGGGCTTGGTCGGGGTTTTTAAGTCAACACGCCCACTGTGGGGCTCGAACTCGCAACCCCAAGATCAAGAGTCACGTGCTCTCCTGACTGAGCCAGCCAGACGCCAGCCCAGGTCCTAAAGAGCAAGAAGGGGGAGTTCGTGGTAACATACACTCATTTCACTTGACTTGCTTAAAAGTGACACCCATGATGTAGGTTCTGCTTAAAAGCAGAAGGGAATTGACAGGAAGTGTCCCAGGAAGCTCACAGCCCTGAGAAAAGCTAAAGAAGCCGGTTTTGAAGAGGACGGTATAGCAGGCAGAACACTGGCTGCCGAGGGAGTCCATACCCTCGTCCCCAGAACCCGTTACTTTGCATGGCAAAGGGGGGTTAAGGTGGCAGATGGAATTCAGTTGCTTACCGGCTGACAGAAAGGACAGAGGTGATCCTGGATCACCTGGGGATCTTCCTTAAAAGGAGGGCAGAGGGAGATCCAGAAAGACGGCAGTGTGAGGACGTGGCCACCACAGCCAGCCCTGAAGACAGAGGAAGGGCCAGGAGGTGAGGAATGTGGGGGCCCCCTAAAAGCTGGACAAGGCAGGAAGCAGATTCTTCCCTTGAGCCTCTGGAAGGAACACCGCTCCGGCTGACACCTTGATGTTGACCCCAAGACCCATTCTGGACTTCGGACGTCCGGAACTCTTAGTATCTATCATTCAAGCCCCCAGTTTGTGGTCAGACAACAGCCAGGGTGCGGGGACCAGGAGCCGACAGACATCTCTGGAACACACGACTGGTCTTGGTGTCAGCCTCATCAAGATCCAAATTCAAGGAGAGGGTCTGGTTGGTCTTGCTTGAATCCCATCCGCGGCCCGCTCACCAGATATGCAAAGACAAGGGACCCGGACTGAGAGACCCACCGAAACTGTAGATAACGGGAGCAGGACGTCCATGCAGGAGCGCCCGGGCTGGTGAGCATGTGGAGGTGCAGGGAGGGGGGTGTCCGGGGCAGCAGGGCTCTGGGCCCTTTGGCCATGAGTCTCTGCCAGCTGGAGGGTGTCATCACAACGGCACTGAAGATGGGGCAAAGACGACATCTGTCTCCTGATGGAAGGCACCACGAAGAAGACAGCATTGCTCCTGTGGTATTCCTCCCGACAACACACAGCCTGAGTTTAATGATCAGGAAATCACAGACAACCCCGACTGGAGCACTTTCTATGAAATTCCTGGCCATGACCCCTCAGAAGGGCCCAGCTAATGAGAGAGAAAGACCGTTTCTGTCCAAAGCAGGTTAAGGAGATGTGCCAACTAGCAGAATGTAGATTCTGGATTGGATCCTGGGTCAGAGAAGAATTTTGTTAGCGTTTTTGCTATAAAAGATATTGCCACTGAAAAAATCCCAGTGTCTATAGATCAATACCAGATATTAGTAGCATGATTGTTATTTTCTTGACCTTGATCATTGTATTTCGGCTATGTTAGCAAATACCATCACATCCAGGCGAATCCTGTACCTGTGTTTAGAGAACCAGGGGTTTCCAGGTTACCCTCCAACTACCGTACTACCGGTAGAAGGCAAGCTTGGTTTTTCCGATGCCGCAGTGAGAAATGCGCATGTTATGTAAGCTTATGCACACACGTGTACACATGACGCATGTGTGGTGTGTTAGTATCCCTGGGGTGGACGGGCTCCCGGGGCGCCCTCCCGGGATTCCACCTCCTGGCACTCACACCTTCTCCTGCACTGCTGGACGGAGGCCTCAGTTCCTCTATGGCTGTCCAGCTCCTGGCGGCTCACAGCTCCGTCGCGGGGAGGCAGGGCGAGGGCCAGCAAGCACCTGCTCTCAGTAGACGCCGGTCAGCAACCAAACCCCAGAACCCAACGTTCTGCCAGCTTTGCTCTGTTCTCCACCCTAGAAGTGAGTAGCTGGAGGGTGTGGACAGGGGCAGGTGGGGACCGCTGGCGTCCATGCTGGAAGGTGCCTACCCGAGTGCGTTCATCAAAGAAAACTAACGGTATTTACACAGCCCTGAGCCGTCGTTAATTCTGCCCTCAGCACTCCCCTCCCTCGGCACCATCGGCATTTGCAGCCGGGCGTGGGCCGCTGTTCTGGGTAGCGAAGGGTGTGGAGCAGCATCCCTGGCCTCCACAAGTATCTCAAACGTTACAATTCTTGTTAAAGTATGTGTATACGGATTACTGAACTTTCTGGTGCGTCCCCTCCCCCAATTTTGTGCGGGAGCGGAGTGCCAGCCTGGATCCTGTCACCGAAGCCACGCAGCTGGCGGGTCTTCCGCTCTCGCTGTCCCGAGCAGGACTGGCGTCACCAGGCCTGTCCTCGGGGCTGTCCCCCGCGGCTCGGCCAGGGTACGGCACGTGCAAGGGAACACTCAGCAGCGAACGGCTCCGTTCACCCAGCCAGGCGAGAACTCGCTCAACACTCCCTCCGGCGAGGTGGTCAGGTTATTCTGCACACGCGCCGGGGGAGAAACCGCGGCTCAGAGGCGCGCCCGAGGTCCCACAGGGAACCACGAACTTGACCGTGGCTGCTCGACACCCTCCCCAGCGGCCATACGGTTCTGCACAGTGGCCACCACTGGCTCTCCGGACACGGCCACGGCAGACGGAGCAGACGCCTCCCACAGCAGTTCCCAGTTACGCACTCGAGGCAGGTGTCTGAAGGCCCCACGGCCCTGCGGGCTACGGGGCGCGCCGCACCAGCTGGCACTGTGTCAGGTGCACATCTGCAGTCCCGTCCGCTGTGCCTGAGAAAAGGGCCGCTAGTGACCCCTACAGGGCGGTGTGGACATGGCAGCCAGCGTTCCCTGGGCACCTGCCACCTTGAGGGCAGTACCAGCGTGACAGCGGTGGTCTCCAGGCTCACACAGCCAAAAGTGCCAGCCAGAGGGGACGTGGGCACGGCGGTAAGCACTCCTCAAGCGACACTGCCAGCTAGAGGGTGCTGGGGGTATGACAGCAGCGGTCTTGAGCTCAAGCAGCCAACAGCGCCACTTAGAGGGTGACGTAGGCATGGCAGTCAGTGTTCCTTGGCCAATACTGCCACCCAGAAGGTGCTGCAAGGCACGACAGCAGTGGCCTTGAGGCTCAGGCGACCCGCACTGCCATCCGGAGGGTGACATGGGCATGGACGTCAGCGTTCCTTGGCCAACAGTGCCACCTAGACGGGACTGAGAGCATGACAGCAGTGGCCTTGAGGCTCACCCAGCCAGCGCTGCCACCCAGAGGGTGCTGCAGACAGAGCGGCCAGCCTTGGTTGGTCTTGCTGCTCCATCCTGGTACTCGGCCTCCCGCGTAGTTTCCACAGGCTCCAAGAGGTTACTTGGGGAGGGGCTGCCCCCTCACAGAGGAAGCACGAGGCACCTCCAAGCCCACCAGGCGGGCACTTTCAGCCCAAAGTCTCTGGGCTGTCTCCTCATCCTCAGCTTCAGGGGCCGGAGCCTTCTCTTTGAGTCCGTCGAAGTACTTCCCAGAAACACCCTCCAGTTCCTCCGCCACAGCCAGGTACGTGCTGGTCTGGGCTGCCAGCTCGGGGCTCTTGACCAGCAACCAGAAGACGGGCCCTGCAATCAGCCCACGGAGCATTCAGTCCGCACACGCTCAGGGAGGACAGGAAAAGCCCCACGCCATCCCTGGGGTTGCCCGGGGCCCACAGGCCAGATGTGGGACGGCAGTCCCATACAGCCCCCCTCCAGGCCTGTGCCTCCCAAGATTCCCTCCACCAGGAGCTCCCTTCCCTGGCACTGCCCAGCCAAATCCCTCCAGATGCAGAGACCGGCCCAAAAGCTGCCTCCCCCAGCAAGCCTCCCTCGCTTTTCCCCAGGCAAATGGAAGCTCTCCCTCCTCAGTCAGCTCTGAGTCCTTACCCTACCCCATTTTGCTTTAAAAATAACTTTTATTTATTAAATATCTCTGGGGCCAGCCTCAGCTTAAGATCCTTGAAATCTGACACCCACCCCGTAAATGATTTTCAGGATTACAAATACTAGCTCTAGAGTTCTAAGTATTTACTCACCTTAAAGCTGGTCAGGCCCTGTGCTGGCCCTGTTAAGGCCCATCTCAACCTCCCAACAACTGTAGGAGGACACTATTATGGCCCTCACTTTGTAAGGAGGGAAACTGAGGCCCCAAGAGGTGAAGTGGCTTCCCTGGGTGGCACAGCTAGTTTGGGGTGAAGCCAGCGTCCCCCTACACACAAGCAGGAGTCAACTCCCTGGTCTCCTCTGAGACTCGATCTGTTTCATCAAACAGGATCCAGTCTGTTTTCTGGGCCTATTCTGAGGCCAGCAGGCTGCATACACGGGTAGAAGTAACTCGTTCTCGGGACCCGGGAAGACACAGGGGAGGGGGCAGAGCCAAGCCGCCGACACAGTCTCTGGAGTGTGCAGTTAATTTTGTGTCAACTTGACTGAACTAAGGGATGCCCAGAAAGCCCAGGTAAAGCCCTGTTTCTGGGCGTGTCCATGAGGATGTGACCGGGAGAGATCAGCACTGGAATCGGCAGATTGCGTAAAGTCCCGCCCGCGCCGGCTGGGCAGCCATCACGCTATTAGCTGAGGGTACAAACAGAACGAGTTCCCCCTCTCTGCGTGAGCTGGAACACCCGTCTCCTGCCCTCAGATACTGCTCCTGGCCTTCGGGCTGGGACTTATGCCATCGCTCCCCCGGTCTGCAGGCCTTCGGGTTTGGACTGGGACTACAGCACCAGCTCTCCCGGGCCTCCGGCCTACAGACGGCAGATCACGGGTCGTCTCAGCCTCCCTGAATGCAGGAACCAGCCCCGCGTGACAAATCTCTCCGAGCATCTATATAATCCTCTTGGTTCTATTTCTTGGCGGAACCCTGACTAATCCCCCGAAGAGAGCCCAGGCCCCAGGCTGTGAGGGCAGGGGCTCCGCTCAGGGAGCCCAGGCCAGGAGGTGGCTTACCGAGCGTGAAGCTGGAGAAGGCGGAGCTATGCATGCCCGTGTGCCTGCCCAGCTCGGTCCTGGCCACACCGGGGTGCACAGCGTTGACAGTCACACCCGTGCCTGGGGAGAGAAGGGAAGAGGAGGGATGACGGCAGACGCCAGGTTCACGCCCCACCTGGAAGCCTGACATGGACCACCCTCAGCTCTAGGGTTACCCCATACTGTGCTGGGTCCCACCCTTGACCCCACACCACCCCTCTTGCTCTGACACTTCCACATCCGGTGGTTTCATCTTGCAAAGTTGCTCTGTTGCACGACTGCCCAGAGCAGAGCCTCCCAAACCTGAGCGTACGTAAAAAATCACCCAGAGGGCTTGAGATGCCCAAACGGCTGGGCTCCACCCACCTCAGGGAACCTGAAGCAGTGGGTCGGGGATGGGGTCTGAGGTGCTGCAGTCAGGACAGGCTCCCAGCTGAGCTCATGTTGCTGGCCCACGGATGCTCTCCAAGGAGCGGGGCAAAGGGCAGGCTTCAGCTTCAGCTCTGTGGACGCTGAGGTCCCGTCATGTTTATCCTGTGCACGGAAGGATGCCAGGCGGCTAGATGCCAGCGGCAACACCCGCCCCACCTCCACTCCCTGAAGCGATGGCCACAGCCATCTTCAGACACTGCCGTGGTTGAGCACCACTAGCCTAGAGCACCAACGGCCTAGATGCCCAGTGGGATAAACACAGAAGGCCACAATCGATTGGTCAAGTCTGCCTCAGGCACCAGAGAACCAAGGGTATGTGTGTCACACATCTGCCTGCTCTGTTCCGGGACCAAGGCTTGACCTCCCCTGGGCCCAGGGTTGCAGCAAGACATTCCAGGCCCAGAGCTAGAGCAGGAGGAAGGCCTGCGAGGCTCGCCATGCACATACCCTGCAGCCGCCGGCTCAGCTCCTTGGTAAAGAGGATGATGGCCAGCTTACTCTGGCAATAAGCCGCTCTGGTGTCATACTTCCTCTTCTCCCAGTTCAAGTCGTCAAAGTCTACGTGTCCTGCGATGTGGGCCAAGGACGAGAGGTTGATGATCCGTGAAGGGGCCGAGGCTTTCAGTCTGTCCAGCAGCAAGTTTGTCAAGAGAAAGTGACCTAGAGGAAGGACAACGAAGACCGTTTTCACTGAATTCTTAGCTGGTACATAGGATCGTACTGAGAATGGTACCTTCTTTGACCCTCCCAGTAACCCAGGGCTCTCGACAGGGGCCAGTTCTCTCCCCCACGGGACATCTGGCAAGGTTAGAGGTTCCAGTCATCGTAACTCCAGAGAGAGAAGGGGGCGCTCCTGGCATCTGGCGGGAGGCGGCCAGGGATGCTGCTGGACACCCTGTAGTGCACAGGATGGGCCCATAGCAAAGAGTGACCCAGCCCCAGACATCAGGCCCTGCAAGAACCCCAAGGGGACGGACTGCCTCCCGCGTCTCCCTCAGCAACAGAATTGCTGGCTGTGCACAGGACTGCCCAGTGAAACACTACATTTCCCAGACCCCCTTGCAGCAACGTCAGGTCATGTGACTGCATCCCAGCCAATAGGACCCAAATGATAGCAACGTGTGTTACAACCTCCAGGGCCTCAGCACGGGGCCTTATTTGGAGAAGGGTCTTCACAAGTGAAAACGAGGTTGCTAGGGTGGGCCCTGATCCAGTGACTGGCGCCCACCCAGTATCTACCCCCCTTGCCCTTGCTAACAACTCCAGTCACATCCAGGGTGACAGCGGGTGGACAGAATGAGTGACTGATGGACAGGCAGACTGGAGGACAGACAAAGGGTCACATGGCCAAGAGATGGGCAGAGGATCCAAAGGATTGACAGAGCATCCAGCAACGAAGGGGAGCCTTGGAGCCCAAGTCCAGCCCACCGGGGACTCCGCTTGCACCCGGGTCCGGGACACGCCACGCAGCCCTCAGCCCGGGCCCTCACCCAAGTAGTTAACGCCAAACTGCATCTCGAAGCCATCCTCCGTGGTCCAGTGCGGGCACCGCATCACGGCCGCGTTGTTGACCAGAATGTGCACCTGCTTCTCCTCTGGAAGACAGGGGTGAGGGCGGACGCCGTCAGCATCTGGGCCTGCGCGGAGGGCCAGCGCAGCTGTGGGGACAGCGCCCCCGGCACTGGGCTGAACAGTGCCTGGAACATTCACGTCCACCCAGAGCCTGTGAATGCAACCCGTGTTTGGAAAGAGTCTTTGCAGAAAGTCATCAGGTTAAGAGAAGGTCACAGCGTGGGCCCTAACCTGGGAGGACACAGACCGAGACCCCCCGGGAGATAGAGGCAGAGACTGCAGCGACACGGCAACCAGCTGAGCATCGCCGGGGACCGGCAGCCACCGCCAGAGGCTGGAAGAGGCAGAGGGCCTTCTCGGGTCTCAGGAACAGGGCCGCCCAGCTGACGCCCTGATCTCGGACTTGTGGCCTCCACAACCGTGAAGAGAACGGGTTCTCATCTCAAGCTACTCATTTGCTGCACTTGGCCACGGCAGCCCCAGAGACAGATACACGCCCACCTAAGGCCTGGAGGCCTCTCCTGGAAAGGGAAAGAAGCCGCACCCGCAGGGGCCTCAGGCATCAGACTGAGGGTTACTCGTGGGCCCAGCTCGCTGAGCAGCCGGTGCTGCACCCGATTCCAGACCTAGCACCTTCTTCCCGTATCGGCTAGCGAGGGCCGCTCTGAGAAAGCATCACACAATGGGCCGCTTGAACGTACTGTGTGCCGGCCCTGCAGGTGGGAAGCCCGCGGTCGGTGCATCTCAGGGCTGTTTCCTTCTGAGGACCGAGGGCCACAGGGGAGAATCTGTGCTGGGCTCTCTCTTGGGCTCCTAGGTGATTCAACTCCCCGTCTCTTCCCTTGGGCCTGTGTGAGTGCTCACCTCCCCTCTGTATGAGGACACCAGGCTTAACCACCTCCACACAGACCCTCTGCAGACCAGGTCTCGTGCTGAGGTCCTGGGGGTCAGGACCTCAACGCACCTTCAGAGGGGCACAGGGGAACCCACACACTCTGGAAGTGCTTTCCAGGATCCGTGGAGACAACAAACTAGTTATCAAGCACCAGTGCAATGGCCTCTGCCTGGCTGTTGGAAGGGCCAGCACAGCCCTTGGGAGCTCCCACCCTGGAGCCCCAGGCTCTACCCTGGGCAGCTATACAACCCTGGCAGAGTCACGCAGCTTCTCTGTGACTCGGTTTCCCCTCTGTAAAAACAGGTAATACGTGCACTGCTGGGCCCGATGAGGGAGAAAAAGCAGCACAGCTCCTCACGTATGACGGGCTCTGATTGTATAAAAAAGCGAAGGGAGGGGCCTGGGCGGCTCAGTCCGTTAAGCATCTGACTCTTGGTTTCAGCTCAGGTCGTGATCTCAGGGTCGTGAGATCGAGCCCCAGGTTGGGCTGCACTGGGCGCAGGGTTACCTCCCCCCCTCTGCTCCTTCCCCCTCCGCTCATGAAACCTCTCTGTAAAAAGGACAAAAGCCACAGGGTGGTCTCTACACCTGCCTGCTTTATAAATGCACAGACTGTCTCCAGAAGGTCACGCGAGGACTCCGAGCGCCGCTGAGGAAGGCAGCGGTAGCCGGAGACAGGGAGGTGCCGGCTGCACCCCCGTTTGTCCTTTCTGAACGTTTAATCCCGTACAATGGTACTCCTGTTCGAAAACATAAAGAGGTGAGCCAGTTCTGAGAACATCCCGTGGGGAGCAAAATGAGCAAGTCAGGGAGGCGGAGTGTGGGAAATGCCGGCAGAATCCCGGCACCTGCGGAAAGAGACGCCCAGCAGACCCTCAAGGGCCGGAAGCCGCAGGAACCGCCAGCTCAGTCAGCATTTCCGCCGCCTCCAGCCGGCTAACCCACCCGCCAGCTCCCCGCACACCTGACCACAAACGGGCCTCTGCGTCTTGTCAGCTCCGATGCCCACGGAGCTCGTCTTCCTGCAGAGCGGGAGTCCCACAGAGCACACTTGCCCTCTAAGGGCCCAGACTACGTATTGTTGGCTTTGCAGGCCACATGGCCTTTGCTGCTGCCGGACTAAAGCAGCCGCAGGTAATGCGTAAACTAACGGGCACGACTGGGAGCCGAGAACTGTACTGGCGGACGCAGATACTAAAGTTCCACACGGTGCTCGCATACCCAGAAATATTACTCTTCCAATTTAGGCAACGGTTGAAATGTAAAATGTTTCCACGTGACAATGGAAGGAGCTATAAGAATGTACAACCTTCACCCGTAGAGACGTGCACCTGTCCGAAAACACCAGCGCCACACCGTGGGACTTGTGGCCACCCAGGACCTCGCCCCCCAAGGCCGGCGTCGTCCCTCCTACCTTCAGTGATCTTCGCGGCAAACTCTCGGATGGACTTGAGGGAAGCCAAGTCCAAGTGCCGGGCCCTGACGCGGTGATTAAGGGTCTCCCCGCGAATGTCCTTTGCCGCCGCCTCACACTTCTCCATATCTCGACAGGCCAGAATGACGTTGCCTCCTGCGAGCCCAGGGCAGGAAAAAATTAGTTTTTAGATCCTCTTCCAGGTACAGACACCCAAGACACATGAAAACACAGGCACCATTTACAGCAGCCGAAAGACGGACACCACCCAAATGGCCACCAGCGGCTGAGCAGAGAGGCACAAGGCGTCCATCCAGACCGTGGAACCTACTTGGCCACGGAAATGATCATGACATGCACTACCACGTGGACGGACCTCGCTGGGAGCAGCCGGTCACGAAAGCCAACACAGCCGATGACTCCGCTGATAAGAAATACCCAGAACAGGCTGACTGACAGGAGGCAGGATGGCTCCCTGGGAGGAGTGGGAATGGGGATGACCACTGAAAGGACGAGCTGTCATTGTGGCGAAACTGATGGGCAACGTTCGCACAACTCCGGAAATATACTAACCACCACGGGGGAATTGTGTGACGTGTGGACCGAATTTCTGTACAGCCACAAAAAAATAACTCTAGGGGCGCCTGGGTGGCTCAGTGGGTTAAAGCCTCTGCCTTGGGCTAAAGTCATGATCCCAGGGTCCTGGGATCGAGCCCCACATCGGGCTCTCTGCTCAGCAGGGAGCCTGCTTCCTCCTCTCTCTCTCTCTGCCTGCCTCTCTGCTACTTGTGACCTCTGTCTGTCAAATTAAAAAAAATAATAATAGTAACTTTAAAAATTAGAGAAGTGAGAAGAAGCGGGGACTGGAGGAGGACAGGCAGCCATGAGGCAGATAGCGTGGATCTGTGTGGATCCACGTGGATCCCCGTGGCTCGCTCCCTGCCGGGCCCAGCTGCCTCCCCTCACATGGTCCACAAGGGAACTCAGTGGACCCCAGATCTGTCCATCCTCTGTTGGGGCCCAGCCCTCCAGATCCAGTGGGGGTGTCCACCCAATGTCACTGCTCAGCCTCTCCTGGGAGGACTACATGCCCCCTCCTCAGGGAACCGCCATATGGTGGCGGGGGCAGGGTGCCGCCCATCACAGCCCCCTCCTATCTGACCTCAGAGGGAGACGGGCAGCTCCAGGCTGGCCCATCGGGACCCGTTCCCCAGGCCCCCGCAACCCATCAAGCCCAAAGGAAGTTTCCGATCTCCCCCAGCCCTCCCAGCTGCCCTGCCACAGCCTTCCCACTCCAGCCAAGAGCAGGTCGGTTGCTCAAACCTAAATCCTTGACTTCTTTTCTGGAGGATGATCCGACAGGAAATCCACTAACTCTAACTTCAAAAGCGATCACTCCTCCTCCGTGGACGTCCTCCATAACCCCAGTCTGACCAGGACAAAAACACTGAACACACCCAGATCGAGGGGCCTTAGAGAACGCCTGACCGGTAAGCCTAGAAGGGCCTGAAACCTGATTCTGAGCCAGGCCCCAGCCCAGCCATGAGCACTAAGTCAGCTACGGTACAGAGTGCACGGCCAGTGCAGAGAGAAAAACCAGCCCCAGCAGCCACTGGGTGGCCACAGCCTCTTCTGAGACCCACCGACCCACCGTCTCCCCTTAAGCCTGTCAGGGACACCAGCCCTTCTGGCTTAAGCCGGCGGGAGTCTGGTCTCTGTCATTTGTTACCAAAACCATCAAACGACCTTCCCACCCCCTGGGAACGCAAGCCCTCCACCCCAGACCACACACCCCAAGACCAGGTGCCCCCTGGGACTTCACCTCTCCTGGCCAGCTCCATGGCTGTCTGCTTCCCGATGCCCGTATTGGCGCCAGTCACAATGACGGTCTTCCCGGGAATGGTGGCCTTGCTGGGACAGGCCCCGCCTGCAACGTAGTCTCTGTAGGTAAGAAGCGAGGAGGTCACTTTGGTCCACATGTGCACCCTGACTGTTACGATCTTGGGCTCTTGTGTTCCCGCAGTGGAAAGACAGGAAGGACATCTCCTAACTCCGTGGGGGCCCATGTGGTGTTGCAGGCAAAGGCTCCGCATGGCTGGGTGTGGGGAGGCTCCGCACGGGACCATCACTACTTTGCAAAGACCCACTGGACTGGTTTCCTATAGCTGCTGTAACAAGCGACCACAGGCTCGGCTGGTTAAAACCATGCACAGGTAAATCTACGGGTCTGCAGGCTGGAGCCCAAGATGGGTCTCACCGGGAGAAGGACAGGTGTTGGCAGGGCTGTGCTCCTCCTGGAGGCTCTAGGGAGAGGTGGGTCACATGCCTTTTCCAGCTCCTAGAGGTGCCCACACTCCCTGGCTCACAGCCCCTCCTCCTCTGTCTCCGAAGTCAGCACAGCATCTTCAGGTCCTGACTCTGAAGGACCACTGTGACTGCACTGGGCCCCCACCTGGACAATCCAGGATCACCTTCCCATCTCAGGGTCCTTAACTCAGTGGCACCGGCAGAGTCCTCTACGACAGGCAAGGGAAGACCTTCACAGGTGCTGAGCATGAGGACATGCACATCTTTTCGAGGCTGTTACCCTCTACCCACATTCCCCAGAGGCCAAATACTGGAAACAAGCGAATGTCACTGATAGGGGCCGGGCCAAGCAGACAGTGCCACCAGCCTACGACAGACAGCACGGAAACCACCACCCTCCTGGGGCTAATTCTTTAAGTTAATTAAAAGGAAATAGCCATCCTTTTTCCCCAGGGCATTCTGCTAACCGTTCATTCTGCCCATCCCATGCTATCCCTTTAGTATTGTTACTATTTTTAGCTTCATCAGAACTGAAAGACAAGAGTATGAATAAAAAACAGGTGATGAATTTTATCACAAGGGGAAACTATTTCCATTTAAAAAAGAATCCTCTCCATCTTCTAGAACTTTCAAAAACACCCAGTTACCATCCCAGAGCTGCAGTGTCATGAGTTATAAATCACAAGAGACGAGCCAGCTACACGAAAATGACGTTATCGGGTCAGAAGCAACAAGTTCACCGTTAAGCCTCATCACAGCGCAGGCAAATAAACCCAAAGGTAATTTATTCAAAGAGATTTACAGTCTATGCTTCATGCCCTTTATTAAAAAAAAAAAAAGTATTTAAATATTCCAATTACTTGGAGCACCTGGGTGGCTCAGTGGGTTAAACCTCTGCCTTGGGCTCAGGTCATGATCTCAGGGTCCTGGGATCGAGCCCCACATGGGGCTGTCTGCTCAGCGGGGAGCCTGCTTCCTCCTCCCTCTGCCTGCCTCCCTGCCTACTTGTGATCTGTCAGTCAAATAAATAAACAAAATCTTTATATTAAAAAAAATTCCAATTACTTTCGGGCCTCCCAGCTAATCTCTTGTATTGTGTACGTGTAATAAAATTACATATTGCTAATTCTTTTTTTGTTAGTGGTAAGAACACAGGAGCTGCACGGTCTTCACAGGTGCGTAAGGACCATATTGCTAACGGTAAGCCTAACACAGCCGAACTGGGAGCGCTCGCTCAGTAGCCACGTGTGATGGCGATCATCATGGACCGCACCACCCAGACACACTTCCATCCGCCGAGAAAGTTCTACCAAACAGTGCTGCTCTAGAATATTCGGGAGCCGAGTTGTCTGTGGGTTTTTTTTAAGTGCGTTAGTCTAGAAAAGACAAGAGCTCCGTGTGTATCCCATGCAGTACAACCGTTTTGTTCACCGAGCTGGACAATCCGGTTTGCGTCTCTGATTGAGGGTAACGAGAGCTTAGGGGGCCCTGGGTGACGCATGGGGGTCCCCCAATGCCTGTCTGCAGGATGGACTCAATAATCGATGACCAGAAGGTTTCCAGGGCCCGGGCCCGCCCCTTTCCTCGGGGTGACCTTGGGCCGTGACCTGCCCTCGAGGCCCGCCCTAGGTTTGCCCCGCCGCACTGTCTGCACTGGTCCTAGGCCGGCGACCCTCAGGCCACCTGTCCCCGGCCCGCCCCGACCTGGCGGCCACCCACCCGCCCACCAGGGACGCGCACTCACCGGAGCAGCACCGCGCCACCCACCGCCGTGCCCAGCACGGACAGTGGCAGGAGGTAGCGGTTCATGCCGGGCAGGAGCTGGGGTCCGACGCCGAGCCCCCCGAAGGGTCTTTCGGAGGAGAGGAGCGGGCAGCCGGCGCCCCACGTGGAGAAGGGCAAGCTCTGCTCTGCCCTGAGCTTCCGGAAAGGGGCGGGGCGCTGTGGGCGGGGCTTCAAGGGGCGGGCCTGCCCGGAGCGGGGCCTATGAGGATGGGCCCCGGCGCCGCTGCAGCCAGGAATGGGAGGTTCCGGAGTCGTGGGCGTGGCCGCGGCCTGGGGGCGGGGCATGAGGGGCGAGCCTGCGCACTGTTCCATGACGTCACGTTCGCGGTACTGTCCCCGCGCGGCTGTTCCACCAGAGGCAGAGTTAGGGTCCTGCAGCTTCCGCCGCGCCCCGCGCTGCCGCTCGCGGGCTGCGCTCCTCTGTGTGCCTTTCCCATATATCAGCCTCTTCACACCTAAAGTGCGTGTTCACCACTAGCACCTCCCTCATGGACGATGAGAGAATTTGAGAATTTCGAGGCTCCGGGCAGGGACCTACTGGCCTGGGGCTTCCCAAACCCATGGGGTCCTGAGGGAGATCAAGGCAGACTCTAGAATCTGAAGGAGGAGGGGCTGGGTCTGGACTCCCGGGTCTGAGGGAGGAGGCGCTGGGGCTGGACTCCCGGGTCTGAGGGAGGAGGCGCTGGGGCTGGACTCCCGGGTCTGAGGGAGGAGGCGCTGGGGCTGGAGGCGCTGGGGCTGGACTCCCGGGTCTGAGGGAGGAGGCGCTGGGGCTGGACTCCTGGGTCTGAGGGAGGAGGGGCTGGGGGCTTGGACTCCCAGGTCTGAGGGAGGAGGGGTTGTGGGGCTGGGGGCCTGGACTCCTGGGTCTGAGGGAGGAGGGTTTGGGTGTCTCAGTTGCTGGGTCTGAGAGAGAGGAGGAGATGGAGGGCAGAACTCCTGGATAAAATATTCTAAATGCGTACAATGGGTCATTATTTTTTTAAAAATAATAATGAAATGCTGGCAATTGTGACAGCCGAGATGCGCTACAAAAGTATCGTTCTGCGTGAAAGAAGCCAGTCGCAGAAGACTGCATGACGTATGAGTCCAGTTACAAGGCATGGTTCTAGGAAAGGCACGCGGGTAGTGAAGGAAGGAAGATCCGTGGTTGCCAGGGCCAGAGGGGGAGGAGGAAGTGATTGCCAGAAAGGGAACTTCTTTGGGTTTTGGAAATGTCTCTCTCGTAATCCTACTGACAGTTATATGCATGACCGCATACATTTATTTGTAACATGTTATCAGCATTTTCACTTAAAAATAGTGATTTTTGTTGCATGTAAATTATCCTGCAACAAAGGTGACTCAAAAGAACTGAAAATTTTCTCCAATTTTGTTCTGGATATCTTTTGACTACAACTAACTCTTGATTTATGAATCAGTCTGCTTTGTCTGCAATCAACAGACATATTTGAGAATTCTTATGAGGTGAGAAATATCGCCTTGATAAATTATTTCCAGATGCCCAAGAGGTTTTCGAATTGGATTGGACAACAAATTTGATGTGACATTTTGTAGACAGAATGAAATTATTCACTTTGGGTCTGAGCATTTGCAGTTTGGAGCTAATTTTTTATCTCTGTAATGCTGTGATAACTGTGAGCTCTGTGTGCCCTCCCAGACACAGGGCACCCAAAGGGAACACAACAGCACTGGGTCCAGGATCTGTGATTGGAGTCTCAACCTAGGAGTGAGGAAAAGTTTCCCAGAGGAAGGGAAACATAAATAGGGTTTTGAAGGATGAGTAGGAGTTCTTTAAGTGGACTGAGTGGAGAGAGACAACTAGACAGATGTAACAGCATATTCGAAGGCTAGGCATCAGGATGCAAGTTGCTTGGGGAGGGACACATGTTTGGGATGGTAGGAGGTTGGCCTGAATGGGGAGGTGGCTGGCAAGAGATGTGATTGAAGGGAAAATTTTAAAGAAAAAATAAGCAATAATACCAGCTGCTATTTATTGAGTACCAATGTATGTGCCAAGTATTTAACTGACACAACAAACCAAAGAACAGGTTTGCTGTTAGGGATGTAGCAAAGGTGACTGGGTTTGGCAAGAGGCCTCTCCCCTTTCGGAGACTGTGGGAACTCAGGGCTTCTGGCCATGGAGGGAGCAAGGCCTGGGAAAGGGGAAGGTGCCATGAAGGCAGGTAATGAACCCCAAACGTTGATCTACACACATCTTGTTTCAAATTCCTGTTCTACTCTTACGTGTGTGTTGAGCAGTGGCTTCCCTTCTCTCAATTTCTGGCTCCTCTTACCCACCAAATGGCAAAGAGATAGTATCCTTAATACGTAAAGAGCTCTTACAAATCTCTAACAAGAGAAGGGAGCATAGGCAAATGGTATGATGGGCTATTTGCAAAGAAGTGATGTCAACACACACATGAAACTATTCAGCCTTCCTAGGAATCAAAGAAATGCTCATTAGGGTAATTATGAGATGGTATTTTCGCCTATCAGATTGGCAAGGTCAAAACAATGCTAACAGCCTGTGTTGGCAAGGATGTGGTGACATGGGGATTCATACTCGCCGGTGGAAGCCTCCTAAAAGGCCATTCAGCAATTCATGTCAAAACCATTTGTGCATGGGGGCACCTGGGGGGCTCAGTTATTGAGCATCTGCCTTTGGCTTGGGTCATGATCCCAGGGTTCTGGGATTGAGTCCCACGTTGGGCTTCCTGCTCAGCAGGAAGCCTGCTTCTCCCTCTCCCACTCCCCTTGCTGTGTTCCCTCTGTTGCTGTTCCTCTGTGTGTGTGTCAAATAAATAGTTTTTTTTTAACATCCATGCATATATTCCCCTTGTAAGAATTTATGCTAAGGGAGTAGTCATTCAGAAAGAAAGACACTTAGGAAAATATTCCTCAAATTGCCAGAAGCAAATAAAATTAAGCTCAATGCCTATCCATAGAAGAGGGGTCTACTCTCTACTATTCCAACTTCCACACTCCTTTCAACAACTATGTCATGAGCACCCACTGTGTCCCAGACATTGAACTACACGCTGGCAACAAGGCAGAATCATGGTCCCTCCAATACTAACAGTAAAATTAATTCCTCTGTATGTGGTTCCAGACAGACTCTGTCTGCAGCTTTATCAGGCCCAAATGTTTAAGAACATACATGACTTCTTCCTTAACCGCCAATACGGGGTGGGGAGAGATGGGCTGATTCATTCTCCATCCATCTCTCTCTCTCTCTCTCTCTCTCTCTCTAGTGTCTATACTACAGTGCATACTTTTAGAGTTAGGGAAAAAAACCTATAATATTCAGCACCGGGTCTCTGCTAGGCAAAGAAATGGGTGATTTCACTGTTTTTCACTTCCTTGTTCATGTGCCTTTTCTCACTGCATGAAGATGTTAAGCCACGTAACATAAGCCAGTCACAAAAAATGCAAATGCCATATGATTTCTCTTGTTTGAGGTCCCTGGAGGAGACAAAATCCTAGAGACAGAAAGTAGAATGGTGGGTGCAAGGTGCTGGCAGGTGGGGGGAAGTGGGGAGTTAGGGTGTAGTGGGTACAGAATGTCAGGTTTGCAGGAAGAAAAGAGTTCTGGACGCGGATAGTGGTGATGGTTGCACAACAGCGTGAATGTGCTTAATGCCACTGAACCGTACAGTTGAAAATGGTTAAGATAGTAAATTCTATGTCATGTGTCTTGTACTGTACTTAAGGAGGAGAAGGACGTCTGAGAGGGGAGGGGGAAGAGGAGCACTCTGTGTTCAGATGCCGGTTCTCTCGATTTTGAGTAAAGCCCTTCCTCTCTGAGCCTTTTCCCCCTTCTATCATCTACCTCAAGGGGGTTTTCTGCAAAGGACAGGGTAGTAAATAATTTCATCCTTAACGGCCTTATGGTCCCTACTGCAACTATCCTGCCATTAGAGCAGGAAAGCCGCCAGAGACAAGATGCACACAAATGAAAGTGGATGTGTTCTAATAAAACTTTATTTACAAAAAGGAGCAATGGGCCGTAGTTTGCCAGCTCATTATAGAGTCTGGAAGGTTGATATAAAGTCATTCACAAGAAGGACCTAACACAGACTAAGTGCCAGAACTTGCTGGCTGCTAATGTAGTTATTACACAGGAAACAATGTGTGCAAATTCCTTCCTCTCTGAGGACCTCCCACTTGATTCCCAGGCACACCCACAGTGTTTAGAAACTCTCTCCAGGTAGGCTACGCTCGTCTTTATCATTGTCTGTGTTGGTGAATTCTTGATAAGCGTTGGTGCTGTCCCGGGTGCTGAGAGACCTCTCCCACAAAACCCTCTGCTCTCCCCATCAGGGGCTTATGGCCCCAAATCACTCTGTCTCAATCTCCATCTATCTGCTCTTTTAGGAAATACATTTAAAGTCTTCAAGGGTGGGGCGCCTGGGTGGCTCAGTCAGTTAAGTGTCTGCCTTCGGCTCAGGTTGTGACCTCAGGGACCTGGGATTGAGTCCTGCATCATCTGTCTCCCTGCTCAGTGGAAAGTCTGCTTCTCTCTCTCACTCTGCTGCTCCCCCTGCTTGTGTGCTCCCCCCTGACAAATAGATAAATAAAACATTTTTTAAAAATAAAAATTTTTAGGGGTATAAGAATATTAGGTCTGGAAGTGACTCTTAAACTGTTCAGGGAAAAATTGTGAGAGAGAAAGAGACAGGGAGATAGAAATAATAAGCAAGTGTTTATTTCATTGTTAAGCTCTGGGGATTCTGGGTGTAGTATAGGGAGTTCTATGTATTATTTTGCAGCTTTTCTGTAAGTCTGAAATTATTCCAGCACTTGAACAATACATATATGAACCTCAAACCCACCGTGAGATCATGTAATGTATGGTTGTATTTATATGAAATGTCCAGATTGGCCAATCCGCAGGTACAAAGAGCAAATTAATGTTTTCCAGGAGTTCAGGGAGGGAGGAATGGGGAGTAGCTGCTAATAGGTTCAGGGCTTTATTTTGGGCTGATAAAGTGCTTCAGAACTAGATGCAGGTGGGTGGTGGCACAACAATGAAAACGTACTAAATGCTACTGCATTATTCACTCTAAGATTAATTTTATGTCAATTAAAAAAAAAAAAACTTGACCAAAATACTTCTAGAGCCTTCTCATTCTCTCTGATGCTTATAATGACCCTGGGAACCCACGATCTGCTCTCATAATCTCTCTGATTTCATGTTCCACCCCTCTGCCCTCAGCCACTGTGCGTCAGATATGCTGGCCTTGCTGTGAATATGCCAGACAAGATCTCACCACAGGACCTTTGCACAGGCTGTTGCCCCTGCCTGGAGATCCTTCCCCAGGTATCCCCCACCTAACTCCCCCTAGGTCTTCACTCAGTATCATCCCAACCACATTATGGCTTTTCAGTAGAACCCCCTCAAACACCTTCTGGACCCTCCGCGGCACTATTGCCATTGGACGTTCTAAGCAGTTTACTTTTTTTATTTCTTTTCCACCAGAATATAAACTCCACAAGGGCGGGTTTGGGGCTGAGTTCCCTGGTCCCCACAACAGTGTCTGCTGTAGAGTAGATGCTTAATAAACATTGGTTGGATGGATGCATGGATGTCTGATAAGCAGACATCCCTAGAAGCTGGGACCTGGGGGCCCTGGAAGGCACAGCTGTGTGCAGAGCTATCCCTTGTTCCTGCGTGTCGCTGGGTCGTGGAGCTCTTGGTCCATTGCTCTGGCTATTTTCCATGGAGGCTGCGCCTAGAGCCATTCTAAGCACTGTTCGTTCCTTCCCACACCTCATCTCCTGCTGGCCCTACAGCAGGTACTAGGATTTATGCTTGTTTTAGAGAAGAGCTCCGAATAAACTGAGAGTCACGTGCTCCAACCCGGAACCTAAACCCAAGTCCGCTGGAGCCCCTTCCAGTCGCTGCCCCTCCCCCCACCCCGGGGCCCAGCCCAATCCTGCCAGCCTAGGGGCCAGGCTTCCCCAGTTTCAGGAGACTGACCCACCCGCCATCCCTCCCAGAGAACAAACAGCCCCGCCGCCAGCCTCTCCCCCCCACTCTCCTCCCCCGCCAGCCCCGGCGGCTTCCCAGACCCACCCTCCCTGGGCCGCAGCACTGGTCTGGGGCGGGCCCATTCCAGGATCTGCGGGGAAACACCTCACCCTTCCTCTGGGCTTCTGCACTGCCTGAGCAGACGCCACCACCGCGCATTGAGGGCAGCCCTGAGTCTGCGCCGCCTGGGACCACCCCATCCGCGTTGGACTTTGGCCACCTCTTGTTGGCTCTATGTCATAGTTGTCACCCTAATCGTCCTGGTACCCAAGTGTCCGGGTCTCTTGTGCTCTGGCCAAACACACCCTGAAAGACTTCACCCGCCAGCCTCCCCAAGGTATTCCCTCTGCCTGGAACCTTCTCTGCATTCCTGACTCATTCTCAAAATCCAGGTCAAAGCTCAGATGCCACCTCCTCATGGAGGCCCGCCCTGACTGCGCCCCCCACAAAGCGACCACACCTGCCTGCCCCCATTCACTCCATCTCTTCACCTGTGTTCTAGGTCCTCCACGGCACTTACCACAATCCAAAAGTCTTCCTCATGTATGTGCCTCCCTGTTTACCTTCTGTCTCCCACCACACCCACGAGGGTGACAATAACACAGGGCAGGGCTTTCATCCATCCAGCACTCAGAAAAGCTTGGCACAAAGTAGGTCTGTAAGTCTTTGCTACTGCATGACTTTGGGACTTTGCTTATGCCACTCTCAAGCTTAGTGTCATCCCTTGCCACATTGTCCTTGGGAAACTCCTATTCATCCTTCAGAACCCTGTCCAGTCACCACTTAACTGGACATCCAGTTAGACTCTTCTTGAGCGCAAAGAGTGGGGCACAGATTGGGTCTCAGGAACCATTCATTGAATGATTAAGTTCATTGACGCACATGTAAATACACACATCTCTCGGAGACCCAGCCCCACCTTACTTATATCTGCCAAAAACCTGCCATACCTATTTCTTGTGACTATGCCCGCCCACCCCCGAGTCCCATCCTAGGAGTTCATCAGCAAACCCAGCGGCTGGGGAGTGGGGACAGGCATGTGTGTTGGGAGAGGAGGAGGAGGAAAGAGATGGGGTGGTTTTAGACACGACACCCAGGGGATCTCAGCGGATCAAGCCCCTGTGGGGAATTCTGTGTGCTGCCTCGGTGCCCCCAACCCAGACAATAAGCAATCCAGTCCCCAGTGACAAAGCTATCCCAGTTTAGGGACTGAAGCAAACATACCCACAGAGGCCTAGAGCTCACTTAATGAAAGGCACCGACTCTGTGGGCAGACAGGGGGTTGGAAAGGGTTCTCAGGGGGCTGTTCCCATGGTGAATCTCTAAGACCGGGGTTCGCTGCCTCTGCCCCGGACTCACCGAGTCAGACTGCACTGGGCTGGGAGCTCCGCTGGTATCTGGGAGCCACTCACTGCGATTTGAAGGAAGGGAGGGCCGCCTTTGTGGCCACAGAAGGAGGAAGGAGCCCTGGGCCCCGAACTAGGGTGGAGGCTCTGGTTTCGGTCTCACCATCTCACCCGCCGCTTCAGCCTTCCGAGCACCTGGAGGCAGGGACTGGGGCACCTGTCCCTGACCTGCCCTCCTCCCTCAGACCCAGGAGTCCAGGCTCCCAGAACCTTCCTCCCTCAGACCCAGGAGTCCAGGCCCCCAATCCCCTCCTCCCTCAGACCCAGGAGTCCAGGCTCCCAGAACCTTCCTC
>NW_022631200.1:1050518-1068091 GCF_010015895.1 Lontra canadensis | reverse complement strand
GGAGTCCAGGCTCCCAGAACCTTCCTCCCTCAGACCCAGGAGTCCAGTCTCCCAGTCCCCTCCTCCCTCAGACCCAGGAGTCCAGGCCCCCAGTCCCCTCCTCCCTCAGATCCAGGAGTCCAGACCCCCAGCCTCTCCTCCCTCAGACCCAGGAGTCTAGACCCCAGCCCCCTCCTCCTTCAGACCTGGGAGTCCTGGCTCCTGACTCCCACGGAATGCCTATTTGAGGATAGTTTTCTCCATTTGCACATGAAGAAAGGGCCTGGTCTCTGGTCAGATCTGCATTTTGTCCCCTAGCCCAGGGCTACGGTGACCTTGGGTTAGTGGCCTCTGCACTCTGAGCCTCGGTCTTCTGTGCCAGTGGGCACCAATCCCAGCCCTAGCTGCCTATCAGAGTTATAGGGTCTGCTCCTCTCTGCAGACCCCAACCCAGGCAGGGCCAAGTGCAGAAAGTACTTGTGGTATGAACGTGACAAGAAGCCAGAATGACAGCTGTTGCAGACAGCGGAGCAGGACCGACCCTGGGCCTCTCCCTGCAGCTCCTGGGAGAGCACACCCACTGGCCAGCCCGCCCTCCCCTCTCGGGCTCAGGCAGTTCCAAGGCCTTCGGCACTCCTCCCTCAACCTCCAGGCCACCTCCAGCTGCCAAACTGGCCCTTCAGGTTCAGCTCCGGCTGCCCCTCCTCCTCCAGGAAGCCTGCCCTGACCTCTTAGCAGCCTCCTCTGGGCTTCCGCAGGGCCCTTTGCATCCCATCACAGCAGATCCGGAAAGAAAGGCCACCATCTCTGCCGTGGCGAATACTCAACCTACCATCTCCTCTTTGGCCGGGACGGCACCGAGAGCTGTCCATGACCTCATTTAATACTCCCAATGTTGCCATCCCACATTCCAGGTGGGGGCCTGGGGCACAGAGAGGTTAAGCGGTTTACCTAGGGTCACACAGCTAGAAAGGGCAGAGTCACGAGGTGGCCGCAGGACGCAGGGTCGGAGTTGCATGGCCTGGGTTCCAGCTTCCCCACCACGGACGAGCCGTGTGATTGCGACAAATTCCTCAATGTGTATGTGTCTCCTCCTCGCATGTAGAAGGGGGCTGATGGAACCCGTTTCACAGGATGTTGTGAGGATGAGACGTACATACACGTACACACACACACACACACACTGTGCTCAGAAGACGGAAGCACCCCTGCATAGGGATTAAGTCAGGACCTGAACCCACACCCACCTGGGCTCCCTGCCATCACCCCGCCCCACACGATGGTCTCTCGTTACCTCTGTTCTTTCATCCCCCCCCAGCCCGGGACAAAGGGGTGCTTTCTCTGGTTTCCGGCCTCACTCTGCAGAGCCTGTGGGCTCAACGCATTGAAGCAAACAGTGGAGCATAATGCATGCGGACGCAGATGTCTCTTCAGCTCTTACAGTGTGCGGCAAATAGAGCGCAGGGCCGAACACAGAGGAGTCTGTGTCCTCCTGAAGCTTACATTCTAACAGGGGAAACATAAAATAACCAAAATGATCAGGTAACACAGTATGTTAAAAGGTGGGGAACGATTTGGCGAAAAAGTAATTAGGGAGCAGAGACCATGAGGAACAGGAGGGTACGGGGGAATAAGCATTCCATGCAGAGGGCACAGCAAGTGCAAAGGCCCTGAGGCAGGGCTGGCTCTCAGTGTTCAAGGAGCAGCAAGGACGCAGTGTGCTGGAAGGGAGGGATGGAGGCCCAGGAGGTCAGGCCTTGCAGAGAAACGGGGGGCCCCTGAGGGAACAGGAGCAAGGAGTGGTGTGAGCTGAGCTAGGTTTCTTCGGGCTCCCTGCATTGACAGGAGACCGAGGGGAAGAAGGGAGCAGGGGCCAGGTGGGAGGCTCTCTAAGTTCAGGTGTGAGCCTGGAGGACGCCAGGAATGATCCCCAGGTGGGGATCCTTGATAAAGTGAAAGGCTAAAAGGGGGCATGTCCGCCCGTCCTGCTCTCCCAGCTCTGTTCTCACCCACTCCCTGCAAGTGTAGGGCCCATGTGGGACTCTGTTTCTTCATCTGTGAAGTGGAGACCCCCAACCTCACCTCACAGGATTTGGGGAAGAAATGGCGTGGATAACGTGGTCGGCAAGGACCGTGGCACTGAGGAAGTTCTGGAAAGCAAATTTCAACCTGAGGAGCTCGTTAGCGTTTGAGAAGTACTTGGAGCCAGGTGGGGCACTGAGTCTTAGTTGCCATGATTAGAGGGGTTCCTGCAGGGGTGCGGGGGGCTAGTTTCCAGAAGAAGAGGCAGGAACCATGGACAGGAGGTGCGCATCGGGCCTGGACAGACAGCGGTCCCGGAGACAGAAAGGCAGCCCCGGGTTCAAATGCCACCCTCCCACACTGACGACCCCCTCTCGAACTGCAAACAGGTGCGACTCAAACCTCTGACCTCCCAGAGGTATAAGGGCAAGTGGAAGAGGCTTTCTGAGACGGAGCTTCTGCGTCTCTGGCCGAGCGTGACACCCAAGGGCTTGCTGTCCTTGAGCTAGTGTTATGACAGAGACCGTCACAGCTCCTGGCTCCCCACAGGCCGTTCCAGTCCCCCCCCCCACCCCAACCCGGCTGTCTGTGCCAGCCCCGCCCAGGGGCCAGGGCGGTGGGGCTGTGCCCGGTGAGTGCGCTGGTATGCGGAGGCGGGCGGGCCTGGCGGGGAGCAGGAAGGACGGGGCAGGCATTTGGAACCCTGGAACAGCAGAGAGCAGGGCCTCTCCAGTGGCAGGTGAGGAGGGGGCCCCCGCCAGGAGGGGCTAGAGGTCGGGACTCCTGGGGAGCAGGAGCAGGGGGCTAGGACACCTGGGTCCACATACCAGGAAGGCTGGTGGACCTAAATCCCTGAGTCCTGAGGAGGTGAGGGCCGGGAGATGGACCCGACAGCCTGAGGTCACAGTGGCTTAGGAACTGGCTGGATGGCTCTTTGAGGGGACTTGGAGACAAGACCCTTTGGTTCTTAGGGTCCAGAAGCTCTGAGCTGGAACTCCTGGGCCCCTGAGATTAGGCTAGAGACAGGATCCCTGGAAAGAGGAAGCAAAATGGGGTGCACATAGATTAGGGAGCCAAATGCATGGATCCCTGAGAGATTTGGGGGGCAGAGTACAAAGTGTGGAGGAGGAAGGGCTGGGGGCCTGGACTCCTGGGCCTGAGGGAGGAGGGGCTGGGGGTTCTGGACTCCCAGGTCTGAGGGAGGGGAAACTGGGGGTTCTGGACTCCCGGGCCTGAGGGAGGAGGGGCTGGGGGAAAAAATCCTTGGTACAGTTGGCCAGGCCAAGCCCTCACTCTCTGCTGGTTCCCAGGGCACCTCTAGGTGGCAGGAGCTCCCCGTTCTCAGCATGAGCACCACCACAGGGTAAGTGGTTCTACCCCTGGGCTGCCCAGCCCCTTTTGCCACCCTCTTCCCCGCACCCCCAGGGGGCATTCGCAGCATTCCCGGTGTGGACACTGAGAAGGAGGCCTGTGCTCCCCCTTCCCTGCCCAGCTAACACTCAGCAGCGGGGACCCTGGCCACCGAGCCTGAGTCTGAGTGTGAGCTCCTCTGGGAAACAGAGCTTGACAGGATAATGAAGGTACAAGATTAGCAGACTCTGACCGAGAGCAGGTTCTCTGCTCCTGGGAGCCACTGCTGCTGTGGTTAGCGTGTTGTTAAATATTGATGCTTTGCAGACAAATCTGGGCGTTGTTGTTTGTTTTCATTGTTTTTTTTTTTAAGACTTATTAATTTCAGAGAGAAATAGCATGGGGGGAGGGGCAGAAGAGAGAGTGTCTTCAGCAGACTCCACACTGAGCGGGGAGCCCCATGTGGGGCTCGATCTCGTGACCCTGTGATCATGACTGGTGCCAAAACCAAAAGTCCAATGCTTAACCACCCAGGAGCCCCTGGGCTGTTTCTAATAAAGTTCAAGTCTCCTGGAGTGAGCAGTGAGAAGAACAAAGAGAGGCCCATGGGAATAGCTGTATGGGAGATATAAGGTAGTGAGTTCTCCAGCACAGAGGTAACAAAATTGTGCAGAGATCTGACAGGTAGCAGGATAGGGAGCAGAGGTTTGACTGAAAGTGTGTGTTTGTCGTCCCTCATCCCTGATCCCACCCGAGCTCTGAGTCTCTGTCATATCTGCGGAATTCTTCTTGGAGAAGGTGACCTAGAAGGGCAGGCCAGAGCAGGAGACAGAGAAGTATTCGGCTGGGAAGAGCCAGGCCCATGGGAGTAGGGGGGAAGATAAGTATCTGTCTACCCCAAATGTTAATGCTGTTGTAAACCCCCGCCTTTATTGAGCATCTGCTGTTTGCTACCCTTTGTATCATGGCACTGAAAGTTATTGAGGCTTTGAACCCTCCCAACTTTCCGTGTGTCCACCAAGCGCTCTACCAGACGGCAGCTAACAGGTTACTAACACCTATCTCACAGAAAGGGAAACTGAGGCAGGAGAGATTAGGTCTCCTGTCCAGGGTCTTATGGCAAGGCAGTATGGACAGGGGAGCCCAAGCCAGTTCTTTGCGACAGCTGAGACCACCCTCTCCACCACCACCTGCTACCACACTGCCTTACCAGTGTGAACGTCCAGCTCTGGCCCTGCCCCCCCGCTCAGAACCCTCCATGGTTGCCCACTGCCCTCACAGAGAAGTCTTTGCTGCTCTGCTTGGCATTCAAAACCCCCATGCTCTCCCAATTCCCATGGGCCCTCTCACTCTTTTTTTCCTTAACCAGCCCAGAAGCTGCCCCCAAACCAAGTGCCAAGTCAATCTATGGTGAGTTTGGAAACAAGAAACCCCCAGGCTGAAAGCAGGTCTGAGGGAGGAGGGGTTGGGGGCCTGGACTGCTGGGTCTGAGGGAGGAGGCACTGAGTTGTCTGGGTTCATTCTCCTCTCCCCCACAGAGCAGAGGAAGCGGTACTCCACTGTGGTTATGGCTGACGTTTCCCAGTATCTAGTCAATGTGAGTTTGGCGTCTGCATCGCCCCAGGGAGGCTTGTGGGAGGAAAGGCAGGCAGGCCTGGGAAGATGGCGGTGTTGAAAGCAGAAGGAAGCCGGGAAACTGAGTTTGCTCATTTGCAAGATGGGCTGTTCCTGCCCCCCCCCCCACCTCAGAAGTGGGCGTTCGGCAGAGGAAGTCCCTTCCACTTGAGTCTGTGCTGGACAGTCAGGCCATGGGGACAAACGTTAGGTACACCTGTGTGAGGACGGCTCAGACCAAGTGTGCCGGGTGCTCTACCGGAGGCAGAGGAGCTTAGAGGGGACTAGACAGAACCAGTGCCTTCAAGGAGCCTCCGGTGTGCGGGGAGGCTGGACTCCGGTGCTGGTGGCTCAGATGAAAGCAAAACTCAGGGCCCTGGGAGGAGGGGCCCCATCGGTGGAGCCCGAGATGGGGAAGGCTTTCAGGAATGGTGTTTAGTCTCAGGAGGGAAGGCTGATAGGAGCCCCCCACCCCGGCGTCCTCCTGGGACTCCCTGCTTTCTCTGCACCCGTGCCAGCACCTGGTGACGTTCTGCCTGGGTGAGGAGGATGGCGTGCACACCGTGGAGGACGCCTCGCGGAAGCTGACTGTCATGGACAGCCAGGGCCGCATCTGGGCCCAAGAGATGCTGCTGCGCGTGTCTCCAGACCATGTCACGCTGCTTGACCCCATCTCCAAGGTGCCAGGGGACACGTGGGTAGCAGAAGTGGCTGGCCCGAGCGGGGGTAGGCCCAGAGACTTGACCCCAGGAACTTCTAAGTATGAATCCTGTCCCTTGCATGTCCTTCCTCCGGGAACGTTGGGAGGTCTCTGCTCCTCTTTTGAGCATCCTTAGTTCCTCTATTAAACTGGGGTGCTATCTGGAAACCCCCAGCACAGAGGGGCCACCATCGGGAACCCCCCAACCCCATGCGGCTGCCTGGGCGGTGTCGCTGTACCCGCAGGCACTGCTGTCCCCATTGAGTCCCCACGGCTCTGGGCCTCAGTTTACCCGCCGTCCCGGCCCGCAGGAGGAGCTGGAGTTGTACCCGCTGGGTGCCATCGTGCGCTGTGACACGGTGCTGCCGCCCGGCCGGAGCCGCTCGCTGCTGCTGCTCGTGTGCCAGGAGCCCGAGCGCACACACCCTGACGTGCACTTCTTCCAGGGCCTGCGTCTCGGGGTGAGCGGGCCGGGCCGGGCCGGGCCGGGTCGGGAGGAGCCAGGCCACTGGGACCGGGCAGGGACCCTGTGGATTCCGAGGGCGGGGCCTGGGGCGGGGCCAGTAGGGGGGCGGGGCCTGGAAAGAAGTTCTGGGAGGGAGGGGATTTTGAGGACCGCTGGACCCGCTCCCGGTAGAACGTGACGAAATGGAGCCGAGCGTCCGGGACAGAGCACGACAGCACGTGGGGGAGAGGGTCTGGGAGTGGCGGGACCTGGAGGCGGGTATGGTCTAGGGGCGAGGTAACAGCGGGACCGGCCTCCGGGCTTGGCGAGAGGCCTAGGGCCCAGGCAGAGGTGCAGAGCGGGCGAGTGTTCAGGGCGTGGGCGAGCGTGGGGTGCTGCGTGGGACAGCTGACTGGAGGGGGTCTGGCGCCCAGCCAGGGATCCCAACCTCTCGGCAGATGCCAGGGCACACGGTAGGCGGGGTGGGGACCTGGCCTGACAGCACGATTGGCAGGCGGAGCTGATCCGCGAGGACATCCAGGGGGCTCTGCAAGACTACCGGACCGGCCGCGGGGAGCGCAGGCCGGCGGCGCTCAGGTGAGGGTGCTGGGCTGGAAGCGGGGGGAGAAGAGAGGACAGGGTCTCTGGGAGGCCAGCTTCCCCTCCCCCGGCCTCGGTCCCCCCCCCCCCCCGCCCCCCCCCCCCCCCCGCCTCGGTTCTCTCTCCCCCCACCCGCCTCGGTTCTCTCTCCCCCCACCCGCCTCGGTTTCCCCCCTCCCCGTACCCCCTAGCCCCTCCCCCTACCCCCTCCCCCCCCCCCCCCCCCCGCCCCCCCCCCCCCCCCCCCCCGCCTCGGTCTTCCCCCTCCCCCACCCCATCTTCCCTCCCTCCCCCTCGGTCTCCCCCCTATGCCCCCCTTCGGCCTCCCCCCTCCGCTCTCTTCTCCCCCTATCCCCTCCCCGGTCTCCTCCTCCCCCTGGCCTTGGTCTCCCTCGGACAAATGAGCAGATCCCCCTAGCCTGGCACAGCACAAGTTTTGGAGTCAAAGCCTGGTTCGAGTCCCCCCGTCGCATCCAGACAAGTGTACCCGCTCTCCAAAACGACTTATTCTAATTCTGGTCCTCGGTTTCTCCTCCCTCCGGCTTCAGTTTGCCTCTGGAGAGGCGTCCCCCTTCCCCTTACCTCCGATTTCTCCCTGCCCCAGGTTTGGCTCAGCTGACCACAGTGTCTCAGTTCTAGGCCCGACTTCGTCCCCTGCCCTATCCCCCCTCCATGGACCCAAGCTGCTTCCCCTTGTCCCTCCGCAGGGCCACGCAAGAGGAGCTGCAGCGCCGCCCCTCTCCAGTGGCCGAGACCCCTCCCCTGCAGCGCCGCCCGTCCGTCCGAGCCGTCATCAGCACCGCGAGCGCCGGCCGGGGGCGCTCCCAGGCGGAGCCCATCCCCGAAGCGGAAGAGTCGCAGAGGCCCGGCCCGGCCGGGACCGCGGGCAGCTCTGACCCGGCCTCCCCGGATCTGGGCCCCCGCGGTCCGGAGCTGGCCAGTCTGCAGGCGGAGCGGGACGTGGTGAGTGGGGTGGGCCGGGGGCCTGGAGGCGGGACCCGCTGTGGGGACTGAGTCCCAGCTCCTAGGAGTGGGGCTTTGTTGGGGGGCGGTGGGCGTGTCAGACTCCCGGGGGAGTGGCGACGGTGACTGGAATATGGGGACAGGGCCTGGCAGCAGAGGGCGTGACCCGGCCCGGGAAGATGTCCAGGCTCTGGGCCTGATGGCTTTGGGGTGATGAGCGGCCAGGACTCCACATCCCTGAGTACCCCGTGTCTCCGGCTCTGTCCCCCAGGACATCCTGAACCATGTGTTCGACGACGTGGAGAGTTTCGTGTCGAGGCTGCAGAAGTCTGCGGAGGCTGCCCGCGTGTTGGAGCACCGGGAGCGCGGCCGCCGGACGCGGCGCCGGGCGGCTGGGGGTGAGGGGCGCCCCCAAGCGGGATCCTGAGCCTCGGGTCACTCCCAAACCTCTTCCCTCGCCCTAGGGTCTCCCCTCGCACCCCCCCGGCCGGGGTGACTCCCCTTGCCTGGGGATCTCTGACCGGTGCTCTCTCTGTGTCCCCGCACCTGCCTCCCCTCCCCGAAGAGGGTCTCCTGACGCTGCGGGCCAAGCCCCCCTCCCGGGCCGAGTACACCGACGTGCTTCAGAAAATCAAGTACGCCTTCAGCCTGCTGGTGAGCGCGCGTGCGCCCCCGCCGTGGCGGGGCAGGGGGATGGCGAACCCACCCTCGCGAGCGCTAACCCCGGCACCGCCCGCGCCCCGCAGGCCCGGCTGCGCGGCAACATCGCCAACCCCTCGTCCTCAGAGCTGCTGCACTTCCTGTTCGGGCCGCTGCAACTGGTGAGAGCCGCGGCCTGCGGGCCCCCTGCGGCGGGAGGAAGGGGCGCGACTTTGGGTGGGGATGGGAGTGGAGTGAGCCGCGCACTCCTGCACCCCGGGCAGGTCGTGGACACGTCGGGCGGCCCCCGATTCGCAAGTGAAGTGCGGCGGCCGCACCTGACGTCCGAGGCCGTGGCACTGTTGCGGGACCACCTCACCCCACGTGAGAATGCGCTCTGGACATCCCTGGGGGACTCGTGGACCCGCCCCGGGTGAGGCGGGGGTGGGGGGCTGGGAGGCGGGGAAGGGTTGCCGCGGGGCTCGGCTGGCGCGTAGGACCGAGGCTGCTGCAGAAGCTGGGACAAATGGCGGGAGCCCACGGGGTGGGAGGGGCAGACAATCGTGCGGGGCAGGGGTCGAAGCATGAACCCCAGCTCCAATCGCAACGGGAAAGGCCGGCCTCCGTGGAGAAGGGTGGGACCTGTAGGTTTGGGAAAGGGATGCCGTCTGCGCTGGGAGACAGCGAGTCTGGGGGGGCAGGGGTGAGAGTAGAGCCGGACTGAGGGGAGGGGGTGGGACGTGTGCAGAATCGGGGAGATTCAGAGGCCCACCGCGGCATCCAAGCGAAATCGGTGTATTTACCAGCACAGTCGAAGTGGGGTGGGGTGGTTGGAGCTCAGGTGTAGGGCCGAGAGGTTGGAGGAGCGGCGCTCGGGCCGGGGTGCAGGCTGGGGAAAACCTGAGGTTAATCATAGGGCTCGGGCCCAGACTAGGGTCCCTGAGCCTTCAGCCCCATGGCCGCAGGTTGGAGCTGCCCCCAGAGGAGGGAACCCCATACAGCCCTGAGTTCTCCAGCGGCTGGGAGCCCCCGGCGACCGACCCGCATGGCCGCACCTGGGAGGACCCAGTGGAGAAACAGCTGCAGCACGAGCGGCAGCGCCAGCAGGTAAGGCTCCCTGGAGAGGCACGCACTCCCCCCAGGGGCGCAGTGGGGCTGGGTAAGTTAGTATGGCCCTGCCTGAGCTGCCGCTCTCCTCTCCTCTCTCCCGCAGCAAAGTGCGCCCCAGGTCGCTGTCAATGGGTAAGCGTCTGGCCACCCCCCCCCCCAAGGCGAAACAGGTGGGGTCGAGGAGGGGTGCATGCTGGGGGTTCCAGGCACTAACTCCACTCCTCTTTTGTCTTTCCTTCCATCTCTCTGGCTTATCACAGGTGGGTGAGGTGGTGAGGAGGGAAGACCAGGGCTGGGAGAGGGGGGAAAAGGGAGGGAGGGGGCAGGGCCCAGACTAAGGGGTCCAAGGGAAGAGGCTGGGATTGCAGAGTCTGAGGGAGGAGGGGGCTGGGAGTGGGTCAAGTCTCAGAGGCTGGGAGATGGCAGTTTGGTTTCCCACAGGCAGGGAAGCTCCCTGTCTGGGTCTCTAAGAAGACAGCACCCCAGGTGTCAGAGGGAAGAGACTGGGGGATTGGGCATTTGAGTTTTGAAGAGCTCAAGTCTGGTGCATGGGACCTTGGAGAGCCAGAGAAGACCTGGGCCTCCAAGAGTCATGGGGCACGTTTCTGGGGAAGTTAGGAAGTGGTAGTATTTCTAGGCCCCTGAAAGAGGCAGCCATGGGGAGGCCAGACCCACACTTTAGGCCTGTGGAAAGCAGCTGTCTCCGTTCCTGCCGAGTGTCAGGCGGAGAGCCTGCAAAGGTTAGAAGGTTGGGGAAATTAATGTCTGAGACCTGGACTCCCAATCTCTGGGGGAAGAAAGAGCTGGGGGTCTGAGTCCATGACTCCAAAAAGCAGTGGGGGCAAGAAGGGGCATGGAGAAGCCAGGACTCTAGGGCCCTTGAGCAAGTTGAGGATGGATGCGAGGGAAGCTTCGTGGGATGACGACCAGCGGAGCTGCAGGAGCGCAAGGGGGGTCTGGTGGGGGCCCGGCAGGGTCTCAGCAAGGACAGCGCGCTGGGAGCTGCCAGCCCCACACAGGGGGCGCCGGCCCTGAAGACCCCCCCTCTCCTTTGCACAGGTAGGCCTGATCCGGGCCGGGGTCCCTATTCCTGGGGGATCAGAGCCAACATCTTGTCCCGCCCCCGCCAGCTGCCCGGTCTCGCAGAACTTCACCCATTCCCTGTGCTTCGGAATCTTGGGCTTGACACCCCCAGCTTTTTTTTTTTTTTAAGATTTTATTTATTTATTTGACAGAGAGCGAGCGCACAAGCAGGAAGAGTGGTAGGGAGAGGGAGAAGCGGGCTCCTTGCTGAGCAGGGAGCCCCATGCGGATCTGGATCCGAGGACCCTGGGACCATGACCTGAGCTAAACAGATGCTTAGCCGACTAAGCCACCCAGACACCCCACACCCCCAGCTTTTGACTTCCCTTCTCTGAGCCTCCAGTTCAGAGAAAACGAGAATAACAATCTCTTCTTGGGGGAGTTAGAAATCTAGGAGGTACTATAGGCAAGCCGGTCAGAGCTGCCCCGGTAGCTCAGGCTCACCCCCAGCGGCCCGCACCGTGGGCCAGAATTACTCAGGACACGGACTCTGGGGCCAGCCTGCCTGGGTCTCCCTCAGTCTGGCCAATGCCTCTTTCTTGCTCTGTGACTTGACACCATCGTGCCTCTTTCTCTCTGTTCTTCCACTTCCTCATCTGTAAAATAGAAAATAATAGGGTCGGGAGTGGAGGAGGAAAGGGTGGGAGTGGAGCGGGGAGTCCAAGGTCAGGGTTTCAGCAGGGGCTGGGTCAAAAACCAGATCAGCCAATACACGCGAAGTCTTTGACCAGGGCTGGCACCGAGTTTGCTCTAGAAGTCAACGAACGGTAACCACTGTGTTGTAACTGTGGGTCCTCCTAAGCCTGAACCCAGTGCACTGTAGGTGCTCAATAAAGAGCAGCTGTTTCTAGCCGTGTGCTGGGGAGCAAGTGATTTTCTCTGAGCCTTACTGTTCTCATCTGTCGGATGGAGGTGATGTTAGTACTCCTATCATGTGCTTTCAAGCTGGGAGCCAGGTACAGAAGGAGCAAAATGCATTCAAGATGTCGTTCTCGTTTCAAGTCTCTATTAACAGTATTAACCTGGCCCCTGCCCTACCCCTGCTTGGCTCTAACCCCAGCTCACACCGGTACCCTACTGCCCGAGCAGCGGGACTGGCTACTTCCTTATCCCCAACCCTCCTGCTCCACAGTCACCAAGACCCAGAGCCGGAGGCTGAGCCGCAGCCGGAGCCGGACGGGAAGTGGGTGCTGTGTAATTATGACTTCCAGGCCCGCAACAGCAGCGAGCTGTCGGTCAAGCAGCAGGACGTGCTGGAGGTGAGGGGGTGGAGGCCCGGGGGACTGCAGGGGCCCAGCCCTAGCTGCAGACCCAGGCTCTGAGCCCTCCTCTCCTACCTCCCTCAGGTCCTGGATGACAGGCGCAAGTGGTGGAAGGTTCGGGACCAGCAAGGGCAGGAAGGATACGTGCCCTATAATATCCTGACACCCCACCAGCGCCCCCGGGGAAGCTGCAGCCACAGCCCTTCCAGCAGCGTGGTGAGCCAGGGCAGACTCCCGGGGCTTAAGGGAAGGAGGGATGTGAGGATCAGGTGCCAAGGGCACTGGCGGGGAGTGGGGGGGCTCAGAAATTGACCTCTAGAAGGTGGAGGGGCTGGGACTCAGTGCTCTAACCCCCTCTCTAGGAGGCTACCACTCCCCATCACGCACCAGTGCCGGCCCCAGCTCCTACCCCATCTCGGCCCCACTGGGACAGTTGTGATAACCTCAACTTGGACCCCAGAGAGAAGGGTGAGTGATGGGGGCACCCCTTCCAGGGATCCGTCCTTGTCCTCGCTTTCCGGTCTGGGGAGCCAAGGCTCAAAAAGGAACCAGATTCCCAACCCATCCTGAGGACGGTGGAGATCTGTTCCCCTCAGGCCCCGGGACCCTTCGTCCTGAATCCACGCTCCCTCCCGGTTTTCCGCCTGCAGAGAAATTCTCCCAGATGCTGTGTGTCAACGAGGAGCTGCAGGCGCGCCTGGCCCAGGGCCGCTCCGGCCCCAGCCGCGCAGCCCCGGGTCCGCGCGCCCTGGAGCCCCAGCTCAGCCCACACTCGGACACCGCGGAGGTCCGCGCCTGGCTGCAGGCCAAGGGATTTAGCGCCGGGTAAGTGCCTGCGGCCGGCTGGGGACCCTGAGATGGGCTGTGTCTGGGTGCGGGACTGGCCCGGCTGTCCGGGCTTTAATGGGCGTGGCC
This sequence comes from Lontra canadensis, assembly GCF_010015895.1. Lineage (NCBI taxonomy): Eukaryota > Metazoa > Chordata > Mammalia > Carnivora > Mustelidae > Lontra > Lontra canadensis. The sequence continues at coordinate 1,055,409 of NW_022631200.1, read as the reverse complement.
AGGGAGCTCCTGCCTCGGTGGAGAGCCGGGCGCACGCGGCCGCCGCCTCGGGAGGTGCAGGGACGGAGCGGGGGAGGGATGCTGGCGCAAGAACGCCGTTGTGATTGGACAGCCGCTCGGCAGCAGGGACGTGATTGGGGGGCTGAGGAGCTGAAGCGGGGATGGACGAGGAGGCGGGGGCTGACCGCTCCCCCTCGGCTCCGCTCAGGACCGTGGAGGCGCTGGGCGTGCTGACGGGCGCGCAGCTCTTCTCGCTGCAGAAGGAGGAGCTGCGGGCCGTGAGCCCGGAGGAGGGAGCCCGCGTGTACAGCCAGGTCACCGTGCAGCGCGCGCTGCTGGAGGTGAGCCGCTGCCGTCCCCGGCCGGGTCCTGGGTGGGCGCCCAGGGCTGGGAGGCCAGGCTTCTGCTTTCCACCCCGCCCTCCAGGACAAAGAGGAAGTGTCAGAGCTGGAGGCGGTGATGGAGAAGCAGAAGAAGAAGGTGGAAGGCAACCTGGAAACAGAGGTTATCTGACCATCCCCGGCTGCTCTGCTCGAAGTTTCAAGGCAGCCCCGTGGGAGAACGGACTCTGCAGACTACCCCCACCCACGGAAGACGACCCCTGGCGAAGGCTCCAGACCTGTTCCGCCTCTGGTCTTCCCCTGACCCGGTGGAGTCTCCTGAGTGAGCGGACTGGCCAGGAGTGGGGGGAAACGGGCCACACTCGGGTGCCCTGCGCACGGTGAGACGCCACCCAGACCATAAACAGCGTCCTCTTCCCAGGCATTGTCAACTGCTTCCCTTCTCTACGCGGCCACCAGGGGGCCCAGCAACCTGCCCCTCGCCCCAGGTCCCCCTCCCTACCTTTTCTGGTTTCTCTCTCAGGCTTCCTCTTCCCCTGCCGGCCAGTCCTCTACTCCAGAGAGAGCTCTGAACACCCAGTCTCCTTCCCTGGCTCCCCAAGGCCACCTTAGCCCCAGCACCTCATGTTTAAGGCCTTGAGAGGTTTGGTCCCTACCCCACCTCATCCCCTCCCCCTGCCCCCTGCACTCTGGCCCTGCCCTCCTCAAACACCCCCAGGACCCCTCAGCCACTGGGCTCAGACGTGCTCTCTGCAGCCTGGTGAGCGGCTCAGCCTCCCTGCTGCAGCTCAAACACCCACTTCAGAGAAGCCTGTCCTCTCCCAGCGCCCTCTTCCCTCCATCCCCACCAACTGCTGGGGGCCCAGCCACAAAGGAGGCCTGACTCCTGCATGTGCCACAGGCTTCCTGGCCACTGTTCTCCTGTGAGGTGACAACTGTCAGGGACAGCCAGCTCCTTTTCCCATGGTCCAGACCGTGAGCACCGCTGGTTTAGGACAGGTTTTCTCTGGATCCCATCCTCATTCAGACTGGATGCCCCTCTAGCTTTAGGAAGACAGCCCTTTCCTCCTCGACCTGTGATCACTTCCGTGTCCCCAAGATGCCCACTGCCATGCCTCCCCCCCAACCCCACCTAGTTCCTGTGAGCTTCTACCTAAGACCCCCAGGCTGCCCTCCAAGATCAGACGAGCTCAGACCCAGCCCTGGGCACGCAGGAGTTCTGATTCTGTTGCCCTCTGTTGCCCTCCCCCCATAACCCACCAGATAAAATCCAAGATCCAGGGTTGGAGCAAAGCAGACCCACGCCCTATCCTATCACAATCTGCCTGTGAGGACCTGCAGGCTGTTGTCCCCTCCACTATTCCCAGAGTTTCACGGTCTCTCACCATCTCCAGCCACCCCCACTTCTTGCTGAGATCATAGCAGCTGGGCTCCCCCTTTCTGTCCCTGTCATCCCCCAGGCTATTGTCAATGCAGCAGCCAAAGGGACCTGTTAAAGCCTAGGTCCCACCTCACCGGGGCCATCCCGACATAGCTGGCCGTCGCCTCCAACCTCATCCCTCCTGTCTCTCTCCGGCCACACAGGCTGCTTCCTTCATCTCCACATTTCAGGTACACCGCTGCCCTACAGACTCCGTCCCTGCTGTTCCCTGACACCGGAAAGTATCTGCCCCGCCAGCTTTCCAGAGGGCTGACCCAGAGCGGCCGGTCCGGTCCACAATCCTGTGGGCACACAGACGCCCCTGCCCCCCCACGACCCCCTCCTCTCCTCACACATCAGGTCTTTCCCATTCCCTCACTACCACAGCACCAGGAGGTAGGACGGGGTCTGGAAAGGAGAACATGACCAGGAATGAAAGAACGCCCCGGCCTCGTGCCCACCCCAGTCACCTGGGACCGTGCCGGACAAAGAGCTCCTACTATCCCATTCGAATAGCCAGAAAGGCCCAAATCCTCGGGTTTCTAAGATCAGTGCTACATTCACTGGCTGGCTCACAGTCGTTGCGGGGGCACTGGTGAGCCCAGGCCTCTGGGCCGGCTGCACGTTCTCGCCTGCGGCTACCATGGCGGCCCTGGTTCAGGGCCGTGGCACGAGGTGGCCCCCTCCCCGCAATCCCTTCCCATGCACCCCCGGCACCCCACCCCCGCACTCCAGAGGTCTGGCCAGGGACACGCACAAAGGCACAGGGAAGCCCTACCCCCCCCCCCCCCCCACCCCAGGGACACAGTCACAGGGCGACAACTTCACGACTTTTATTTGTGGTGCCTGTGCTTTGTCTTGAAAATATCTTCTCCCCCTGCCCCTGACAGTGGGCGGGGAGGGGGCAGCAAAAAATAGAGACCTCCCTCCCTATTGCACAAGGACCCTATATACAGCCCCGCCTGGCCCGGGTGGGCGGGACTCTTGGCACTCTCTCGGATCCCTGTTCAGGAACGGGAGGGGTGACTGGGGTGGCATCACACGTGAGAGGGGCACCTCTGGTGGCCACTCTGGTCCTGGCTACTGGTCCTGGCACTTCCTGGTCCTCGGTTCCTCCCTGGTCCCACCTCCAGCCCCGAGCCCCCCTCAGCAACGTCCCCCTACCTGGCTCGGCCTGTCGCCTCCATCCTGGCCTCGGGGGCCCCCCTTGGCTCCTGGGGACTCTGTACTCCCCTCACAGTCTGGAGGCCCCGAAGGGAGGCTATGGCTTCTCAGAGACCCCCTGGGAGCCCTGTCACTCGTGCTCACACAGGGGAAGGGATGCGTGTGGCAGAAGCAGCTGGATAAATACGGGTACGGGGGAAGGTCCTTCTCCAGAGTCACTTAGAGAGTTTGCTGATGACGCGGATCAGGGCTGCGTTCTCATCCTTGAGCCTCTGGTTGTCAGCCCGGAGGTCGGACAGGGCCTGTGGGAGAGGAGGGGCGGAGAGTGGTCAGCCGGGGGCCCGGGCCAGTGGACCCCCTGCCCACGGTGCCCCCTTAGTACTCACCTTTAGCTCCTCCTCGAGCTCGGCTGCCTTTCTCTCCAGGGCCCTGCGCTCCTGGAACCAACGGGAGGCATGAGGCCCGGGGGCGGGGGAGGGCCAGCAGCCATTAAGGCTGGGAAGGGCAGACGTCAGAAGGCCAGGTTGGGTCAGTGTGGCCTTCTGCAGGCCCACAGTGGTTCATAAGGCTGAGGCCACACCGGACCCCGCTCCAGCAGCCCCTACTCACGAATCTCTCCAGCTCCAGGAGGGCTGGTCTCTCTGCAAAGCGCTCCTGCCTCTGGTGAGAACAGGAAAGACAAATGTCCAAACCACGAAGTCCAGGAGGGGGACAGCTGCCCAGGCTCTGGAGGGCCCCATCCCTCACCGCCCAGCCCGCCCCCAAGGATCCACCCCACCCCGAGCCCGTTCCCCCCTCGCTCTGTCGCTCGGGCTTCCCTGCCCAGCAGTGGGTGCTGAGCCGCACAGCACGCCTGGGAGCGCAGACCGCGGCCGCACCTGCGTGGCGCGTTCCAGCTCCACCTTGAGCTGTGCCAGGCGCAGCGTGGTCTCCGTCAGGGCCTCGCGAAGCCGCTCGTTCTCACTGCGCAGCTCCGAGTACAGCTGGGGGCCCGGGGGGAGGGACAGGGTCAGGCCCGCCAGCCCCTAGGCTGTGGGGTGGCGGTGCAGGGATGCGGCAGGCTGAGCCACAGATAGGGGCAACAGGGGCGGAGGCCGACTGGGGGGGGCGGTCTGCAAACCTTCCTGAAGCCTCCATCGGGCTCTTCCGAGGCTGGTTCGGGGTCCCGCTGCCTGCGAGGTGATGGGCCGCCCTCTGAAGTGCTGGGGCGGAGGCGGGCCGGGTGTCAGCGGGGCTCTCCACAGCCCTACAGACAGCCCCAACCCTTCCCGGCCAACCCTGTACCTGGAGTCTGGGCTGCGGTCGGCCGGCTCTGCCTCCTCCCCCTGTGGGCGGAGGTGGGGTTCAGCCCGATGCCGGGGAAGGGGCGGGGGAGTCTGGCCCACCACCCTCCCTCCAAGGCCCACCCGGGCCCCACCCCTCACCTCTGCAAGCCCCCTCCACTCCTTGCCGACTCTGCGATGCTCCCTGGCGGCCTGTGGCCCCTGCCCCTGCCCGTCAGGCGCCTCTGCTAGGGGGGCGGACAGAAATCAGCCCAGGAACCTTTGGAGGGGCCTCCCTTCCTGCAGGGTCAGGGCCCTTAGCCCAAGCCCCAGAAAGCACTGCAGCAGGAGAGCTGGAGGGCCAGAGAGCAGGACGACCACCTCCCAGAGACCAGACCTCACCTCTCGGGGCAGGGCCATCCGAGTTCTCCACCCCAGGGACTCGGGGTCGCCGAGATGGGTCCTGGAGGAGAGGGCCAGGGAGGTCAGAAGGCAAGGCCATCTTCCACCACCCCGTGCCTGCTCCCCGACCCCTCTCACCAGGCTCTGCAGGCAGGACTTCTCTGGCTCTGGGGCCCTCCCTGCTACCTTCTCCGCTTCCTTCAGATCAGTCAGAGTCACACCCTGGCAGAGCGGGGACAGTCAGGCATCTGCAAGCTGAGAGCCCAGCCCCTGCTCCCTCAGACCAGGAGTCCAGCCCCCAG
>NW_022631200.1:1008373-1045518 GCF_010015895.1 Lontra canadensis | reverse complement strand
CAGACTCCAGAACCCCACCCCCCCCGCCGCGACCCCCTCTCTCCCTGTACCCGAGCCCCCCCCCCCCTCCTCCCTCAGACCAGGAGTCCAGGCTCCCAGTCCCCTCCTCCCTCAGACCAGGAGTCCAGGCCCCCAGTCCCTCCTCCCTCAGACCAGGAGTCCAGGCTCCCAGCCCCTCCTCCCTCAGACCAGGAGTCCAGGCTCCCAGAACCTTCCTCCCTCAGCCCCGGGAGTCCAGACCCCCAGTCCCTCCTCCCTCAGACCCAGGAGTCCAGACCCCCAGTCCCCTCCTCCCTCAGACCCAGGAGTCCAGGCCCCAGCCCACACCCCCACCTGTGTGGACCTCCGAGACTGGCGCATGAGGCGAGAGCGAGCCTTCCGCTGGGATTCCGACTCCTCATCCCGCACAGGCATCTGGTAGGACCTGAATGAAAGGTCCCAACCTCAGGGAGGGTCCTTTGAGCCCTGTTCCCATCTCATGGCTGACACTCTTCAGGGAACTTCTAACTCACAGCCAACCCTGGGACAAACGCCCCCCCTAGGGAGCGCCTGCCGGAGGCGTGGGGACCCAGGCCCGGGCCATGCAGTTCTTCCCAGCAGGGAGAAAGGGGCTTCCCACCCGCTGCCTCTTCACCTCCGCCGGTCCCGGGAGTCGGCTGGGGGCGCTGTGGAGGCTGCAGGGACACTGGGCTTCACTGGGGATTCAGGCTCTGAAATCCTGGAGGGAGGAGAGCGGTTAGCCGAGGGAGGACGCCTGGAGATCCCAAACCTGTGTGAATTCAGGCATCTAGCAAATTTTACTCAAACTCGAGTTACGTGGCAGGTGCTGGAGATGCAGCGGTGAGAAGCCAAGTCCCTCTGCCCCCAAGAGTCCAACATTAAAAGATGCAGAACAAACACAAAGCGTAAAAACTCGATATGCCAGAAGGCTAAAGGACTCTGGAGCGAAAGAAAGGGCTGCAGAGCCAAGGCCCTGGGGCAGGAGCGCATCTGCATCAGGAAGGAAGGGGGCAGGAGGTACAGCCAGAGGCAACAGGAGGTCCTGTCACTGTGACCTCGAAAGATTAACAGTGAGCTTTACTTGAGGCACTGGAGGAAAACGGAGGCCCAGAGCAGTGGCGGGCAGAGACCTCAGAGAGCAAAGGGACTTGCTGAGGGTCATGCTGACGAGGGTGGACCTGCCTCCCACCCTGACAGCCCAGGCCCTAGGCTGCTACTCACAAGGCGGAGGGCTCCGGCAGCTTGCGGGAGGGCGTTGGCGTAATTCTGGCCAGACGGGGCTCCTTGGCCTGTGGAGAGAGGCCAAGATCGGAGTGGACATTCTCCTGACTAGGCAGGGCTCGGTCCCCCGGCCCTCGCCCCACTCACCTGAGCAGAGCTCCCTTCCAGCCGCGAGGAGGAAGCTGAGCGCTGCAGCCCAGCCCCAGGGGTGCCCTCGGCCCCCTGCCTGTCTGTGGGCCCCAGGGTCCCAGAGCTGCCGGTCTTCTGGAGGCCAAAGCGCCTGGAGAAGGGGGCCTCCTCTGGGGGCTGGGGAGGAGAAAGTTCGTTATGCAGAGGATCCTTCCCCAATTCTTCAAGTGTCACCCCAGAAGGACCACACAAACCACAACTCCCATCAGCCCGAGGCTGCCGCCAGAAAGCAGCAGACAGTGGTCGGGGGAACTCTGGACACTAATCTTCACCCTATGTACCTTGAGAGAGGGTTGCAGGGTTCATGGCATCCCTCCCCGCCCCTCCCAAGTTAGCATCACCCTCTAGGGCACCCAGACTCACCATGGGACCCTGAGGACCAGGGGGTGGCGGGGAAGACACTCCATTGAGAGCTCTGGATTCTGGAGAGGGTGGCCCTGTGGCACAGGAAAATGGAGATGCCAGCTGTCTCCCAGCCCCAGCTCCCCCTCCCTCAGACCAGGACTCTAGCCCCAGTACCCCCCTCAGACCCTAGAGTCCAGACCCCCAGCCCCTCCTCTCTCAGACCCAGGAGTCCAGGCCCACAACCCCCTCCTCCCTCAGACCCAGGAAGTCTGGACCCCAGCCTCTCCTCCCTCAGACCCAGGAGTCCAGACCCCCCAGCCCCCTCCTCCCTTAGACCTAGAAGTCAGGCCCACAACCCCCTTCTCCCTCAGACCCAGGAGTCCAGGTTCTAGCTCCCTTTTCCTAGATCCAGAAACCCAGACCCCGGCCCCCACCTGTGAGGCCTTCTTCTCCCTCATCCTCATCCTGTATTGGGGGCCCCCCTGCACCCCCAGGCCGGCGCTCTTTGGACAGATCTTGGAGGGAGATCTTCTCTCGGCTGCTCAGACGACACACAGAACTCCTGCTGGGAAGGGGAGGGTGTTGTGTCCAAGCCCCAGAAGACCCCAGCGCACCCACCCAGGCGCCCGCCTACTACCTTCGGTGTTTTCCACTGGAAGGCACCTGGGGCTCCTGGCTCCTGCTCTGGGAGGCCTCCTTCTGGTTCCGCAGCTGTGAGGGGAGAAAGTAGGCTGCTGGGAGGCCCCACAGCCCCCGCATCCAGGCCCAGCATGCAGTGCTCTGCTTGTCTGAGCTCGAGAATGCTCTAGACACGATGCGCTCCGCTCCAGGGGTGTGCGTGGAGGGTCTGTGGGCTCATCGGGGTGTTGTGCAGGTGGCTGTGTGGTGTCTGGGTCCCTCGAGCTCTCACAGCCACCTCTGGGCTCATCCCCAGAAAGGCTATTTCCTCCCAGGAAGCCCTGCTCGCCTAGGACACTGGCCTGGTCCTACGACCCAGGAGCCCCGTCTCTATGGCTCTCTGGGCACCGGCCTAGCCTCTGCACAATGGTTCCTCCCCTAGAACAGCCAGTCACCGCGCCTGCCGAACCCCCCGGCCCACAAGCCCCGCGTGCGGGAGCACTCCCTCCAGGCTGGAGGCACACACAGATCTGTGCTCCCCCTCACCGAGGGCTGACCCTGCCTCATTGACAAAGCCCACTGTGGCCCCTTCATCTTCATCCTCAGCCTCACGCCGCTCCTCCGCCTGGCAGTCAAGGCCCTTCGGCTGGGCCCCCAACACAGGGCCCCCCCTGCCTCACGATCCCCCAGCCTTGGCACATGCTGTTCCCCCAACCCGTGCACACGCCCACCAGGCCAGAACCACAGCTGGCCTTCCAACAGAGGGATGTGCGTCCATCTACCTGCCGCTCACAGGAAGCTCTGGGCTAGGGCCCGGCCCCTAGGAGAGGCCGCTGGCCACCCACACGGCTACCATCTGCCGAGCAAAGACCAAACGTTCTCATTCAGTAACGTACATGCCCCTCATAGAACTGCATAAACCCCACACAGCTCCTCATAAAGCTGCACACACCATTATCCCCATTTCAGAGGTGAGGAAACGGAGGCCCAGAGGGGTTCAGCGACCAGCCTGAGCTCACACAGCAAATCCATGGCCGAGCCAGGCTTCAGAGCCAAGACGCCACGCCATTCATCCCTTTACTCTGCATTATTCCAGCAACAATGCCGGCTCGGCCAGTCCCCTGAGCCTGGGACAGTTAATCCTCATCCTTATCCCAAGGTGTGACTGAGCCTGGGGCCCTGCCTCCACCCCAGACCCCATCCCCTCCCCCCGACTCCTCTTCCTGCCGGTCACCGCTGGGGCAGAGCAGGGGTGCCTCACTCAGCCGGCTGCAGAGACAGAGGGCACCGAGACTCACGTCCTCCTGCTTCCGGGCCAGCTCCTCCAACAGACTCAGCACCTCTTCATCCGCCAGGTCACAGGGACGCTGGCCCTGGTGGAGGGGGAGGAGGGCGGAGGTGAGGGGGGTCCTCCCCACAATCCCTCCCCCACCAGCCCCCAGCCCCACCCCCACCCCCAAGCCGCCTGGCCCTCACCGCGTGGGTCAGCGAGTCCATGCCCCCACCGTGCTCCGCCAGTAGGCGGCAGGCATCCTCCACACCCCAGTGGGCCGCCGCGTGCAGGGGGGTCCAGCCGTCCCCATCCCGGAGCTCCGGGTCATAGCCGGCCTGAAGGAGCAGCCTGGGGGCCAGGACGGCTGAGAGTCAAGGACCAAGATAGGGCTTCCACACCGAGGGCTGACACGTGGCTGGCGGCGCACGGCCCACGACAGCACTGACCCAGTCCCAGGCCTGTGACCGAGAGCCCATGTGTGGGGCTGCTCCACCGGCCAGCAGGCAGCCTCCAAAACACCGCTCCTGGCACCTGCAGGAGGGAGGCCGCCCTCTTGACCGTCGCCCCCCATCGTGGGACAGACAGCCCCAGAGCCGCTGAAAAGGCTGAGGCTCCAGAAGGAGCAGCCTCGGGGTGGTACTGCTCTAGGAACCGGCCTGCAGAGGGTGGCAGGTCCCAGCCACGGGGATACTGGCCACCAGGGACATTGGGCAGTGTCTGGAGATGCTGCTGGTTGTCCCAACCTGGGCGTGCGTGCCGGGGATGTTACCAGCACCCTAGAGCATGGAGGGCGGCCCCACAGCACAGGCTCATCTGGTCCAAACACCATGAGTGGGGAGGCTGAGGAAGCCTGGCTTCCGTGAGTCTGCGATCGTCGGCATCTCAAAGCACAGGACACGGGGAAGGCACGGTTACAGGCTCAGGGCCACCGCGCACACAGCTGGCACCAGGCGCCGAGTCCGTGGGAAAGAACCAGCGCACAGTAGGACGATGGGGGGGTGTTATTTCACAAGGAGTTCCGAATGAAAGCGCCGCGTACCCCGCTGACCTCAACATTCACCTTCCCAGAGCTCACTCTCCTTACCGCACTGGGCACCTGCTACTTCCCCGAGGACGCCCCTTCGGCCCTCTGTCCCGGGGCGGGGGAGGGGGTCCCAAGTGGTCAGTCATCAGCTGTCCCCAGGCCACAGCTCACACACTCACTCCCCCACTGCCCTGTTTATATCCTTCTAGGCCAGAGGTGGTCAACCAGGGATGGCGCTGGCCCCCTGGGAACACTGGGCAATGGCCACACAGGGCCGGTTGTCATGACCGTGGTGGGGGTGTTCCCAGCACCCCGGGAGGCTGCTCAACCTTGTACGATGAACCTGGAGTCAGCCAGCCCCAGGTCCCCAGTGTGGCGACCGGCAGCCCTCCACGCACGCAGGGCCCTCTGATGTGGCCTGCTTCCCTGGTCACCTGTCTGGGGGCCGCACGTGGGCCCAGACCTGGCCCGTTTGCCCGTGGGTCCCCAGCCCTAGAAGATGGCCTGGCACACAGCAGGTGCTCCGTGAGTCACCAAACAGCTGTCCGCCGCATGTCTCCACCCTGCCGTCCGTCTCCAAGGAGGAGACGGGCAGTTACGTGGTCCTACACGTGCAATGGGTCCAGCTGTAAACAGAGCCATTCTGAGGGGCAGTAACGAAATGAGACTCAGAGAATATGTCTGCATCCAAAGCATTTCAGAGAGCAAGGGTGCCCCAAATACGGCCTCTCCTCCTGCTCGGGACAGTGCCGACTCCCGGCTGGACACACTGTCGCCTGGCTGCAGAGCAGTGTCCCAGTCTCCCCAGTAGCTGTGAGTGGCCAGGTGAGTCACTGGGATGGGGTAATGCCAGGCAAACGCCAAGTGGTCTGACAAATGGGGTGTGAGCCTTAAGTGTGTGTGTCCCTTCTGGGTTGCTCTTCTAAAGGGAAATGGACACTTGCTCCTCTCCCCCTCTCTTCCTTCATGCTGTCTGGGATGCAGATGCTATGGCAGGAGGCGAAGCAGCCACCTGAGACTCAGAGGTGGAAAACACGGGCAGAAGAGGGAAGGGCTGAGCGTGTGCCCGGGCACGGCCATGTACAGTATCCCATCCCCCTTGCCAAAGGGACTAGCTCTGAGACAGGCAGGTGCCCACGGCGGCCCACGAGCAACAGAGCCGATCTTTTGCTGCAAGTATGGAGAACAAAGCATTCTACCCTCAGAGCAGGTGAGCCACCAGGACACGAGCCTGGAGCTACTAGGGGTCATCTTAAGTGCCTCCCTAGAAGACCTGCCTGAAATCCAACACGGAAGTGAGCAGCAGAGATGAGGGGTTCGTCTCTACTCCACTTTCAGACTAAAAATAAAGTACAAATCACAAAGAGAGAAGGGGAAGTTTGAGGATAAGAGCTGGAACCAACGACCCCGACAGAAAAGGGTGAGGCAGCCACGCGCAGACGAGGGCCAGCGGAGGACGGCAGCAAGGGAGCACGCACTGTAGAGTACACGCAGCGTGAACACATACGCGCCAGATAACCCGGCTTTGACATACAGAAATAAAGCCTGCTGGAGCCACGAGGGGAACAAGCAAAATCCACGAGCACAGTAGGAAAGTGTAGGGGATGCCTGGCTGCCTCGACTGTAGAGCACGCGACTCTTCATCTCGGGGTTGTAAATCTGAGCCCCACGCTGGATGTGGAGATTTAAAATCTTAAAAAAAAAAAAAAAAAATCTAAACGAATGTTTTTTAGTAACTGGCAGACTAGGCAGACAGAAAAAAATCACTAAGAACATAAAGGATTTCAACCGCACAGCTACAAAGCCGGCCTAACGGCCCACGTAGAACGCCGTACTTGACAGCGCGGCTCCTCTGCAGCCCACACCTACTGCTGCCTCAAGCAAACCTCAGAGGACTTCAGCAGTCTGCAGCCAGAGAGGACCCGCTGCCTGAGCACAGCGCAGTCGAGCCCAGAAAGGGGTAACGAAACACTGACCGGAAAATCCCACGCATCTGCACGAAATGGACCACACGCTTCCAGATAATCCGCGGGTCGTGGAGGAAAGACTACGAGCTGGAAAATGTTTTAAGCTGAATGACAACGAAGAGGCTGGACGCCAGCAGTTGTGGACACAGCCAAGGCTGTGTTTACAGGGAAATACTCAGCCTACACCCCAACTTACAAAGCCCACAGGGAAGCGGAGGGCGAGAAGGAACGGATGGGCCCAAGGCAAGGAGCGGGGAAAAGGGAGCACCCCGCCAGCCCAGCTCACCTCATCACTTCGATGTAGCCCTTGGCGGCGGCCACGTGCAGGGCAGAGGCCCCCGTGCGGGGGTGCCGGGCCTCCGGCATGGCGCCCCCGTTCAGCCAGCACCTGGTGTCGTGAAGCAGCAACTCCTCCTCCGCCCGTTTGGCCGCCTCCACATCCACACCTGGGAGGACGAGAAGGGGCAGCGGGTGGGACGCACACCTCGGGCTCCCGCAGGCACGGGGCCTCGGCCCTGACCTGTCCCTCTCCCTCTGTCCGCTCCGCTGGGACGCGAAGGACCTGGACTTCCCCACCGGGTCTCCAGGTCGCTGCTGGCGGGGGGAGAACAGGGATCGCAGGCCTCCTCCCGTTTCAACCGAAGTGCTACCTTTACCGGGATCTTTAAGTATAAAGCCTGGAGTTTACAGAGCGAACCTGCCGTCTGATGAAATGCGACTCTCCCCGGCACCGCCCGTAAAATGCTTAGCCCTGCACCCCCACGCGCTTTGTCCCGACCACTTCTGCCGCCTGTGAGCGGGGTGCGCCAAGCCCAGGGTCCGTGTCACCGAGGCAAGAGCTGCTTTCCTCCCCAGGAGCTGCTCCCGCTCGCAGCTGCGCTGTCACCTGGGACAAGCGGAGAGGCCAACAGGCTTCTCCGTCGCTCAGGTTCACCCTTTCCTCTGCTTTCACGGGAAAGCCGTCCCGCACTCACAGATGCGGAAGGCGACGGCCACTTCACACGTCAGTGGATTTGGGGTCAAAACAGGCAGCCTTGTCGAGGCTGGAACAGCGTCCGCCGCCCGTCCCCGAGATCTGCAGTGTGCGCGGTACAGCCCATCGAGAAAGGACTCGGATACCGTCCTTCCCTCTCCCAGGGAACGTTCCATCTCTCCCCCAAGTCCGTTGGCGTCTCTGCTTTTCCAGCTGGGGTTTCGCACGCTCTGCGAAGCGCTGCACGGAGCCGGGCCGTCCCGCTCCACAGCCACGGGCCACATGCAGCACCGCAGCTCTGGAACCACACCAGCCCGAGCTCGGAAGTGTCATGAACGTAAAGGACACGCTGGATTTTGGCAGGGGGCAGGGGAGAGCGTGCAACAACCCCTGAATAGATTTTTTTTTCTTTTTTTTGGAAAGAGTGAGGTGAGCGTGAGCCAGGTGGAGGGGCAGAGGGAAAGGGAGAGAAAAATATCTCAAGCCAGCTCCACGCCCAGCACGAGCCCATGGGGCCCGATCTCACCACCCCGAGATCGAGACCTGAGCTGACACCGAGACTTGGACACTTAACCGACTGAGCCCCCCAGGCGCCCCTGCAGTTTTCTTTATACTGATTAATGCTAACATGATAATGTCTCAGACATATGCCCTTAAAGAAAACATATTATTAAAATTAATTTTACCGGTTTCTTTTTACTTTTTTAACTGCACCTACTTAAAACATCTGTTCCGCCTGCAGCTCACGCTGGCTTTCTGCTAGACAGCACGGCAAAGAGCAGCCACGGCCCCACCACTTGGGTTTGAAACACTCAAATACGACAGAGAGACACCCTGTGGCCCCCGAGGTGGCCACCGCCGCGGTCGGGCTCCCGCACAGGCATCCGCTTTATCCTTCCTCCGCATCCTTGCAAACCTCCTGCTCTAAGAACCTGCGCCCGCAGCGGCAGAAAGCCGAGGCGACCTGGTGGCCCGGCTGCGCCACCTGCTGGCCCCTGGGCACTCGGGCCCGACCTCCTGTCCCAGCGCCTCAGGGTCTGGGCTTTGGTTCACAGGGACTCCGCTGTGGGCAGCCGCCCCAGGAATGTGTGGCCGGTGAGGGCCCACCGGCAAGCCCAGCCAGGGTGGGGCAGCCAGGTGAGTGCTGGGCGCTATGGGACAGTCCCCGGCCACAACTCCTTCAGGGGGAGTCCCCCGCAGCCCTCTGACAGGGCTGTGGGCCTTACCTGCCAGGGAACGGGCGGGGCGGGGCTGGGGGCTTGCTGACCTTCCTTCAACCTTCCGCATGTTCGTACACATCCCCCTGCAATTTTTTTGCTGAAATCTGCCTGTTCACTGATGGAGCTCCTGACTGGGGCTGGCAAACCTGTTTGCTGTTTCACTGGTTTTGTTGTGGCCATGGCAAGATAAAGGTAACATAAAATGGGCCGATTTTGCTACTTTAAACTGTGCAACTCAGTGGCATTTAGATTTACAATGTGCAACCATCCACCCCCCCCATTCCTTTTCCAGAACTTTCCCATCATCCCAAAAGGAAACCTCGTACCCGTGAAGCAGTCATTCCCTGTACCTCCCTCCCGCCAGCCCACAGATCTACTCCCTGTCACTAAAATTTGCCAAATGTGGAAGTCATCTGTGTTTATAAATAAAGCTTTATTGGAACACGGGCATGCCCACCAGTCACATATCGCCCCCTGCTGTGATGGGGGAAGCAGCCAAGGGGACAGTGGCAGCATGACAGGACCGCCCACGAAGTCTCAAATACTTCCTGTGTGGTTCCTCACAGAGAAAGCTTGCCGGCCCCACTCAGTCCGTGCATTCGTGGGTTACTCATTTATCCATTCTTGCTTTGGTGCAGGCCCCCACCTCTCATGCCTGCTAACAACTAGGCGAAGGTTCTTGTCCCAGGGTGGGAGGGCCAGTCAGGTGGCTTAGTGGACCTGCCAGATACTCCCCTCCTGCCCAGTCCTGTGGGCAAAGTGGCTGGAGAGTGCTGTCTGCGCAGGTCCCTGAGGCCTGCCCTGTGGCCAAGCCGGGGGCAGCATGTGCGGCATGGCGGGCCACTGCTGGCCTTGCAGCATCTACTCTCCTTCCTGTGTGACCTCCAACAAGACTGCGCCCATGGTAGGGCTCCATAACCTCCCATCCCTCCTGCCCCAGTGGCTGGCTCAGGGCTGGCTCAGACTGAGAGTGGCAGCTCAGACAACTGAGTAAGTCTAGTTCTGGTTCAGCCGGAGTATCAGGCTGAGCTGTGCGAATCCAAGCCTCGTACCCCACTGAGAGACTCTGTCTAAGAATGAGTTCAGTACAGTGACTGGTTTGACGTTGTACCCCTGGATCAACCCTTGCCTGAAGCCTGCAAAATTCCTGGACTTCAGTTACACTGCCCGTAAATTGTCTTTTTTTTTAAAACTGTGGTAAAAACACACACAAAAGTTACCATCTTAACCCCTTTTTAAACGTGCAGTTCAGTGGTATTAAGTATGTTCGCACTTTTACAACCACCAGAACACTCATCCAGAGAAACTGAAACCCAGTCCTCATTCAACAGCAACTCCCCATTTCCCCCTCTGCCAGCCCCTGGAACCCACTGTTCCTCTTTGTCTCCACAGACATGACTGCTTTAGTCCAGTTCCTCGGGTAAGCAGAACCAGCCGGTCTTTGTACTTTCTGCGTCTGACTTATCTCACTGAGCAGAACGTCCCTGCGGCTCATTCACGCTGTAGTGTGTCAGAATCTCTTGCCTTTTTGAGGCTGAACACTACCCACTCGTATGCACACACCGCACACTGCTTATCCGTCTGGCCGCCGAGGGACACTTGGCTGGGCACATCGCCAGGGGGCCCGCAGCCATACGGACGCCCCGTCGGCCCGAGCCAGGCTCCCACAGCGGCCACTGCCAAGAATCCCCCCACACACTACTTCCACACCGGAGCCACCTGGCCAAGGCCCGTGTGGGGTTCAAGGCTAAGGTCCACAACGACAAGCCAGACACACAGCGCGTGTCTCCTGGAGTGACGCGCTGAGGAAGTCCCTGCCCAAAACGCGGACCTGAATCTATGGGAGATGCCGCCGCCCGACGCGACCGAGGGACACGCCACGGACACGAGGCCACATGAGGAAGGCGAGGGGAGGACCGAGGGCAGGCGGGGTGCGGCCCCGTGAGGCTCCTGAACAGGAGGGGACCACAAGCAACAGCACAGCCTCAAGGTCCCAAGACCCAGAGAGGAGTAACAATGTGACATCCCGTGTCCTTGTTGGAGGAGACCCTGGCTCCCAGGGCAGGACGGGGTTACAGTCTGCAACGCGTTCTCGAGATGGCCGGGAGCAGAGAGGGAGGCAGCCGGGAAGGGAGAAAACGGGAACGGGGCTAGGGGGAGCTATTTACGTAGAGTGGAGGGGGGGAGGCCGGACGACTGCAGATGTGCCGAAACGTGACAAGCCGATCGGTCTCTAGCGCGTGATTCCATCTGCACGAGACACCCACGATGGGCACGCGCGCGGGCACCGGGGGCTGAGAGGCCTCCCGGGACCGGGGGCCGTGCGCTGAGGGTTCCTGTGGGGTGACTGTGGGGTGACTGAAGCCCCCAGAGCGGGTGGGTGACAGACGCAGCACGCTCGAGGCACCAGAGAACCCGTGGACGGCACACCTTCACAGAGAGCCGCCCGGGCCTCACACCTCGGCTCCAGAGAGCGGCCGAGCCCCGGCAAAGCTCAGTCAGGGTCGCGTGCGCACCCCGAGGCTGCCCCGGCCTTTCTCCAAGCTCAAAGCGTCTCAGAGCAAGAAGCCAAGGAGCGGAGGGAAGCTCGGTTCGGCCTCAGCTTTGCCCACTGCGCGCCCCCCCGCCCCCCCCCAAGCACAGCAGGGTGCCCACCTCCACCTCCACGGGGCCTCCACCTCCACGGGGCCGGCGGCCAACCTGCCCAAGCCCAGCCGGGGACCTGGGCGTCCCCTTCAGCGGCCCGGTGCCTGCCGCACAGCAGCCTCCCTGAAGCTGCCACGGACCCCCCAGCCGCCCAGGCCCTGTGCTCACAGCAGCGCCCAGACCAGTGCCCCCCACCCGTGTCCTCTCCTTCCAGACCCATCACGCCACAGCCTTCCCCACACACTGCTGCTCCGGGGGGGGAACACGTTCAGTCGTAAGCCCCTCTGAGAACTTGCTAGAAACAACACACATTCTCTCTAGAAATACGAACAAAGCCATATGCAGAGTTCTGGGGGGCCCTGGGCCCCACATTAAAGACCACCAAGGTGCACTGACCCTGTGCATGAGATGACCAATCCCCCAGACCCCTGCACTGAACCCACGAGCTGACAATCTCACCTTCCTCACCTACTCAAGCGGTGAGGTGACGACTGGGGTCACCACGCTGGGCTCTTATTCTGTGCCCGGCGGTGGTACAAGCGCCATAGACGATCAGCCACTCCATGTCCCAAGCAAGGCTGGGGACACACTCACACGCCCACTGCCCAGGAAAGGAAGCGGAAGCACAGAGAGTCCAACAATCCCGGGACGAGCAGAGGCTGGCCGCGGAGCCCCGGCTGTCCGCTCCCAGGGGCCCACCTCGGAAGGCAATCTCCGCCTTCAGCAGCCCCTCCATGGCGTCCGACTCGGCCAAGTCCAGGGGCAGGTCCCCGTCGCTGTTGACAGCGGCAATGTTGGCCCCGTGGCTCAGGAGGTACCTGGGGGCAGGGGCGGGGTGGGAAGGTCAGGGCTGAGGGGCTGAGCTCTGGGCCCCAGGGGATCCCACGTTCCCTCCCCTGCCTCACCTGGCGATGTCCAGATAGCCACAGGAGGCAGCCACGTGCAAGGGCGTCCAGCCCTCGTTGTCTGCCTGGTTCACCGTGGCCCCCTGCTCCACCAGGAAGCGCACCACCTCCAGGTTCTCATCGATGCAGGCCTGGGGCGCAAGGGGCACAGCTGTCAGTCCCTGCCTGGCCCACACACTGTGTGCCCAGCAAGGCAGGACACCCATAGGGGCCGCAAGACAGATCCAGGGGACAAGCAGTTGTGATACTCAAGGGAAAGACCCTGGTGTCGCTGGGACAGAGCCTGGAAGGCACCAGCCCGACCCCTGGAATGACCCAGCTCCCGATGACACCCCTGGCTTCCCAAAGTTAGGTCAGCTGGGCATCTGGAGCTCAGCGGGGACCATGACAGCAGGACACCCAAATCCCTGCGAGCACAAACTGGATAAAGAGAGACTTTCCTCCAGGTGCAGAAATCCCGAAAGATGCTTTGTCAGATACAATGTACCCCAGTCACCACCAACAGGACAGGGCTTCCGGTAATGGACCCCTCCTCCCTGACCCAGCAGTCCAGGCCCCCAGCCTCCTCTCTCAGAACCAGGAGTCCAGACCCCCAGCCCCTCCTCCCTCAGACAGGGGAGTCCAGGCCCACAGCCCCTCCTCCAGCAGACCCAGGAGTCCATGCCCACAACCCTTCTCCCTTAGACTCAGGGGTCCGGGTCCCCAGCCCCTCCTCCCTCAGACCCAGGAGTCCTGGTCCCCCAGCCCCTCCTCCCTCAGACCCAGGAGTCCTGGTCCCCCAGCTCCTCCTCCATCAGACCCAGGAGTCCAGGCCCCCAGCCCCTCCTCCCTCAGACCCTGAGTCCAGGCCCCCCAGCTCTCTCCTCCCTCAAATCCAGGAGTGTAGGACCCCAGCTCCTCCTCCCACAGGCCCAGGAGATACACTCTAGGAACTGACCATGGCCCTGACTTATACCCTGAGGGGAGAGGCTAGGCCCCTGGGGCCCAAGGCTATGCTGGGCTGGTAAAGTCACCAAGTCCCTGGGAAAGTGGGGCAGAATGAGAGTCCTGGACAAGACTCCTCAAGGGGTACAGATGGCTGCGTTTGCCTGTTCCCAGAGTGTGAGCCCAGACGTAGCTCCCATGCACTGAGGACCCACTACGCATGGAGCACTGTTCCAAAGAGGTCCACACTTGGGAAGATCCTCCCTGATCTTCTGCTGTCAGGGCTCTGCACGGCGGAGGAAGAAATCAGTCTCAGGGAGACAAGAGCCCTGGCCCAAGCTGGCACAGCAAGTGGGGACAGAGAAGGGATTTACAGCCCAGGGCACGTGCAAACACAGGGTGGGAGCTGGGACCTGAGCTGGGTCAAGGAAAGGGGTGGGCCTGGAGTCCTGAGTTCTCAGGATAAATTAACCCCCCAACTCCCTCACCTCTCCAAAACGGCCCATCTGGAGAAGGGAGAGCAGGCCATGAGGGCCAAGAGCATGAAGTCATGGAAACTCAGGCCGTGAAAGGGGGGCCACACGTGCCCTGGGAACGGGATGAACTCGGCTCCGTTTATTTCTGCCCGGTTGTCATGGTGATGGGGGCGGTGTTGAGGAGGGAGATGGGCCTTTCCCTTTCAAGGACCTGGCCAGGCACAGGAATCCATGTGAAAGATGCCCGAGGCCTGGGCACCAGGGATTCAAGAATCCAGATGACAGCACCCCCCGCACTCCCCTAGACCCAGGAGTCCAAGCCCCTCCCCCACCCAGACCCAAGAGTCCCAGCTGCCACCCTCCCTATTCAGACCTAAGAACTGCAGCTCCCAATCTCTTCTACTCCACACCGCAGAGCCAGCCACTAATGCACAAGGCAATTCTGCGGAGAGGGAACAGTACAGGAACCTTCTCAAGTGGTCAGCGAACCCACCTGAAGCAAGCACCCTGCTCTGAGAACTCCCAGGCCACAACCAGGGCAGGGGGCTGATGCCCCGGGACCCACTCCAGGGAGGATTCAGAAAAGAAATCACAGTCCCAGGACTCACCCAGACAAGGCCCAGGAGCGTGGGACAGGGGATGCCTAAGACCTGGGACTTTCACTGCAGAAACCAGACCAGTCTCGTGCAAACCACAATGAGCTGGTCACCCCACCCCAGGCCTGACCCAACCCCAGCTCGCCTGCTTGCTGGCCATGTGACCTGAGGGGGGAACTTCCCCTCTCTGAACCTCCAAAGCTCTAACCCTTCAGGCCTCCTACAAAGTGAGTTTGCCAGGTACCTGCCTGGAGTGGGAGAAAGATGTCACCTGAAAAGGCAGCCTGCTAGGCAAGCTCAGAGTGGCCTTTTGCAAGGGTCCAGGCCCAAGGGATGCCAGAGAAGGGGGGTTCAGCCTGAAGAGCCGGACAAGAGCCCCTGAGGGAAAGTCCGGGTGAGCCAAGGCATGGATGATGGCGAAGGGGGACACAGGAGCCTGACGCCCTCCTCCTGGATTTGCCAAGTCCTCTGAGAACTTACAAGGTCTTAGGGAAGCAGGACTGTTCTCTGGGGGGAAGAAAATTTCCCAGATAGCACGAGGGACTCTGTAGGGGACAGGCCTGGGGGGTTGGGAAAGAGAAAAAGGGGGCGGCCTGGCACTTAGACCGGGCAGCAGCAACTACCCAGCTGAACGCCTACGCCACTTCCTGAAGGGATTTCCACACATACGAGCTCCCTCCTTCTCCAGAGCCCAGCCAGGGAGGGACCCACCGCTAGCCCTGCTGCACAGGAGAAGAAACTGAGGCAGAGGATGGACAGTAAAGCAAAGCCACAAAGCTGAGCAACGGAGGTTAGAACTTAGGGCCAGTTCTGCTCCTCCTCAACCGCTCCTCTCCTCTTTGTGGAGACCTGAGAAGTGGGCTTCTTCCAACATCCCTGCCTCCCCCATCAACCTTTTCTTCCCAGGGTCTGCTCTGGCTCCATCCATTACCGAACCCTGTGGGTTCTGGCACGGAGGAGAGGGCTGAGGACCGGCCCGGGAAGAAGACGGTCTCAGGGATTACACAGGGGCCGGAGGCTCTTCCGTGACCAGTCCTGTCCCCAGTGGTCCCACCGTGGTCTCGAGAACAGATAAATGCACCCAGAACCAGAGAGACTCCTGGAGCACAAGGCGGCCCTGCTTCTGGGCCACAGATACACTGGAGGCAACAATCGGGGAGTCTTGGAAAGGCACGGGGCCCAGCTTGTGGAGGAAAGGACCAGCAGGGTTCTAGAAGCCTTGCGGAGGTGACATGATGAGAGCCAGAGAGATCACACAGTCTATGGGAAAGAAGCTGCCCAAATCCCCAAGAGAAGGCGTTGGGCAGGGAAAGCAAGACCACCGAGGACAGAGAGGTGGGTGCTCTGAGGTTCCCCAGAAAAAGGCCAAGGATACAGGCCTAGCCAAGGGAAGGGGCGTGAGGACGACTCGGTGCCCGGAGAAGGACAAACATCCCCCACACTAGACCTACTGTGGGAGACAGGTGGCACAGCCTCCGGAAAGAAAGTGCAGACGGCGTCGGAGTGGAAACAGAACGAGGTGACCCAGACAAGGAAGCGAAGCCTAGCAGAAAGCGGCCCAAGAAAGAGCATCCTCCCCCAGCCTCAGAGGGCACTGCCCAAGGCTGGGAAGGAACAAGGGAAGGAGCACGAAGCCGAGAGCAGCCGCACAGAAGATCCGGGCCTAGCCAAGGCGGCGGCTCAGGCCAGGGACCAGCGCAGGAAGCCCGGCGGGCGCCCGAGCGAGAGGACCCTGCTGCTCGGTGACAGTAGTACCTGCCTGGAAAGGGGCAACGAGGGCTGGGGCGGGGGGGGCACCAAACTCCTACAGCGCGCTCGGGGTCGGGAGAAGGCGGAGCGCAGCGACATCGACGGGGCCGGCAGCACGGACCAGACCGAGGCTGTCAGCAGGGGCTCGCGTCCGGAGAGTGGGCGGCGCAAGGTGGCAAGGACCCGGCCCGCTGAGGAGGCTCAAACTAGAGGCGGCGAGCTCCAGCGGGTGGAGCGGGAGAGGGGGCGCAGACCAGCGCGGCAACCGCGACTCAGGCTGGGGGCACGCTCGGGGGGCTCGACCCGGGGCGCTGACCTGGTGCAGGGCGCTGATGCCGTCGGCGTTGGTGGAGTCGAGCACGGCGCGGGCGGGCGGCGGGGCGGCGGGGTCGAGCTCGGCGCCGGGGCCGGGGTCCGCCGCGCGCAGCATCAGGCGCGCCTCGTCCAGGTCGCCGCCCGCGCAGGCCGCTAGGAACTCGGCGGCGCGCTCGAAGCGCACGGTGCGGGCGCGCCGCTCCCCGGGGCCCGGCTCGGCGCCTGCCCGCGCCCCCCACTGCCGCAGCTGCTCCCGCCGCCGCTCCCGGGCCGCGGCCGCGGCCGCCCCCGGGCCCGCCCCCGGGCCGTCCTCGCCGGACATCGCGCCGCCCGCCCGCCCGGTGAGCGAGCGAGCGAGCGCCGAGCCCCGAGGAGGAGCTGCCGCCGCCTCCTCCGCCGCCGCCGCCCGCCCGGGACCGCCGGGAACTGCCGCTGGCCCCGCGCCGCCCGAGGATCTGTCTGCCTCCGCCCGGCGCGTTGATGTCAGGACGCCGCCGCGGGGCGCGCTGGGAAATGGAGTCCGCAAGCGGAAGTTACTCCTGGCGACCGTCCGGCCTCGCTCCGCCCCGGGGCACGCTGGGAAGTCCGCCGCTCCCCGGCTCCCTGGTGACGGGGCGAGGAGCCTCGGGAAACGCAGTGCTCGGTCCCAAGGGGCCCGGGAGCCGGGAAAGCTATAACGCGCATTTCCCCACGTGACTCTTTACTGTGGGCCCTTGGGTCGGCTCCCTTCAACTAGAAGTACGCGCCCGGAGAACAAGGACATTTGTCTTCTTCCCGGCGCCAGAGTGGGGCCCGAGAGTGCGCGACCCATGAATGGAGGGATACCCGAGGTCACGGAACACGCCAGGGCGCCCCGCGACCCAGAGAGTCTTCGGGACAACCCGAGTCCCAGCCTCCCCGGGTGCCTGAGGTCATGATGGGAGACAAAGTGGGCAGAGGTCACGGCCTACGGCCCGCAGCCCCAACGCTCGCCGGGAAATGTAGTCCTCAGGGCCCGCCCCTGGAGGCGCGGTGGGTCCTAGGCAGAACCCCAAGCACCGGAAAAACCAGGCCCAAGGGCAAGAGGAGTCCAGAGTCCCTCATGGTAACCCTTGGATCACATCGGTAAAGGTGCCGAAGGGGCCGGGTCCACAATGATAGCGCCCCCAGAGCCTTCATGCGCCGGCCCCTCTCCTGCTCGCTCTCTTGGACGTGGGCACACTGGGAAATGTAGTCCAGGCTCTATTTCCTCGCAAGCCATGCTGGGATTTGCAGTCCTCAGTGAGGCGTTCCGTGTAGCGTTTTATTATGATTTTTTTTTTAAGTATTTATTTATTTATTTGACAGAGATCTTAAATAGAGAGGCAGGCAGAGAGGGAGGAGGAAGCAGGCTCCCCGCTGAGCAGAGAGCCCGATGCGGGACTCGATCCCAAGACCCCGAGATCATGACCCCAGCCGAAGACAGAGGCTTAACCCAGTGAGCCACGCAGGCGCCCCCGCGTAGCATTTTAAAGCCCGAAATAATCCTCACTTTAAGTGTCCTGAACTTGAATTCTGGCTAGGAGAGATGCAGGCACTTTGAGATCAGATCAGAGAGTGGGAAAAATAACCCAGGAAGGCTGTAAAATCTGGATAGGGGCAACAGCCTTTTTTGCCAAGGGATGTTGGAGGAGCCCACCCACTCAAGTCCTTGGGCCTGTAGGAAGAAATAAACTACAAATCCCATGAGGCCTGGAGAACGCTGGCCATAGATATAAAAGGACTGGGGATGGGGGGGACGCCGGTGGTTCTTGGGGTGTGTAGTATCAGGTCTGCTCCCTTGTCCAGTGTGAAAACAGGGCCAGGCACAGTACAGGTCAATTCTGATTTCTGATCTTTTAAAACTGTTAAAGGAAATTTTTTTAAATTTAAGAGAGATGTACCGTGAAAGACATGCCGTAGCTGACCTTCTAGTGACTGTCGACACACTAACATATCCCCTGGGCCCTCAAACTCCTCTGCTTACCTGTAGCATCAGGAGCCAAAGTAATTACAGAAGAGGGATTTTATCCCAATGTGTAGAGCCACATAAGTTAACATATGATTTCTGTTCCTACACAATCCTCTTTTTCCTGTGGAAAAATTATCTGAATTGGTATGATCATAATTCCCTGCACCTTCTCCATTGTGGATTTGTTAGGAAGGGAGAAGTTGGGTGTGCATTTATAGGATCCCAAAGCAGTGGGAGGCACACCCAATTCTGAAAGATAGGGCTGGTCAGACCCCAAGAACCCAGTCTGACCACCAAGACCTGGGCGTGAGTCTCAGACTAATTGCCTGCCCACGGCTAGTGTTTCCATCCTCAAAAATAGAACCCTGGTTTTATCTGAAGTGGCAGAGCCCCAGCTAGCTAAAGGGTGAGCCAGAGACCTAGTCATCTTTGCGATGAGGGGTGGCCTATCCAATGGGAATGAACACTGCTGCGTGGGGCCTCCACGAAGGTTCTTTAAAGGGGTCCAAGCTCCAGAATCAAGTTGCCAAAACATGAAGAGCCGTTCACAGGATGACAGAGGAAGATAAACACAATTCTGGGAGCATGAGATTAGGCTGAAATGTATGAAAGAAAACCCTAGATGTCCCTCCTTAGAAAGAGAAGCATACGACCACATGGAGAGAGGTCCCAGCCATCCCAAACAGGGCTGCCCTAAACCAACCAGTCCCACTGAGCAGCCGGAAGACCATGGCTGCACCAGCAAGCCCTGGCCAGGTTAGCCGCGCCAAGAAGAACCACCCCGCTGAGCCCAGCACCAGCTGCCAACCGACCCACAAACTCATACGCTTAATAAGACTATTGCCAAAACCCAGTCAGATGTGAGGCCGCTGCTTCTGCAGCCCAAGCCAACAGATACAGCCAGTCAGCTGGTCAGCTTCCAAGAGTCCCCCTAGTCTGCTGACTGCAAGCCAAATGGAGTGTGGCCAGATGCGGTGAACGGAGAAACAGTGTTTCCACTAATGGGCCCAGGGACAGACCTGCTTATCCCGCATGATTTGTTTTCCCCTTCTACTGCTGATTTCAGGCTGGGCTTCAAAGCCACTAGAACAAACAACTAGAGGTTGCAACATAATGGACTTCTGCCTGGGGGTGCGGGGGAAGCAGAGATGGGAGCCTGTCTCCTCCTTCCACTTTGCCCCTTCCTGCTATCTGGAACCAGAGCTGGGGGAGCAATCTTAGTGTCCTGGTCAACTCAAGAGACGAGAACAAATGTGCTTAAGCCACAATGGTTCACTTCTCACAGTTCTGGAGGCTGGAGGCCTGAGGTGAGGGGCACCTGTGTGGTCAGGTTCGGGAGACAGCCCTCCTCCCGGCTTGCGAAGGTCCCCTCCCTGCTGTGTCCTCAGCTGGTGGAGAGAGTGCTCGGGACACTAATCCCATCCTGGGTCCTCATCTAAGCTCGAGTACCTCTCAGAGACCCCACCACCACACCCTGTCACACTGGGGGTAGGACTTCGACATATGGGGACACAAAGCTTCAGCACTGCACCTTACGTCAGGGACAGATGCCACAGACTCAGGATGAAGGAGCCGGGCCAGGACGGCTCCACAAGACAGAGCCTCCGCCTCAACTACGTGGGAGGGTTTGGCGACCTTCTCTAAGCCGCTGATTGTTGTGATTCCGGGCCCAGGAGCCAGACCTACATGCTCAGGTAGGTCCTCGCCTCCTGAAGGTCCCAAAGGCAGAGTGGCAAGTGGTGGGCATTGCTTTGTCACCAAGAGTGTTGCCTCCTCGCATGAACAACTTGACATGGTGTTTGGTGTGTGCTGCTCTTGCATTTTAAAATTCAGATATAATTTACACTGAAAGAGAAAAAAAATAAATAAAGCCTCTTTAAAGTGTACAGTTCACGGAGCACCTGGCGGGCTCTGTCGGAAGAGCGTGAGACTCTTGATCTCAGGATTGTGAGTTCGAGCCCCAGGATGGGCGTGGAGATCACTTAAAAAATACAATTTGGGGCACCTGGGTGGCTCAGTGGGTTGAGCTACTGCCTTCAGCTCAGGTCATGATCTCAGGGTCCTGGGATGGAGCCTCATGTCCGGGGCTCTGCTCAGCAGGGAGCCTGCTTCCCCTTCTTCCTCTGCCTGCCTCTCTGCCTACTTGTGATCTCTATCTGTCTGCCAAATAAATAAATAAAATCTTTAAAAAAAATACAATTAAAAAAAAGTGTACGGGGAAGCACCTGGGTGGCTCAGTCGGTTAGGCATTTGCCTTCGGCTCTGGCCATGATCCCAGGTCCTGGGATGGAGCCCCGCATCCAGCTCCCTACTCAGGGGGAAGCCTGCTTCTCCCTCTGACCCTCCCTCCCGCCATGCTCTCTTTCTCAAATAAATAATACCTTTAAAAAAAAAAAACAACAGAGTGTTGAGTGGACTTGTATATTCCCCAGGTTGTGTGTGTCACCATCACCACCAGTTTCAAGCATTTTCAGCCCCCCATGTGCCCTCCCCCAGCCCCTGGGAGCCGCCAGTCTCCTTCCTGCCTCCATGGCTTTGCCCCCCAGGACAATTCACATGCGTGAGATCACACAGGCTGTGGCCCTCTGATTCTGGCTCCTTTCACCGAGCACCGTGATTGTTTTGAGAGTCATGGACACGGTGGCGTGTGTCAAGACCTCGCCCCTTTTCCCCCCGCGTGGTAGCACCTGCTACCCACCCCCCAGCTGGCGGATGTTGGGGCCATTTCCACCTCTGGGCTGTGAGGAACGCCACTGCCCATGTCGGTGCCCAGTGCACGTGTGGCCAGACACATGTTTTCCCTCGAGGCGGGCAAACACCCGGGAGGGGAGTTACCAGGTGCTTAGCTTTCTGAGGAACTGCCAGACTGGCTTCCAAAGGGGCCGTACGTACCCTGTGGCATTCCCTGCAGTGCAGGGTTCAAGGTCACCTACCACCGCGGGGACTGTGCGGGTTCTCCAGGCTTGAGGTCAGAGTGACCGCGGAGCCTGGTGAGAATGACAGCCAGAGAACTGGGCAGGTGTCTGCGGGGCGCGCGTTTATTTCAACCACAGATGGGACCCACGCTCCAACGGCAGCTCCGAGACTTGCTGGGCACATAGCCCCAGGCCCTCACTTCCAGCGGCCTCCGACGCGGCCCTTCCCTGCACCCTTCCGGCTATAGGAGAAGAGGGAGAGGACGTCAGGAAGGAGGGGCTCCCCCAACCTCTGAGAGGGGTCCTGCCCTCAACTCAGAAGTCTGCCCCCCAGTTCCCGCTCTCCCTGCCTCCCAGAGGAAGGGGCAGGGCAAATGCACTCTCTGTCAGTGACAGGGACGGGGTGGTTGATGGTGTGCGGGGACTCCCACGCACCTGCGGGAGCTGACATTGGGGGGTGAACTCAGGATGTTCCTGCAGGTGCTGAGGGATATTGAGGAGGAGGGGCTGGGGGGAAAGGAGGGATGGGAAATGGGAGTGGGCAGCACTGAAGAGGGGCCAAGGCTGCGGTGAAAGAGACAGAAAGTGGGAGACGGGAGAGATGAACAGCGGGCGGGAGAGGGGAGCGGGGGAGGAAGAGCAAGAAACAGAAGCTACAGGGCATCGTGTCTCAGCCTTTGACACTTGGGGCAGGGGCTGTCCTCGGCGCTGCAGGGGGCTGAGGGCCGAGGGACCAGGTGCACAGAGGGTGGGGGCCCAGGGAAGGAGAGACACACCCCAGTCTGGGGAGGCACACTTACAACTTCTGGGCGTGGCTGATGCGGTTATACAGAACATTGATCTGTGCAGGAAAGAGGAATATGCTGGGAGGACTGCGTGGGGACGCACCCACCAGCCCCTGCCCTCCGTCCACCCCCATGCTGCGCTGCCTTCCTCCCTGGGAGATGGGTCTCACCTCGTACTTCTGCTGCTTCAGCTTCTCCATCAAGTCAAACTTCTCAGATTCCAGCTGGTGGATCCAGTCCGACAGTTCCTGGGCCTTCTCCCTGGTGGGCCAGAAGGGCTGTCAGGGAGGGGCCGGCCCGCACCCCCGACCCAGACAGAACCACCCAAGGCCACCCAGCGAGACTCAGTGGGCATCACTACTGCCATTTTGTTAATATCCAAGGCCGAAACATTCTAGGTGAGTGGAAGGAAAGGGTTCTTAAGTCCCTGCCCGCTGCCTCCACATCCAAAATTCCTGTTTCCCCAAGGGAGAACGATGTCACGGCTAAGGACCCAGGCTTTGGAGTCAGGAAGCCCGGCTTCAAATCCCAGCTTTGCCATTCTCTGACTTGTGACTTTCGCCAAGTAACCTCCCCTAGGATCCTGCTTCCCTCTCCCAAGCCGGTCCTGGAGCCATGCAAACGCCTCGACAGCCAACCCTGACCCGCACGTATTTTCCGGCGCTCAGACCCCTCACACTGATAGTTTGAAATCTGCATGGTGGGAGCAGTTACATCACGGAAACGGGCAAATGCTACCGTCAGGACTTTTTGCCCCTGGAGAGCTGGCTGGTGGACATCTGGCACTGTAACAACAGTGGCAAGGATGGGCTGCTGCCCCAGGCCCCCCGGGGTTCAAGCCCCAGCTCGTCCACTTGCAGCTGTGCCACCCTGGAGAGGCTACTTAACCTCTCTGTGCCTCAGGTCCCTCAGCTTTAACAGGAGGATAATCATAGTATCTACATCACAGGGTTGACTGTGAGGGCATGACTGCGGCAGCCACCGCCATCACCACCATCACCATCACCACCATCATCATCACTGTCACCATCATCACCACTATCACCACCATCACCATCATCATCATCACTGTCACCATCATCATCACCATCACCATCATCACCACCATCACCATCACCGTCACCATCACCACCACCATCATCATCACTGTCACCATCATCACCACTATCACCACCATCACCATCATCATCACTGTCACCATCATCACCACCATCACCATCACCACCATCACCATCATCACCGTCACCAGCATCACCACCATCACCATCATCATCATCACCATCACCATCACCACCACCATCATCACTGTCACCACCATCATCACTGTCACCATCACCACCACCATCACCATCATCATCACCACCATCACCACCACCATCACCATCATCATCACTGTCACCATCATCACCACCATCACCACCACCATCACCATCACCACCATCATCATCACCGTCACTATCATCACCACCATCACCATCATCATTATCACCATCATCACCATCACCACCACCATCACCACCATCATCATCACCGTCACTATCATCACCACCATCACCATCATCATCGTCACCATCACCATCATCATCAATCGTCATCACCTCACTGACCTTCCACAGGTTCATGAGGTAGACTTTCATTATCCTGGCCTTGTTTTACCAGTGAGGAAAGTGAGGCTCAGAGAAATTACATAATGTGCCTATGACCCACAGTGGGTAAGAGGCGGAGTGGGCACTGAGCTCCGGCCCCCCTCACTGTGCTGCCTCTGGGGAGGTGGGGGTTTTGGACTTCGTAAGTCATGCCCAGACCAGAGAACATCAAGCTACCGCTGAGGGCCCAGAAGGAACAGCCCTCTGCAGCCTTCCCTCTGGTGGCTTATCACGAGACGTGGGCTGTTCTGTGAATGGGAGGTAAAGGGGTAGATAGAGTCCCACGGGGCAGAGACTTGGCTGGAAATTTCTCACCAGCATGTCTGGCTTTAATTCACATAAAGATGGGGCCTTTCTGAGTTTCCAGGGCACATCAATAGGTCAACATAATCTCTTAACTTTTAGTGAGCCATCTTGTCTGGCTTCCCGCCATATCACCTCCCAGACTCTATAGCTCACGATACCCACAAAAGTAGGTCTTATATCAGTGACATCTCCCAGGGAAGAAAACAAGGCATCCACCCAGAGAGGGAGACGCACTTGCCAAAGTCACACATCTCCAGGGCTCAGACCTGGGATCCACCCTCCCAGAGCTTTGTAGGGGTCCCCTTATCTCGCCGTCTTCCAACCAGCCCCCTCCCACCCTGAGCCCCCCATCCCACCTACCGGAGCTGCTCTTCTCCCATGTGGTCGATGTTCAGAGGCTTTTTACGCTCAGAAAGGATGCGCAGTTTCATCTCCCGTCCTGTCTGGCGCTTACCGCGCTTCTGTTCTGCCTGAGGGTAGGGAAGGGGACACGCTGAACTGTGGGATAGATCAGAACCCAGGGCTGGGCTCCTCACCACCATGTCACTACACACAGGAGTCCAGACCCCTCCTCCCAGGCCCTCCTCCCTCAGACCCAGGATTCCAGACCCCCAGACCCCTCCTCCCTCAGACCTGGGAGTCCAGGCCCCCAGCCCCTCCTCCCTCAGACCCAGGAGTCCAGACCCCCAGCCCCTACTCTCTCAGACCTGGGAGTCCAGGTCCCAGTCCCCTCCTCCCTCAGACCCAGGAGTTGGGGCTCCCAACCCCCACCTCCGTCAGGAACCAGGAGTCTAGGCCCTCCGTTGCCTCCTCCCTGGGAACACAGACCTTAGGTCCCAGCAGGCTGAACTCACCTTGACCAAGTAACCCCCAAAATGGGCTCCCATGTTGGACAGAACCTTCTTCTTTTTGGCGTCGTCCTCCGCCCGCTTCTTGGCCTCTTCCTCCTCCTTCCGCATCTTCTCCTCCTGAGGGAAGAAAGGAATTAACCCCGAAGGCTGGCCCAGCCCCTGTGGGGAAGGAGTCTGAGTGACGCAGAGATCCATCCACCCAATGCACAAGACAAAGTCAATGCCAGAACAGGCTAAATGCAGACATACTGCCCCAGGCCCTTCCAGGCCTGACTGTGACCACCCGCAAGTCCCTTCTCCTCTCTGGCCTTAATATCCCCCAAGCAAAACTTTTACAGTGGGGAAGTGATATTCCTGCTTCTTTCTGCATTCCTCCATTCTGAATGGCCTGTGCCGAGCTTGCTGTGTGCCCTCAGTGTAGATAGTCCCCCTCTCTGGGCCTTTGTCTCCTTTATTCTCACGAGACAAGAATGATGTCTCCGAGGATACAAGAGGGTGACTGGGGATGGGGATGGGAGACTCAGTATACTAAAGGGGCCATGGCCTTGAGCCTGAGGACGGGGCTCTAGAATGTCAAATGAAGGCAGCCCCATGTTCCAGAAAGAGTGGCTTGTCCAGACCAGCTCCTCCCCCTCCACTGAAAGCGCTGGTGAGGTGGGCACGACGGCTTCTGGCACATCCAGCACACTCTGTCTGAATTTCTTTCCTATCGCTGCTGTTACATGCAAATTTAATAGCTTAAAACAGCATGAGTTTGGGATGCCTGGGGGGTGCTCAGTCAGTTGAGCGTCTGCCTTCAGCTTGGGTCCCGACCCCAGGGTCCTGGGATCAAGCCCTAGGTCCCGCTCTCTGCTCAGTGGGGAGTCTGCTTCCCCCTCTGCCTGCCGCTCCCTCTGCTTGTGCTCTCTGTCAAATAAATAGATAAAAATCTTAAAAAAAAAAAATAGCACAAGTGGGGCGCCTGGGTGACTCAGTGGGTTAAAGCCTCTGTCTTTGGCTCAGGTCATGGTCCCAGGGTCCTGGGATCGAGCCCCACATCGGGCTCTCTGCTCAGCAGGGAGCCTGCTTCCTCCTCTCTCTCTCTCTGCCTGCATTTCTGCCTACTTGTGATCTCTGTCTGTCAAATAAATAAAATCTTAAATTAAAAAAAAACCACAAGTTTATTGCCTTACAGCTCTGCAGGTCAGAAGTCTGAAACGGGTCTTCTGGGCTGTAATCAAGGAGTGAACAGTGTGGAGGGTCTAGGGGAAAAGTCACTCTCTTGCCCCGTACTTCTCACCTGCATCCTTTGGGTCCTGGCCCCTTCCTCCATGTTCTAAGCTAGCAGAGCAGCATCTTCAAACATCCCTGACTCCGACTCTACAGCCTCCCTCTTCCAAGGACCATTGTGATAACACAAGGCCCATCTGGATAATCCAGAATTATCTCCCACCTTAACTTAATCCCACCTGCAAAGTCTCTTCTGCCATGCAGGGTACCATATGCATAGACTTTGGGAATTAGGACAAGAACATCTTTGGGAGACCAGTAGGATGCCTACCATGTCACCCTACTCCTAATCTTTTAAAGTGATCCAAGTGGCAGATCATGTTTCCAAAGCCCACACCAAGAGGAGCATTTTCACCAACCTCCTACAACTAGCCAGCAATTTGCTCCACAATGGACAGGTGACCAATCTGAACTTATCCCAGAATCAAGGAGAAGACAGATTAAAAGAGGAATGAAAGCCAGCCACTTGCTGGTGGTCACTCCCCTGAGAACAGGGTGTCCGATTGGGTGACCAACCATCTCGTTCACCTGGGACTGATGGGATACAGGATTTTCAGGGCTCAGACCAGGAACATCCCAGGCAAACCCATGACTACCTCATCACCCCCAGCGTCCACAGAAAGATGGGATAGGAAGAGAAAAGCTGGGTCTTTGTGATCTTATTTGAGTTCCTTGATCCAGCCATACCTGAAGCCAGTCACACTCTACTTTTTTTTAGTTATATGAGCTGATAAAATTCTCTTTCTGCTGAATTCAATTTGGGTTGGGGTTTCTGTCCCTTCCAACAGAAAGATCCTTGAATAACACAGGGCAAGTCCTGCCTTCCTCAGGACTGCAGAAAAGATCATGAACGGGAAATAGAGCATTCAGCTTAAGAAGTAGCATTTGGTCTCGAAGGACAGGGGAGGCACCCACCGCCAGCTTGGCCTGACGCTCACGCTCCTTCTCGGTTCGGAAGCGCTGTTGTTCAGCTCTCTCAGCCCGGCGCCGCTCCTGGGGGAAGGGAGAGGAATGAGGGGGTGCAGGGTCGCCCCGTCCCCAAGGAGGTCAAGAGCAGAGATGAGCTAGTTTGAGTGTGGCCACCGACTTGGACCGCCTAGGGTCTGCACTGGATGGGAAGCACTCCCAGCCGCAGGATCCGGGAGGCACCGGGTCCGGGAGGATGCTGCGGAACCCCGCCTCCCTCCACTCACAATGCGCTCTTTCAGCGCAATGAGCTCCTCTTCCTCTTTCTTCCGCTGTTCAAAATGCACGTCGATGAGCGTCTGCAGCTCCAGCAGATCTTTCTCCATGCGCTTCCGGTGGATGTCCTGCAGGACGCGGGGGTGGGGGTGGGGGTGGGGGTGGGGGGGCGTCACTTCCAGGCAGTGCGGGGGACCGGGCACCCACCCGTGCGCCCTCTGAGGCGCATCGAGGCGGGGCCCTCCCTGCAAAGACCGACTTGGGCCGTTTAGGGGACCAGGGGCTGCTGTTGGCGACGTTCCCAGCAGGGGCACTAGGGGGCCCCTTGGGTCCATTTAAGAGGCTCCGAAAGGAGGGAGAAGCCAGGGGCACCACTTCCTAATTTGCACAAAGGCACCTGGGGACTGGAGGTCCCTTACTTACATCGAAGTCCACACGTTCCCCTTCTGGGATCTTCGGGGGGATCAGTGGTGGGACCACAGGCCTGGCGGGTGGGAAGGGGGAAAGACTGAGAAGCCTGATCTCCCTGACGGAGCTCCCCGCCAGCTGTCCTGTCCAGTGTGGCAGCCACGGCTGGCGTGGTGTGGGGCACCTGACAGGTGGCTGGTCCGAAGAGACATTCCCTGGGCTGTCTGAGAAACACACTGGATTTCGAACACTTGGTTCAAACAGGAGAATGGAACATATTTCACTAATAATGTCTCCTATCGCCTACCTGTAGAAGTGATTAAATTTCCGATTTAATGGGTTGAATAAAAAATTCAACGAAGATTAATTTTACCTGTTTTCCTGTTCTGTTTTACTTTTTAAAGCGCGACTTGTAAAAATACATATATTTACACGCGTGGCTTGCATTAAATTCATAATTCGTATTGGGTGCCTCTGTGCTTTTTAAGACAGCACCTTCAGACGATTTGCTTCCTACTCCGCTGGCTGTCCCACTTCTGTCTCCTCGTCCCCAGAGAGCCCTTTAAAGGGTTTCACCCTTTTATTTATTCACAGGAATCTCTCTCTCTCTGTCTCCAGCCCAGGCTCTCTCTGAGATCCCAGACTCAGGTTAACCAGTGTTTCCTGAGCATCTCCGCATTCTCA
This sequence comes from Lontra canadensis, assembly GCF_010015895.1. Taxonomy (NCBI): domain Eukaryota; kingdom Metazoa; phylum Chordata; class Mammalia; order Carnivora; family Mustelidae; genus Lontra; species Lontra canadensis. Next base: position 1,017,062 of record NW_022631200.1, on the reverse strand, counting down.
CGCACCATGCCTCCACTCAGCTCATCAACCCCCCCAAGATGGAGGCGGAGGGGGTGCTGCATTGCCCCTCCGGTTCTCAGCCAGGTGATGCCCACCTCCTCCCTCCCCTTGCCCCAACGACAAGTCCTGGCCTCTTTGCCTAGGCATCTCCCCAGTCTGTTTCCCCTTTCCACCCCACGCCCCCTGCCCAGCTCAGGCCTCAGCCCCTCTCCTGTGAACCTTCATGAGCCAGCCTCCTCCTGGCCTCCCAGCCTCTGGCTGTCCACCTTCAGCTCACCTCCCTTCCTGACTTTAGCTCAGAGCTCACTGTTAAGACAAAGCCCAAGCAACCCAGCATTCACAGCCCTTCTCCATCTGACCACAGTCAACTCCTCCAGCAACTTCTCTCCTCCCTCACAGACACACACATTTCATGGTTCCCCGGCTATGGCATGTGCCTTTGTACCCCTGGACCTTTGCATATCCTGTTCCCTCTGCCTGCAATGCCCTTCCTCTGGTATACTGCATCCCCTGAGGCCTTCCCTCCTCCAACAAGCTTTCCCTGATCCCCCTTGCTCTCTCTCTCAGATCTGACCCAAAGTCCTCTTTGCTCAAAACCCCGCACGACCCCATCCCTTCTTACACTCTACACTCTGGCCACAGTGGAATTGGCACCACTGCCCATGGCAGCCCACAGAAGTCTGCTTCTAGGTTCTTTCCTCATGCTCAGCTTGCTGCCTCCCTGCATTTCCAAGCTTTGGCCCCAGTTTCTCTTCTTCCAGGACCCTCTGCCCCCACGAGCTCTCATGGCCTCCACAGATCTGCCTAGTTTAGGAACTTCATCATCAGAATGACCTGTGTCTGTATCTGTTTCCCCCAAAAAGTGGCCTAGATCCAGCCACTGCCCCAGGAGTGTACCCTTGAGCTTTCTCTTCTACAATAACCCTCCCACCTTCTTCAGCTAGTGATTCAGGAATCTCCTCCCCTGGGAAGCCTTCCAAGACTGCCGAGGGCAAACATAGGGCCCGCGTGTGTGCTACCATCACTGGATCCCGGTCTGTTTCACCAACAGAGCAGATGGGATCTGACTCGCCAGACGCCATGGAATGTTTTCCGGACCATTCGTGGAGAGAAGGAATCACTGTCCTTTCCTGTTCCAAGTGCCCCACTCTCCTTTTCTGCCTTTCTCATGCCCTGTCCCTGGGAGTGGGGGACATATTTAGGAGGATGGGATTGGGACTCCCCCAGCCCTGCAGTATCTCACCTTGGTTTGGGGCGCTCTTCTTCTAGTGGGGAGATACAAAGACATGATTAGCAAGAGTTCGTGGGGGTGGGGCTGACACACCCAGAGAAGGGAGCCCCTCCTCCAAGCAACAGCCCCCAGGAGCAGGTCTGGGGGAGCCGCATGAGTGGGGGGAGAAGAGGGGAGAAGGGAAATCAGGGTGGTCATAAAGAGGGAAGAGGTTCACACGCTTCAGATATACATTCAGAACTGGTGTGGGGATCCCCCTCCCACTTCTCTGGGAACCCAGGAGTCCAACCCCCCCCCCAGGCCTTCCTCCTACATACCCAGAGTTTCTGCTCTTCTCCATTTACACCCAGCCCTGCAGAGTGTCGCCAGCCCCAACCCCTCTGGGGACACAGGAACCCAGACTCTCAGGGAGAGCCCCTTCTGCATCTCGGGCCCCAACCTTTGAATGTATATGGGGGGGAACATGACAGGGTCGGGGGTGCCTGTCCGCAAACATCCAACCCTTCCACAAGTATTCCTCCAGTCTGGGGGAGAAGGCTTGGGTGTCGGTCCCTTTAAGAAGGAAGGGAAAGGGTTAAAGCCTCAGCGAGGCGATTTCCCTTCGTGGACACCAGAGGGCGCGCGAGCTCTCCGGGGCTTAAAGGACCGGGCCTGGGCGGGTTACGGGGGCGCAGGGGGTCCTCGCAGGGGTCAGGGCCCGAGGAAATCCGTCTCGGGAAGCGAAGCAGCCGCGGTCACCTCGCTCTACCACCGGCTCCGGCTCCTCGGCGGCTGGGGAGGAGGAGGCAGAGGGAGAAGCGAGGGGGAGCGGCCACGCAGGGGGTGTGGGGGGCAGAGAGGAAAGAGAGGGGAGAGGCTGTTAAAGGACCTGAAGCCGGGACGGTCGCGAGCCCAGTGCCCGCCAGCCCCGCCCCGACCAGCGCCCCCCTCACCCCACCCGGCCCCGCGGGGCTGCTCGGGCTGCAGCCCTGCGGGGGCCAGGCCTCACCTTCCTCCTCCTCCTCCGCAGCCTCCTCTTCTGGAAAGGGGGCGGGGGCAGAGAAGGCGGGTCAGGAGCCCCGTGGGACCGCGGGCCGTGCGGAGAGGGTACGCGAGGGGCGCCGCCACGCTGGAGGGTGGGCGCGGGGGGCAGCGGGCGACCCTGGTGTCCTTTCGCCCCCCGCGTGCGTGTCCCCAGGCCACCGAGGCCCGCCCACTCCCCACTCACCTTCGGGCTGCTCCCTGAGGGCAGGGGTGGGGAAGAAAGGGCGAGAGGCCGGGTTACACATGTTGGAGGTGGGAGAGTGTCCCACGTCTCCACGCCCCCAGCCCTCCCGCCTGCGCCACTCACTCCTCATATTCCTGCTCCTCGGTGTCCGACATCCTGTGACCTGAGGACCAGAGAACACGCGAGTGAGGTGGGGTCGCAGTGGAGGAGGAGCTGGGGCTGGACCCCCGGGTCTGAGAGAGGAGGGGCTGGGGCCTGGGCTCCTGGGTCTGAGGGAGGAGGGGCTGGGGGCCTGGGCTCCTGGGTCTGAGGGAGGAGGGGTTGGGGGTCTGGACTCCTGGGTCTGAGGGAGGAGGGACTGGGAGTCTGGACTCCCGGCGCTGAGGGAGGAGGGGCTGGGGGCCCTGACAGGGAAAGGGCTCTGGGAGGTGTGGGGGGGCACTGCCCGAAAGCTGCTGCTTCAGCCCCTCCACCACCACAGCTGTCCTCTTTTGTCTTATGACATGTCCATGGGAACCTGATCTGAGTGGGGATTAGGAGAAGGTATTTGGGAAGGGACCGTGGCCTGAAGACAATAGCTGCCCCACCCCCCAAAGGCTATTTCAGGGGGGATGTCGTACATGGTGAAACAGAGGACATTTCCTAAGAAGGGATTCAAGGGGGGGAGGCCCCTGGGAGAATTAGTCACACCGACTCCCTCTGGCAGCCACCCCCCCCCCGTTATCTTCCCACCTGTCCCCTCCTTGCCACAGCACCCACAGACCAGGGAGGAGGGTTGTCCACAGACCTCATCCTGAGCCCTACATAGACAGCACCCCATCTTTGAGGTCCCCCAGGACCCACAGTACCCAGGTTTAAGAGCACCCCAAATCCTGAGATCCACAGATCCTGACACCCCAACTGGTGATCCCCCTGGTTTCTGGGGACAAGCAAGTCCCCATGTCTCCAGAGTCTGAGACCCCAATTCTTGAGACTCCAGACTCTGGGCTCAGATATCCTCAGCTCTTGATGCCCTAGGTCTCAACACGTTCTGAAGCCTCAATATCCTGGGACCCCAAAACCCGGATGCTCAAGCTCCAAGATGTATTCACAATGCCCCGAATTTTGACAGCTCCAGTCATAAGGCCTCTGACCCAGAGACCGCAGTTCTCAAACCCCCAGAGTCTGAGACTCCCTGTCCTGAACCCCAGACCATCCAAGCCCAGATACCCCCATTTTCTGAGATTCCCTCAGAATCAGATCTCAGACGTGCTAGGTCTGAGGGTGTCCCATTATGGGACACCCCAATCTTGAAACCCCAGACTCTGGAACTCTGAAATCCTAATAACTCTGTCTTCAGTCCCCTAAAAGCCCGAGCTTCCCCAGAATTCCCAAGCCTCCATCTTGTGCCCCCTCCATCCCCATAGCTCATCACACGCCTCATGTCTCCCACCCCTCCTGTCCTCTCCCCCAAGGACAAAGTCCCTGGAGACCCCAGGACCGTTACCTAAGGCTGGGTCTGCAGAGTCCAGGAGCTGCGGGACAGAGCCTTGCTGACGGAGCTGAAGCACCCCTGGGGTTTATAGGGGAGGCTCGGCCCCGCCCCCCCCAGGGGAGAGGGAGGGCCAGAGAATTCCTTTCTCCAACCTCGAGTCCCAGCTTAGGGGCTGCCCTGCCCCCAGTCTGGCTTCACATTCAGGATCCCAGACCTCCTGGCTGCTTGGGGACCCCTCCACCCCATCAGCACCGCCTTGAACCCAGGCTGGGTCAGGTGACCCTCCAACCTCTTACAGCAGGCTGTGCTCTATGCTTTGAGGTCCCTGGGCTCAGCACACAATAGGTCCTTGGAGAATACTTGTTGACAAAAGGGATACAGGGGCTGCTTTCTCTTATGTGGCTCTGGTTCTGGTTTCTGTGTCTCTCTGTCTCCCCCCTCCCTGCCCCCACCCCTTTGTCTGCCACCAGGATTCCACCCTGGTGACAACAGGCGCTAAAGTGGGGAAGCAGGTGTGCACCGGGGGAGGGGAGAGGGTGTGGTGTCAGGCCCGCTCGACCTCACACTCCCCCACCTCCATCTGACACTGATCTGTTTCTCGGTATTCCTCACCCCCGCCATTTCCCTGCCACGCCATGACCTTGAACTCTAGGGGAGCCGGCCACCCCTCCTGCCTCTCCGTGTCTCTCTCTCTCACAGTCGGCCATCTCTGTGTCTATTTCTGGGGGTTCTCTCTGGGTCGCTTTCAGGCTCTGTCTGCATCTCTCCGCCTCTGTGTCTTTCACTCTCCGGGTCTCCCCACACATTTCTGTCTCTGCATTTCCACAGGGGTCTCTGTGAATCTGCCTCACTCTCAGTATCCGTCTATAGGTCTCTATCTGTGACCCCATTTCCCTCTCTCCTTGGCTCTGGATCTGTGTCTCTATCTTTCTAGATATTTCTGGGGCGTCCTCCTCCACATCTCTGCCATTCTCCCTCTTTGGGTCCCCATGTCTGTCTCCATGGTCTCTGTGCCCTGCGATGCACATGTGCCTCTCCAGCATCCCTTTCTTTGCACATCTTTCTAGGAATCTGTCTTTCCCCCCACTCCATGGGTCTCTGGCTCTTGTCTGTGTCTCTGGGTGTCTCTCTCTGAGCCTTGGTCCGGCCTCTCTGGGCACCCCGAGAATTCCCCGTTCTGCAGCCCAGCTCTGCTCCTGCGGTGTGGTGTGGCTCTGGGGGGCCCTCCCCTCCATCTTCTTGTCCGCCTCACACCTCACCCCCCAGGCAGCAGACAGGCAGCCGCTCCTAGCCTAGAGAGCAACTTTATTACTCCGGGATGCCTCCAGGGCTAGCGCAGGGGGCAGGCGGTCTCAGCCTTCGAACTTTTTCTTGCGGCCCTCCATGCCACTCAGCGCGTCGATGTTCTTCCGCCAATCTCCCACCTCCCGGTTCTCCTGGGGGAATGCGGTCAAGGGTTAGGGTCTCCCCCTGGTCGACAGTCTCTCAAATATCCTCCGACCACCCTCCAGCCTGCTGGGCCACGGTGTTTCGGATGTCTGCCTGGGGATCTGGTTCTGAACATGTCTCGTCCCCCAGGCAATCCCATCAAATTTGCCCCCACGAACACCCCGTCCTCCTCACACACTGTGGGCCTCCGGGCTCATCTTCCCCTTCTGGCCTCCCCCGTGCACTACTTTTCTCTCTCATGGACATCCCGACTCCTTGTTACTTCCTTCCTCCCTAACACACTTCCTGGCTTCCTCTTCCAGCTTGTCTTCCTCTCGCCCTTCTAGCCCCTCCTAGAGGGTGCCAGAGGACCCCCTACCAGATTCTTCTCCCCATAACTCCAAGTGCCACCTGCCCTAAGCTGAGGCCCTAGGACTGTTGTCCCCCACACCCTCTCCCCTGAGCAGACCCTTTCCTGGCCCGAGCCACACTCACCTTCTCTGTGTCCTCCTTCTTCACCTGCTTGAGGTGGGCCCGCAGGTCTAAGGTCTCCTTAGCCCTGGTGCCCAGCAGGGCCTGCATCATGGCATCCGCGGAGATCCTCACCCTCCGCAGGGTGGGCCGCTTAAATTTACCCCGAAGGTCAAAGATCTTCTGGGTCAGATCTGCAATCTGGGGGCAGCGATAAGGGGAGGTAGAAACCACCCCCCCATCCACCTCCCCCAGCCCCATGCGTCCACTCTACATTTCCCTCCTCTCTCTCCAAGCCTAAGGAGGCTCAGCTCCCACTGCCTTCGGGGAAAAATCCACGGGCCTCATCAGTAACTGTAAGTCCTCCCCAATCCGCCCCGTTTCCTCTCGGCAAGGCACTGACACATCCCGGTCCAGCTGCAGGCGTCCCACGATTCCCAACCCACACCTGAGCTCACGCATCAACCCCTGATGCTCCGGCTCCACGGTCTCCCATCTCCTGGCTTCTGCGTTGTCCCTTCCACCTGGACCAGCCTTCCTAGCCACTCTACTCATTCTTCTGCCCCGTCCCTTCCAGGCCCACAGAGCTGTCCTGGGTCTCCTGGTGTCTGCAAAAGCAGCTGCAAGGGGGATGACACGAGACCCGACCCTGAAGAGACCAAGACTGACCGGGACCCCCACCTCTGCAATGTTCTTTGTGACTTTCGCCTCCACGTCATATCTCTCTTCATCCACTTTGTCCACGCGGGTGTGGAGTTGTCGGCACAAGTCCTGGTCAAGGAATTGTGGTATATGTGGTGGGGGGGGCCCCGACTCCTGAGTCCAGAGGAGGAGGGGTTTGGGGTCTGGAGATCTGGTCCTGGAGGCACAGTTTGAAGCGGACTCTGGGGCAGCTCAAAGAAAGGGTGCTAGGAGCCAGGAGTCCTGAGGATCTGACAGAATTGGAGCTGGAGAAATCAGCCTCCGGATTTTGAGACCCTAGGCAGCCACAGGCCACATTTCTAAACTCCTGAGGGTAAGGATTGGGAGGCTGGACCCCAAGGTCCCCAGCAGAAGTGGAGCATAGTGACTAGACCCATTACCCCAAGGATGCGAAAGGGGACGTTAGGAACCTCGGATCCCCAGCTGGGCAGGGGTCCCTGATGAGAGCCGGTACCTGCAGCTCCGCAAAGCTCAGCCCGGCCAATTCCAGGGGCTGGCACCGCGTGCTCAGAGCGCGCCCCTTCTCTCCACGCCGCTCCTCCGCCTCCCGCTCCAGCTCTTGCTTCGCAATCTGCAGCATCAGGGTCTGCGGAGGGAAGGCCAGGGACCGCACCCACCCGGGACAGCGGATGAGGGCCGCGCCGCACCGGGGAAGCCGCCCTGGCCAGGACAGCCCTCTCTCTAGGCCCAGGACCGGTCAGCGGTCCCGCAGGGCCACCCTCCCTTCAAGGTAGGGTTCATCGTTCCAAGGCTCCGCCGCTACACCCCCAACCCTCAAGCACCCTGAGGACACCTAGGCACCCGCTCCAGGCCCCCCCCGGCACCTTCAGCTGCAGCTTCCTCGAGGCGGAGATCTTGGACTTTTTCTGCCGGAGTGGAATGGAGCCAGGAACAGTGAGGGCGGGGAACGGAAGACGGACGGTGGGCGGGGGACCTCACGGCCACTCCCTCACACCTGGTCCGGCTTTGGGCCTGCCTCCAACTCTGGCCAAATCTACTGGAAGCCACGCCCCTCACCCCACCCACCAATCCTGGCCCCTGATCTGTTAGGCACTGCCCCCTATACCCTAAGCATCGCGGTTCCCACGGACAACGGGACTCCGCCCATAAGCAGGTCTCACCAATCCGAGACCTCCCTCTGTAAAACCCCGCCCTTAAGGAGAGGCAAGGTCCTAGGCACCGCCCACGAGCAAAGCCCCGCCCCGTCTAAGGCTCCGGTCCCGCCGTCCTGCCTAGGTGCCACCACCTCTGCAGACTGGGAACCCCGACCCGCACAACCCCCTCCTCACCTTGGCGTGCGGCTCCGTGGCGTATGCGCGGTAGTTGGCAGAAGACCGGCGTCGGATCGGGGCCGGAGCTGGGGGCGGGCACCCCGCCTGGGGTTGGGGGAACGGGGCCGCGTCACCGCCGGGCCCCCGCTTCCCCCCTCCACGCAGTCTCCTGGGGTTGCAGCCTCCCGCCCCAGGCCCCACCCCGCTGCGCCCTCCCCTGCCGGTCGCCCCTCGCCAGTGCCCGCTCTCACCGCATCGCTGCTCCTGGAGGGAGAAACCGGGAGAAGGGATTAATGGTGGGCCTGTGTCCCCTCCAGTCTAAGAGACCCCAGGGGAAGGCCTACCAGCTCCTCCGTCCTAAGATCCTAGGAGCCCTGATTCCCAAACTCTTCCCTCCTGCAGACACCAGGGATGCTGTCCCCACCTCCCTTCTCAGGCCCTGTGTCCAGCCTTGCAGTCTCACCCCCTCACCGCCTCGGGGCCTCGGGGAGTCCCAGTTACCAAGCTGCACTCACTCATCCGCCATGCTGAGACTCGGGCCAGGGGTTGCAGGAGGCACAGACGGGGCAAGGGGCGCTTGGAGGGTCAGTGAGGGCACGCCCGGGGTGACCTTGAAGGCCCCCGGAACTTTGTGCTCGTCTGGGCTGCTCAAGCTTCACTGAGGACACTGAGATAAGGGGCGTGGACTGAGACTAAATATACTGCTGCCACCTCCTCCCCCTGCCCAGGATGTGAGATAACCGGGCGCGTGAGAGGTGGGGTGGACTGCTGTCCAGCTGGATCACCCTTCCACCTTGGCGGCCTGGGGGCTCAGACCCAGCAGTGCAGACCCCCAGCCTCTTCTCCCTCCCTCAGACCCAGGACCAGACCCCCAGCCCCTCCTCCCTCAGACCCAGAAGTGCAGA